>NW_012116599.1:2427963-2431720 GCF_000951035.1 Colobus angolensis palliatus | reverse complement strand
AAACCCTGTCTCTACTAAAAATACAAAAATTAGCTGGGTGTGTTGGCACATGCATGTGATCCCAGCTACTCAGGAGGCTGAGGCAGGAGAATCACTTGAACCCAGGAGGTGGAGATTGGAGTGAGCCAAGACCACACCATTGCACTCCAGCCTGGGCAACAGAGTGAGACTCCATCCCAAAAAAAGGTGGGGAAGTCAGGTTCACAAAGTTATAGAATCTCTTTCTTGGCTAAGACCTGAAGCTCCTTCATTTCTGTTAAAATTGGACAAATAATTCCCAAATGGCAATATGGAGTCCAGGGCTAGTGTGCAGTTCCTGAGAAACTTCTACAAATCACAGATGCCTTGAACTTACCCCACGTGGATAGATCCCGAATCTTTAGGGGAGGGTTCCATCCTTTTGAGCATCCCTGATGATTATGACCAGTCTTGGGAACCCCTGAAAGAGGCCATTTTCATGCCCAGCTTTACAGGGTCTGCAACTGAATGCCATGTTCATTAATTAGTGCATTTCCTTATAACTTACCATCAGGAAGTTTGCCCAGCAAGTTTCAAGAAGATAACGTAACGCTGATAGCCAGTCCCTCCTATTGACCCAGGAGCTTCCCTTCTCCTCTGCTGCAAAAGTCTTTCCTTTCTTCCAAAGTCCTGACACTTTCCACTTAAATTGGTCTTTACTTGAGTCATATCTAAACCTCCCCCATCTCCAAGTGAAACCCAATTTACCCCTTCTCACTCTGAATACTTTTTCTGTTGAGATTCTTATATTTGCAACATGAGTGCGTCCCCTGGACATATTGGCTAAATGTCCAGAAAAAGAATTGCTCCAGTAAGTTCTCAGTAAAACTCCTAATGAGACCATGGAGTAGATGCTTAAAATAAATTTTTAAAAAACCAAACTTGTCTTTCAGTTCTCTCTCCATGTGTGTGTGTGCGCACGCATGTGTGTGTACGTGACTGTGTGTGTGTTGAAAGGAAGGGAGAGATTTTTAATCAAATTTAAACAAAGCAATAATTTATATTCCAATGATGGAAAAAAAACAATTTGGTCTCGTATATGGAACCTGAGGGAAAGACAAGCTCCTCATTTATAATTTGGAAAGACGCCAGGGGTAGGAGGTGGGAGAGCTGAGGAGTGCAGGGGAGCAGGGCTTTTTTTTCTTTTTTTAATAACGTTTTTTAAATAGTGTGACGTGTATGGTCATGCCTAAATCTCCCTAAATTATATTTTAGAAAAACAATTCATTTAACCTCCAGTCTTCCTTTGTTGGGAAGACAGATGTCATGGAAACCTTGCCTGTGCCTAAAGCAAGAGATGGTAAAAATGATATCGCTATTTCCGTGGCTTCGAAAAGTGACGCTGGTCTCTGTGCAGGGACGTTGTCAAGCATCAGGAACTTTTCCCAGGCTGAACCGCCTTCCGCACTCAACCCCAGCTACTCTCTGTCCATACACTACCCAGCCTTCAAAGTTCAATTCAAACGTGTCAGCCTCTCCAGTACTTCCTCTGCCTTCAGTTAGGAGAGAGCTTCCTGTGCTAGAATTTAGTTCTTCACTCCTTGAGTTAGAACAGTGTTCTCAATTAGGGAAGATTTTGTCCTTTGGGGACTTGTGGCAGTCAGTGTCTGGAGACATTTTGGTTGACACAGTAGGGAGGGAGGTGCTATTGGTACCCAGCGGGAAGAAGACAAAGACGCTGCTAAACATCCTGCAATGCCCAGGGCAGCCTTCGACAGCAAAGGATTATCCAGCCCCAGACATTGGCAGTGCTGACTTGTAGACCTCTCCCTCGTCCTCGGCCTTTTACCTACTTGGCTTCTAGGACACCACATTCTGCGGGCTTGAGTTTTCTCCAACCTCACTGGTCCACCCTCTTCAGTTACCTCTGCTGGTTCCTCCACACCTCCCCAAACTCTAAACATTGGAGCACGCCAGTGTTGGCCTTTATCTCTTGTCTACCCATTCTCACTCCAGTCTATGCCTTTAAATATCATCTTCAGACCTGCTACTCTCAGATTTATATCTGACTGGACCCTGTCCCTGAATTGTAGGTTCATAGATCTGAACATCTCCATTTGGACATCTGAACATCCTAATTCGGACATCTCAAAGGCATCCCGCACTCAGCATATCCCAAACTGAGTTCCTGATCTTTCCCCACAAAACTTGCTCTTCCAGCTTATCTCAGTTAATCGCCATTCCATCTGCCCAATTGCTCAGGGAAATAACCTCAGAGTCATCCCCGACCCCTCTCTGCCGCTCAAACTTTCATTCAATCTACCATCAACTCTACTGGTTCCAAAGATATCCTAAATCTGACCACTTCTCTTCACTTCCACCGTCATTCCCTTTGGCCCTGGTCACCACCATCTCTCACCCAGACATGGCAGCTGTCTCACAACTGGTCTTTCGGCTCCTGCCTATAGGCCTCTCTCAATACAAGAGCCAGAGTTATCCTTACAAAATGCAAGGCAGATCACGCCACGCCTCCATTCAGAACGCTCATTGGCTTCCAGCAATTCCCAAAGTAAAGTCGAAAGTCCTTATACTGTGCTACAAGGTCTCATGTGATCACTCTGCCTCGAAATCTCTGGCTTTTCCCCCATTAGAATCTCTCTGACTCATATCCTGCCCCACCCCTTCACCTGCCCCAGCAGCCACATCAGCCTCCTGGGTCCTCCCTGCCTCCTCCAGGCACCTCCCGACCCCAGGACCATTGCCTTTGCTGTGCCCACTGCCTAGATTGGTCTTCCCCTAAAACCACTGTGGCTCACACCATCAGTCCTTCAGGTCTTATTGAAATGTCACCGTCTCCGACAGGCCTTCCGATGCCATGCTACTTAAAAGTGAAGCCCTGCACCTCCAGTGGTCAGCTGTAATATCTTTCCCGTAGTGCTGACCACCATCTGGCACACTCGTTATTTTTCTGGTGTGAGTTTTTGTCAGATTCAAGCTCTCTAAAGACCGGGACTCTTCCGTATGGCTGTCTCCACAGCATGCAGATGAGTGCTATCCACGGTAAATGCCCAGTGTGATGCACAGCTGAACTCCCCGCAGACTTCAAGATTCCCAGAACAGGAGGTGCCGTATCACCCACAGCAGCTTGCCCAGGTCTCCTTCCACGCCTTCCTGTATGACCTCTATCTCTTTTCCAGGCTAAGCCCTGCACAAGGAGCTTTTGTACACATTTGTCATTTCATTTTGTTTACTGGAACCCAATCGATTTTTAATTGAATTTACAATCAGAATCCCGAAAATGTCAAACGTATCTTCACCGCGGTGAAAGCTTCATGCTGCTCTCCAAACCTCAATTTACCAGCAGCCTGGCAGAGGCTGCAAATCACTCTTCAGAGGTGGTGCCCTTGGAGGACAGACTGTGAGCAGGGTTTCTCCACCATCTTGTGGACAGCTTGGGAATGACACCTACTGAAACATGTCTTCCATGTGCCTGTGTGTGTGTGTGTGTGTGTGGTGTGTGTGTGTGTGTGTGTGTGTGTGTGTGTGTGTGTGTAAGAGAGAGAGAAACACGTACTGATGTCTCCTCCTCACACCAGAATGAATGCCTCCTCTCCTCACCAGTCCTCAGTGGTTGTGTTTTAAGCTGGTGATTCCCTTTTTCAGTGAAAAAAAAAATCCTCCTCCTGGCCTGGTAAGAAGAGAACTGAAGGCTCCTTGCGATTTGGCTTCTCCCAGGGTGTCTCTCCCTTAGCAGCAGCATCTACTTCACTCTCTGAATCAGGACACTGTGCAGGTAAGA
>NW_012116599.1:2422113-2427898 GCF_000951035.1 Colobus angolensis palliatus | reverse complement strand
GCTCCTTGCGATTTGGCTTCTCCCAGGGTGTCTCTCCCTTAGCAGCAGCATCTACTTCACTCTCTGAATCAGGACACTGTGCAGGTAAGACGAGTCTTCAGTATCTAAAGGGGCTGTCCTAGGAGGCATGATTTCAGCAGCACCATGCAAGGCTGGCACGCCACCCCCTCATCCGGAATATGCCCTCTGGAATATGCCTTTTATTCCACTGTCAGAACTCAGGTTTTAGATGTAAACACTCCTGGGAGAGAAGCACTAATGTCCAGTCATACCGACCCAAATGACCAACAGCCAACCTACAGGTAGGAGGTGGAGAATGAGAGCAGAGAAAGGCGGCTAGTCCCTCGGGGGATGGCAGGCCTGGGACAAGAAAAGCCATCTGACCCTCCAAATTCCACTGCACACATCTTACAATTACCCTCCTACTCGGCCTACCCATGCATTGTGTGAACTCACTGATTCCATCCTGTGTGTTTGGGATTGAAGAGGGAAAAAGGGCCAGATCCATCTTCATTGTGAAAATTCTACACTCCAAGGGTTTGTACAGCAATTCCACTACCTCGAGACTCTCGAACTATATTAACTACAGCCACCCAAGCTTGCCTGGGGAAAGACCATGGACAAAGAGCCATGATCTGTAACCAGCGCATGATTCGTCTGAAAGAAGCATGCACTTCTGAGGTGTGAGAAAGTTCTAGAATCATTTTAGCCAGGCTCGGGGAGATTGTTTGCTTTTGTAATATGATAAGAAAATGGAAGAAAGAGTGTGGACTCAAAAGTAAATTTAAACTTTAGACCAGTATATACGAATTAGCATCAGAAAGGGAAGGGAAGAGAATAAAGACTTATTGAAAGTCCATTTATGGAACGCACTATCCAGCCACGTTACAAACCTAAATTTAATAACCCTCATTAGAAGCCAGCTGTGTGATCCTGAGCTAGTAGTTTAACCTCTCTGAGCCTCATTTTCCTGATCTGTAAAATGGTGTGCTGATGCCGTGAAAAACAGCTGCTCTGCTTGATGGTTTCTATTTGGATGACCTGAAATCAGAAACTTGGTTTTCTGTTGAAGAGAAAATTGTCCAGAGTATACTGGGCTATGCATGGGGGTGAGGGACACGTGCAAGTGTGCACATCCACGTGTTCACAGCCATGGGGAAGGGAGGAAAAATCACCCCTTAACTCAAAGAACTCTGGAAATTACAAGAGGAAACAACCTACTTTCCCTATTGAACAGCAACAAAAAAAGAAGCAAGCAATAAGGGCTAATAAACTGCCCAAGTTATGTTTTTACATGCAAGGAAAGTGAGTCAAGAGGACTATAACTTTGAAAACAAGTTATGGAATATGAATCTGTCCACATAGGGTACTTACTGTATTTTCTCATCTCTTTCAAATCCTGTAGAAGTGCATAGTCAAGACTGAAAATATAAAAGGCCATAAAAATGGAGATAAAAATGGCTCTCCAGATGTTTGAGTCGGTTCTAAGAGAAATCACATTTGTGAGAGCAGACAAAAACGTGAAACAAACAAATAAAAGGTAGAGCTTAAATGTTAAAGCAAACTCAATTGATAGACATTAATTGAGCACCTACAAAATAAAAGATATTGGACTAGCCTCCACAAAACAAAAAATAAAGCACAATTTCCTCCCCATTCTAGATTATAATCTAGTTGTGCCTTTTTGAAAAGCCAGTCCCATCAACAGGAAACTATCTTGATTTGAATGACTCGTTAAATAAGATAGAACGGGGGAATTCCAGCTCTAAATGAAAGCTGTTTAACTCCACCTTTAGCTGGGTTCCCTTTAAGATGATAGCAAGACAATTTAAAGGGAAAGAACGAGAATTCAAGCATGCTTCAGCAGTGTGTGGGGAATGCACATGAAGTCTTTGGCCTTGACCTTTAACTGTAGTGCACACCCTAGCAGGGTAAGAGGACGTTGTCCATGCTCCTCCCCTTGGGTCCCTTTTTACCGTTTTTGTGTTTCCCACCTTGTTTCCTGTGTTTTTGCCAGCACCTGCTAGGGCATCTCTTTCCCTTCACTGCCACCTGCAGGATTCAGTGGGAGCTTCCTTCTGTGGACGTGGGAGAACCACTCCCACACTTGGCCTCCCGGTGCTCTGCTGCTCCTACCATTCCCTCATGGAGACCTGGAAGTGCATCCTCCACCTGTCACCCACATGCCCTCATCTTAAAGTCTGCTTCTGATGACCCCAGACTGAGACAGATAGGGGAAAGGTAAGAGCAAGCTTAGAACAGGGGAAGGAGAAAGAATGGGAGATTAGCCCTCAGAGGCTGCTATAGTTTGGCTGTGTCCCCACCCAAATCTCATCCTGAATTGTAGCTCCCATAATTCCCTCATGTTGTGGGAAGGACCCGGTGGGAGATAATTGAATCATGAGGGTGGTTCCCCCATACTGTTCTCATGATAGTGAATAAATATCACAAGGTCTGATGGTTTTGTAAGGAGTTTCCCCTTTCACTTGGTTCTCATTCTCTCTTGCCTGCCACCATGTAAGACACGCCTTTTGCCTTCCATCATGACTGTGAGGCCTCCCCAGTCATGTGGAACTGTGAGTCCATTAAACCTCTTTTTTTTTATAAATTATCCAGTTTTGGAGGTATGTCTTCCTTTTTTTTTTAGACAGAGTTTTACTCTCATTACCCAGGCTAAGTGCAATGGCACAATCTCAGCTCACCACAACATCTGCCTCCCAGGATCAAGTGATTCTCCTGCCTCAGCCTCCCAAGTAGCTGGAATTACAGGCATGTGCCACCACACCCAGCTGATTTTGTATTTTTAGTAGAGATGGGGTTTCACCATGTTACAGGCTGGTGTCAAACTCCCGGCCTCAGGTGATTTGCCCTCCTCAGCTTCCCAAGTGCCGGGATTACAGCCATGAGCCATCGCGCCCAGCACAGGTATGTCTTTATCAGCAGCATGAAAACGGACCGACTCAGAGGCTCACGTAGGATGCAATGAGGAGCCTTACTCCTTAGCGACTATGGTGCTCGGGCACAGCGGCCCCACAGAATGTGCATGTGGCCTTGTGAAGCAGCCCTGAGACAAGACTCAAGCTGCTCCCAGAGTCTGGAAAGGTTCCTCCAGTCTGCAAGAGATCTTGAGGATGACCCCAGGGCTCCTTTAGGGTTTGGCATTATTGTTTCACAGCCTATCTTGCAGAAATTTCCTGTCCTGGAGTTTAGAGAACTGCAAGAAGGAAGCCTCAATATTCAGAAGGCAGCCAGACCTTTGCTCTCAGTGCAGCTACGTTTATCTCCTTATTCCCTAAAATCCACTGGGGGAGGGAGGATGCTTCTTTTAAAAATGTTCTTGCTTCATAGTTGAGGGGAAGGGAGGAGACACTCACTTTATATTCTAATTAAATACACTCACTTTATCTTCTAATTCCTCTGAGGCAGATGCAGGGATTAGACAGGAAGTCAGTGGAGGTGTCCTGTCACAAAAGCAAGCTATGAGCTCCTGACCCTAAGAAATACACATCATTTTACCCTAGAGTAATTTAGTTTGGTGGCAGACCCTGGGGTTCCTTGCTCCATGAGAAACCCTGGAGAGTTCACTTCCCAATAAGCCTCCTGAACTCATCCGCTGTTGAGAAGTTACCTGCCACCAGCGAAATTTTATTCAGTTGCTGGTATGGTCTTTGGATGGGCTGTACCATTTCTTTGTTGATATCTGTGTCATATTGTAGCTGGAAAAATTGTAATGCCCAGAGAGAACTTTCCAGACCTACAGTTTAGTGAAGACAGGGGATGAAAAAAAGCCCACTGTGGCCAAAGTCCTGGAGCAAAAAGAGGAAGTAGAAATCAGTCTGTATTAGTCCATTTTCATGCTGCTGACATAGACATACCCGAGACTGGGAAGAAACAGAGGTTTAACTGGACTTATAGTTCCACATGACTGGGGAGGCCTCAAAAATCACGGCAGGAGGTGAAAGGCACTTCTTACATGGTAAGAGAAAATGAAGAAGAAGCAAAAGTGGAAACCCCTGGTAAACCCACCAGGTCTCGTGAGACTTACTCACTCTCACGAGAATAGCATGGGAAAGACCGGCCCCACGATTCAATTACCTCCCCCTGGGTCCTTCCTGCAACAGGTGGGAATTCTAGGAGATACAATTCAAGTTGAGATTTGGGTGAGGACACAGCAAAACTATGCTGTTCCACCCCTGGCCCCTCCAAATCTCATGTTCTCACATTTCAAAACCAATCATGCCTTTCCAACAGTCCCCCAAATTCTTAATTCATTTCGGCATTAACCCAAAGTCCACAGTCCAAAGTCTCATCTGAGACAAGGCAAGTCCCTTCCACCTATGAACCTGTAAAATCAAAAGTAAGCTAGTTACTTCCTAGATACAATGGGGGTACAGGTATTGGGTAAATACAGCCATCCCAAATGGAAGAAATTGGCCAAAACAAGGGGGTTACCGGGCACATGCAAGCCCGAAATCCAGTGGGGCAGTTAAATTTTAAAGCTCCAAAATGATCTCCTTTGACTTCAGGTCTCACATCCAGGTCACACTGATACAAGAAGTGAGTTCCCACGGTCTTGGGCAGCTCCACCCCTGTGGCTTTGCAGGGTACAGCCTCCCTCCCAGCTGCTTTCACAAGCTGGTGTTGAGTGTCTGCAGCTTTTCCAGGTGGACAGTGCACGCTGTCTGTGGACTACCATTCTGGGGTCTGGAGGATGGTGGCCCTCTTCTCACAGCTCCACTAAGCAGTGCCCCAGTAGGGACTCTGTGTGGGGGCTCTGATCCCACATTTCCCTTCCACACTGTCCTAGCAGAGGTTCTCCATGAGGGCCCTGCCCCTGCAGCAAACTTTTGCCCGTGCATTCAGGCATTTTCATACATCTTCTGAAATCTAGGCAGAGGTTCCCAGACCTCAATTCTTGACTCCTGTGCACCCTCAGGCTCAACACCACATGGAAGCTGCCAATGCCTGGGGCTTCTAACCTCTAAAAACAGAGGCTGAGCTGCACGTAGGCCCCCTACAGCCAACTGGAGCAGGTGGGACACAGGGCACCAAGTCCCTAGGCTGCACACAGCACGAGGACCCCGGGCCTGGCCCATGAAACCACTGTTTCCTCTTGGGCCTCTGGGCCTGTGAATGGAGGGCCTGTCTCAAAAGTCTCTGACATGGCCTGGAAATATTGTCCCCATGATCTTGGGGATTAACGTTAGGCTCCTTGCTACTTATGCGAATTTCTGCAGCCAGCTTGAATTTCTCCCTAGAAAATGGAATTTTCTTTTCTATTCCGTAGTCAGGCTGCAAATTTTCCTCTGCTTCCCTAATAAAATTGTGCCTTTAATAGTACCCAAGTCACCTCTTGAATGCTTTGCTGCTTAGAAATTTCTTCCACCAGATACCCTAAATCATCTTTCTCAAGTTCAAAGTTCCACAAATCTCTAGGACAGGAGCAAAATGTCACCAGTCTCTTTGCTAAAACATAACAAAAGCCACCTTTACTCCAGTTCCCAACAAGTTGCTCATCTCCATCTGAGACCACCTAAGCCTGGACCTTATTGTCCATATCGCTATCAGCATTTTGGGCAAAGCCATTCAACAAGTCTCTAGGAAGTTCTAAACTTTCCCACATTCTCCTGTCTTCTTCTGAGCCCTCCAAACTGTTCCAACCTCTGCCTGTTACCCAATTCCAAAGTTGCTTCCACATTTTCGGGTATCTTTTCAGCAACACCCCACTCTACTAGTACCAATTTACTATATTAGTCTGTTTTCACGCTGCTGATAAAATCATACC
>NW_012116599.1:2390992-2421888 GCF_000951035.1 Colobus angolensis palliatus | reverse complement strand
TGGGAATTCTGGGAGATACAATTCAAGTTGAGATTTGGGTGGAGACACAAACAAACCATATCACAGTCTGATGGTAAGATTGGACTAATCATGTAATATATGATAGTTAAGTCATAGAAATAGAAATCAGTTAAATGATTAAGGTTGATTTAGATTAATATTTGAGATCATTCCAGCCAAACTATGATACAGACATCAACAAAAAAAAAATGGCACAGCCTATCCAAGGACCACACCAGCAGCAAGGCAGGTGAGGGTCAGACCATATGGAAACTTGGGCACCAAGAAAAAGGAGACTGAATTCATCATAAGAGCCATGAAATGCCATTGAAAAGCTTGTAAAAGAATATGATTAGCATATGGTCAAGTAATTCCATTGCTAGATATATATCTGAGATAAATGGAAACACATCTACACTCAAAAACTCATATGTGAGGCCAGGCACAGTGGCTCATGCCTGCAATCCCAGCACTTTGGGAGGCTGAGGTGGGCAGATCCTTGATGTCAGGAGTTCGAGACCAGTCTGGCCAACATGATGAAACCCCATCTCTACTAAAAATACAAAAATTAGCCAGGCGTGGTGGCACATACCTGTAATCTCAGCTACTCAAGAGGCTGAGGCACGAGAATTGCTTGAACCCCAGAGGCAGAGGTTGCAGTGAGCTGAGATCATGCCACTGCACTCTAGCCTGGGCAACAAAAGCTAGATTCCATCTCAAAAAAAAAAAAAAAAAAAAAAACTCTTATATGTGAACTTCTCAGAAGCATTATTCAGAATAGCTGAAAAGGAGAAACAGTGAAACATACTAAGTGAAAGAATGTAGTCACAAAAGACTACATATTATATGACTATATTTATGTGAAATGTCCAGAAGAGGCAAATCCATAGAGACAGAAAGTAGATTCGTGGTTGCCCAGGGCTGGGGTGTGGGGCAATAGGAGGTGACTGCTAATGAGTACAGGGTTTCTTTTTGGGATGATGGAAATAGTCTTAAAATTAGATTGTGGTGATGTTCGTACGACTCAGTGAATATATTTAAAAGCATGAATTTTATGCTTTAAATGGATTAATTGTGTAGTATGTGAATTATATCTCAGCAAGTTATTTTTTAAGACATAATTAAATTTATGTTTTGGAAAGATCAGCCTGGCAGTCATGTGGGAAAAAATTAGAGGAGTGTAGAAATGTTTGCAGAAAGGCCAGTGACGAGGCTATTTTCACCATCAACGTGGTTATCAATGACAGAAGGGACTACGGTGGTAGTGGATGTGGTGGTAGAGAAAAATGAATCACTCAAGAGAGACTCAGGAGGCACAAGACACAGGAACTGGTGCTTGGTTGGCTACATGCATGATGGTGAGGGGGAAGTCCAGCATGACTCCCAGGTTCTAGCCATATGGAGAAGTTCGACACTCACCACATTAGAGCAGAGTGCAAGCCGACCAAGCTTGCTTCTGTGGACAGGGTTATTATGAATTTAGCTTGGAGGTGCTTTTGAGACATTCAAGTAGAGGTATTTAGCAAATAGAGAAAGTGCTGCAACAGACATGTGTGGGTAACCTTCATGCTGTAGCAATGAAGCTCTGGACTTGGGTAAGACCACCTGGGAAAAGAGGACTGAGTCTAAAGAACTCCCTCTGTTACATGGCTGGATAGAAGAGGACAAGCTGAAGAAAGGCCACGAAATGTAGGGGAAAGCCAGGGAAGTCACCAGGGAAGATCTGTGCTTCAAGAACCATGGGTCTGTGGCATTGAATGGTGCTGTGAAGTCAAGGAAGACAGAGCTAAACTGTGTGCACTGGATTTAGTGACATAATGTTTTTGGGGTTCTCTGAAAGAGCTGCTTCCCTGGCCCAGAAGCCACACTGTGTTGGGTTGAAGAGTGAATAAGAGGGGAGGAGATGGAGATTAGGTGACTTGGGTTAGGTTTTTCAGATGCAGACTGGGACAAACATTCAAGTGCAAGTGATTGATTAAAATGCCCCAAGAAAATGCCAGTCAGGGGAGGGAAAGGAGAACAAACAAGAGAAGAGAAGGAGGCCAACCAAGATGTAGTCTCAGGAAAGGCCAGCAGAGTGTGGCTTCAGTCGGATCCCGGATCCCACGGGGAGCTCTGGGTGTCAGTTGTTCCAGCCTGAGGCTAAGGAGTATGGCTTTCAAGCATTGCCCCTGAGTCACCCTGAGTAAATTCTAGGAACTTCTGGAATGTACTAGAATTACCTAGAATATATTCCAAGGCCTTCTGGATCTGTGGAGGGGGTGGAGTGGGAGCTGAGTGGTTCTTGTAGCCCAAAGGCTGTCCTCATGAAGCCATAGTGCTGGGTGTTAGAAGCAAAAGCACACTGAAGGGGAGCAGGCACACACACAAAGCAGGGATTCAAAGGCCTGGGTGGACAGCCATCACTGTCTGACACATCAGATAAGAAAACATTATTTTGAAAAGTTTGACTTTGAAGAATAGGAGAAAAAAATCATAGCTGGAGGGGACAAGGGACCATTTTGATTTAATGGGAACAACTCACAAATGTTTAAAATCAACATGAAGAGTCAAGTTGAAAGAGAGAGGTAAGCTATTCAAGAAATGAAAGGATAATTGATCACAGAAGAGCTGAGAAAGAAGAAAGAGAACAGGTGCAAAGCACAGATGAAGATGTTGGCCTTCCATTGACGACTTGCAAAGGGCACTCAAATACAGAGCTCATTCAAACCTCACAAAATCATGGGAGACTTTTTTAATGTGCTTACTACATGCAGCCTTT
The DNA here is from genome assembly GCF_000951035.1 of Colobus angolensis palliatus. Lineage (NCBI taxonomy): Eukaryota > Metazoa > Chordata > Mammalia > Primates > Cercopithecidae > Colobus > Colobus angolensis. Next base: position 2,419,127 of record NW_012116599.1, on the reverse strand, counting down.
TTTTACATGAACTATTTCATTTAATCCTGATAACTCAGTGAGGTAAAATACTATCACTTTACAGATGAAGAAACCAAAACTCCATTAGAATTTTGATTGACTGCATGTGACTGGAAACTCCAAGGAATAGTAACATAAACAAGGTAAAAGTTGTTTTTCTTTTTTTATCTCATGTAAAAATGTACAGTGGCAGGCAGTCTTGGCTTGGTATGGGACTCCTTGATAATTAAGGACACAGGCTCTTTCTGTCTTGCTAATGCAGCCATCCTGATGCATGGCTTCCATTCTCAAAGTCACCCTGTGGCCCAAAATGGCCTCTAGAGGTCCAGCCATTACATCCCAATTCCAGGTAGTAGCAAAGTGGTGAAAGAGAAGGATCTAAAGTACCATATAATGATTCCACTTATTTCTCTTTTACCAAAATTTAGTCTCATTATCACACCCAGCTAAAGTTACATCTAGATTGCAGTTCTTTAGCTGAACCCACTGCTGACTGAATAAATTTGGGGTTCTGTTGCCAAGAAGGAATGAGAAAGTGGGGTAGGAAATCAGCCCTCTGAAACACTGAATAATTTGTTGAAAGCTATCTGTACTATCTCCACTACTCTTCAACATGTACTATAATCTTAGACAGTACAGCTGGATAAGAGAAACAAAGCAGAATCATATAAATTTGAAAAAAAGTGAAACTCTAGCTATTTGCGGATGACATGCGAGAGTACCTGGATAATCTTAGAGAATCGATGATAAAACTAGCTCAAAAGATTCAAATAAGATAGGACAATAAAGTTAATGTACAGAAATCAATAGTCCTCATATACATAAGCCATAACCAATTAGAAAGTTTTATGATAAAGAAAACCTCATTCACAATAGCAACGAAGAAGGTATAGCAATAAACTTAAGAAATATGCAAAATCTACATGAGAAAAACTTTAAAACAATTCTAAAAGATAGAAAAGTTGAACAAATTAGAGACATACTATATTTTTATTTTTTATTATTATAAATTTAAAAAATCTTTGTGGGTAGATAGCCATTGTAAATATTTATGGGGTACATGAGATATTTTGATACAGGCATGCAATGTGAAATAAGCCCATCATGGAGAATGGGGTATCCATCTGTCCCCTCAAATATTTATCCTTTGAGTTACAAACAATCCAGTTACATTCTTGTTATTTTCAATATACAATTAAGTTATTATTGACTATAGTCGCTCTATTGTGCTATCAAATAGTAGGTCTTATTTGTTCTTTCTATGTTTTTTTTGGTACCCATTAACCACCCTCACCTCCCCCACAACCCCCACTACCCTTCCAAGCCTCTGATAAACATCCTTCTACTCTCTATGTCCATGAGTTCAATTGATTTTATTTTCGGATCCTACAAATAAGTGAGAACACAACTTATTTTTAAATAGGAAGAATCAATATCATAATGATATCAGTTATCCTTATTTTATAAATGTAATGCCATTCCAGCAAGCATTTTTATGTAGCTGGAGATATTAAGACTGAAATTTATATAGAAAAACAAACATGTAACAGGGACCATTAAACACTGGAAAAGAAAACACTGAAAATGAAATTCTACAAGGAAGGTCTATCCCTACCAGACACTGGAACATACTATAAAGATTCCATAATTAAAACAGTGTGGTACTGGTGCATGAATGGATAAACTAACGAAGTGGAATAGAAAGTCCAGAAATAGACCCAAATACACATGGAAATTCAGCATATAACAAAGCAGCATCTCAAATCACTAGGACAAAATTGACCTTTTAATAAACAGTACTTGCATATCTAAGTAGCCATTTAGATTAAGAGAAAATTAAATCTATACTTAAGACCACATACTGAAATAAATTCAAAATGGATTAGGAATCTAAATCTATTAATAGGTCCCCACCCCCAGGCTACACCCATTCTCAGGCCTTCTGACTCTGAATACATCATTGGCTTTTCTGGTTCTCCAGGCTGTAGGTGGCACAGTGTAGGATCTCTCAGACTCCATAAGTGTGAGCCAGTTCCCATAATCAAGCATGTATAATCTCCTATTGGTTCTCTGGAGAACCCTGGCTGGTACCATGACGTCCAGGAGGTGAGTAGTAATGAGGGTTAAAGGGTGGGAATGGGAGCACAGTAAGGAGTTTAGGGGAAGGATAATTTCCTGAGTGTATACCTTTTGGTATAATTATGTTATAGCATATATGTAGAATCACGTTAACATTTCACATATTCAAATAAAAAAGATGGGTAGATAGACAGATAGATAATTAAATGAGAAGGAGTAGGAAAATACCCAAAATTGAAAGTAAGCAGAAATAAATTAACCTATTTTCAAGTAAAAAATATAAATACATTAAAAGGGATTGAACACTTACTGGAGTAACTTTTGAATTCAGAATTTTGACCATATGCCCTCAAGCTAAAGACAAAAATGAACTGTAACCATTGAATTTCTAGTTCATATCTTCACTTTCCACAGTGATATGGTTAGCAATTCTGAAATGACTTTGTGGCCGGGCACAATGGCTCACACCTGTAATCCCAGCACTTCGAGAAACCAAGGTGGGCAGATCACTTGTGGTCAGGAGTTTGAGACCAGCCTGGACAACATGCTAAAACCCTGTCTCTACTAAAAATACAAAAACTAGCCAGGCGTGGTGGTGCATGCCTGTAATCCCAGTTACTTGGGAGACTGAGGCAGGAGAATCACTTGAACCCGGGAGGTGGAGGTTGCAGTGAACCAAGATGGCACCACTGCACTCCAGCCTGGGCAACAGAGCAAGACTCCGTCTCCAAAAAAAATAATAATAAAATTACTTCCTGTGTGTTCTAGGATTGAGCATTTAAGTGACTCTATTCTGAATAAGGGGAGTCAGGTTTATAACTGTTGAAGAGTGTTACAGACATGGAAAGAAGGAAGGCTAGAATGAACCTTGTGTTGCTGGGTTAGTATTGGAGGTACCAGTATGAACTCAAGGTTTTAGAATGGATGGATGGATGGACAGACAGAACAAAGCAAGGAAGAAAGGAAGACAGATACAGATAGTAATATAGGGTGTGTATGTGTCTGTGTGAGTGTGAATACATATGTGTATTTATTAATGCTGTCCTCTGAGACAGCCTAGAAACAGTGATCCCCTCCCCCAATAAGAATGAGTACATCTAGCATCCAGATATTAATTGAGTCCTGGCCCCCAGGGGGAGGTGGATTTCTTTATTTACTTATTTTTCTCTTGCCCTAAAGGACATTAACAGGACAACTAGAAAGAAAAATTGAATAAAATCTATAAATTAGAAAAGAGTACTATGTCATTGTTAACTAACCGATTTAGGTAATTGTAGTCATATAAGATAATGTCATTGTTTTTAGGAAATACACTCTAAAATATTTAGAAGTAAAGGAGTATCGTGTCTACAACTTACTCTCAAATGGTTCTGAAAAATTTTGAGAGAATGATAAAGCAAGTACGGTAAAATGTTAACATTTGAAGAATTTGGATGAAGGGCATATTGGAATTCTTATACCATCTTTGCAACTTTCCTGTAAGCATGAAATTATTTCAAAATATAAAATTATTTTAAAGAAGCCAATAAAAAAATGTTAGCTCAGGAATCCTGAAGGTGGCACAGAACTGTGACTGGTTATTAGAGTTCAAACTGTATTAAACACCAGTCCAGGGCGACTGGCGTCCCTTACAGAAAAGGAACTTACAACGCAGTAATTACAGTTTCGGGGGGAAGTTGCCAGACTAACACCCCTTTTACCATTACAGTTTGCTACTTTTCTATTTGAAAACCATAGAAGGAAATTCATTCAAGAAAATGTGGGAAATGATGAAGGCTGTAAACCAGAAGATGATAGGCTAGTTTTCATTACATTTGTGTACACACTTAAATGTGCCTTTTCATAAAATTAGGATAGGATCAGCTCATGCTTTATACACTTTAATATGCTCCTGGTTTTGGAATATTATCATAAGCATTGCTCTTGCCATTAAAATTTTTTAAAGGTAGAGAGGGTTGAGTTGGTCATATTCCCCAGTGAATGACACATTTGTGTGTGTTATATTTGTACTTACCTTCATTCCCTTCATCCCATTCTCCTCTTGTTTGTATGTGCTCCTGTAATGCACATAGCTCTGTGCAATGCATGCATCTTACACAGCTCATGCTGTTCTTAATGTTTTATTCAGCATGTTTGTAAGTTACCTTTAGTCCATGACTTCTAACTGCTACAGATACTCAAATAGTTTTAAACAGGTGAATTTTCATGACTGCATAAAACTTCATCATAGGACTGTATCATCATTTTCATCTCTTTCCCTGGTGTTGGCAAATAGATTCTTGCTTTGTTCTTCTTTGTTTCTTGCTTCTCCCAAGTCGGCAGTAAGACGAGTTTGTGTGTATCTCTGCTGTGTGGCCATGCCAAGTCTCCTTAATGTCTCTGAGCCTCAATTTTCGGCAACCCTAGGGTTGAACACAGACTTGTAACACTGATATGTGAAGGACCCAAACAGAAGGAGGAGGGATTACTGTGAACAAAGCACTTGGTGACAGCAGTCTATATTCTATAAGGCTCAGTTCCAGGAGCCCAGTTCCTAGAGTAAGGATCTCAGTTCACACTACAATCCGTAAGAGGCAGATCTGCTTTGACATCTTTTGCAAATTAAAAAAAAAAAAAAAAGGGGTCAGAAAGGAGGGATCTAGGGAGCTTAGCATGTTGACCTTGGACTCATCTCCTGGGGTAGGGTGGAGGGTGCACTTACATCTCACTAGCAATTTGATAACAGCTGGACCAACCAGGGAGCCACCACTGGAAAGATGACAGTGCAGCCTCTTAAGCCAGGAGAATCCCTGGGAGCAGCACCACCACGACCACCATTTCCCCAGTGCAGATGTAGGCATTGGCACGGGCATGGAGGTGGGAAGGTGTCTGGGCAAACATGGGCCCAGAGAAGGCTGCCAGAGGTAGCTAAGAACATGCCAGTGGTAGCTAAGGGCATGCCGGTATGCTTTTGCTTCCCCAGAACCTCCCCATCAAAGTGAAAGGGACCCAAAGAAAGGCTGGGTAGAAATCCTGTTGGGACTGTGGTGGGTGTCGTGTTCCCATAGATGCCCCACAGCAGGAGGCTCTGGGGGAAGTTGCCAGGTGACAGGCTGCAGGTGTCTGAGTTCACCTGAAGGAGCCAGCCTCAAACATCATGAGGGGTTGAGAGAACCTACATCCATTAAAGAAAATGTGGTACATATACACCATGGAATACTATGCAGCCATAAAAAGGAATGAGATCACGTCGTTTGCAGGGTCATGGATGAAGCTGAAAGTCATCATCCTTAGCTAACTAACACAGGAACAGAAAACTAAACACCACATATTCTCAATCCTAAGTGGGAGGTGAACAATGAGAACACAGGGACACAGGGAGGGGAACAACACACACCAGAGCCTGTCAGTGGTGTGAGGAGAGGGAGAGGATCAGAAAAAATAGCTAATGCATTCGGGGCTTCATAACTAGGTGATGGATGGGTGCAGCAAACCACCATGGCACACTTTTACCTATGTAACAAACCTGCACATCCTGCACATGTATCCCAGAACCTAAAGTAAATTTTTCTTTTTTTTTAAGAACCAACATCCAGGCTATTAGCAATGACGTCCCACACCAGCCAGAAATGACACCACAGGGAGAGGAAACAAGGAAAAGCCAGAGGGTCTACAGTGCGAATCCTGCCCCCTCCCTGTGAAAGTTACTTAAAAGTCCAGGGCCAGGGGCCAGGAGGGAGTAAATAAAGCCTCCAGAATAACCATAAGTGGGCATGAGGCATTGCTGTGAGGTGAGGAACTTGTTCTAAACTGGGCTATAGTGATGATTGTCCAACTCTATAATTTACCAAAAATCATTGAATTATACACTTTTAAAATGGGTGAATTTTATGGTATGTAAATTATACCTCCATAAAGCTATTTTAAAAAAGAAAAAATCCTTAGATGGAAAATTTAATCATGAAATGTGGCCTTCATTTTAATATGCAAACCAAACCAGAAATAGCCAGAATGACTGAAGTCTCAAGAACAGGATAATTATGTTGCCTACTCTAAGCCAAAGTTAACAAAACTCCATTCTAAGGATACAGCAGTCTTTATGTTTGCACATATCTAATGTGTCCATTTATACTTGGTGCTATACAAAGCACCTGGCACAAAGCCAGCAGCCAAGTGTTTTATTAACCGCTCAGGGCAGATGGTCAGTGCCATGCTTGGAACTGGAGACCAGGTGGGCAGAATACAGTAAAGTGGGGTGGGGTTGAGGGGTTTGGAGTCAACAAACCAAGACCAACAGGATGGCTCAGGAAGGTCTGGCAGCCTTAGTCAAAAGGCTGGAGTCTGGGGCCCCAGACCACATCAAACTAGTGTGCAGTGAGCTTCAGACAGACAAGGTTCCAACCAAGCTGTCACTTTTTTAACTGCTGTAAGCCTCATCCTCATCTGTAAAACAGCATGAATAAGGACACCCGTTTTTGTGTCACGGTCATGTAGATTTATGGAGGTAACATGTATCAAATATTTGGCAAGTTCTGAGTTAGCCGTTGTGTCCTGTTGTTCTGGTTTTTTGTTTGTTTGTTTTTTGTTTTGTTTTGTTTTGTTTTGTAGAGATGAGGTCTCCCTATGTTGCCCAGGCTAGTCTTGAACTCCTGGACTAAGAAATCCTCCTGCCATAGCATCCCGAAGTACTGAGATGACAGGTGTGAGCCATCATGCCCAGCCTGTATAATGTTCCAGAACTTACAAGCATGAGGATTGCTAATGTCTTGCGAGCATAGCTTCTCAACAGGTTTTTCCAATAGAAGTGATCATCTTTCTGTATCCTTAAAAGCAAAGAAAAAGCAGGAAGGACTTGGAGGGGGGGAAAAAAGGAGATCCCAATTATAAAATTCAAAAAGCAAATTATTGTTACCAGTACTACAATAGAAAAACTGTCCTTTTTTCACGTATCTGTAATCATATCTAATTGTCAGCCTCGACATCACAGACACACAGGTGACTAGTGATCATGGGCGTCTTGCTATGGTGAGTCTGCGTTCTTCATCCTCTCTACCTGTGAGAACAGTATTGCCAGGGTTTGGGGTCAGGGGGGCAATAAGAAAATGGTGTTTTCTACTGCATGATTCCCATCACTGTGTATAAGCAAGGCTCTGTGTCCGTGCCACTTTGGGAAGATGGGAAGCTGCAGAGCTGGTGAACATCAGTTGCATGGTGGACAGCCCTGTAGGCTGGTGATTCAAAGAAGAGGAACGGGTGGCAGACGGTCACAGACAGCAACATCCATCACCCACGCAGCCCTGCTGCTTCCTGTAAATGCCACAGAAGAGAGAAGATGAGATATACAAACACAAAGCTGACTTTGGATTTTACATCAAATTCCTGCCCTTTTTTATTTTACTCATTATTAGCCTATTCCCGGGAGGCAGAACAAAACAATTTCTCAAATGACTCAAAAGGCATATGAAATTATTGCTTATTAGCAGGGAGGGAAGGGAGGAAGGAAGGAGATGGAATATAAAGGAGACACATGACAAAAAAAAAACCTAACACAGGGCTGGGCGCGGTGGCTCACGCCTGTAATCCAAGCACTCTAGGAGGTGGAGGCGGGAAAATCACTTGAGGCCAGGAGTTTGCAACCAGCCTGGTCAAGATAGTGAGACCATTTCTCTACAAATAATTAAATTAATTAATTAATTAGTTAATTAATATATAAGCCAGACGTGGCAGTGCACTCCTGTAGTCCCAGCTACTTGGGAGGCTGAGGCAGGAGGATTGCTTGAACCATGATCACGCCACTGCACTCCAGCCTGGGTGACAAAGCAAGACCCCATTTCAAAAAGAAAAAAAGGGAAAAAAGAAAACTAACGCAGGGTCTACAAAGGTTCAGAGGGACGGGACCTGCTGGGTCACATTACGCACCATGTTTCCCCTTCTTTCCTGCATTTTAGCTACATTGATGATTAAAGGCTAACTGATGAAAAGGCTAAAGTGGCCTAAAACTGGATTACTGGATTAGAGTGATGATTTCCCAATTCTATGGTTTACTAAAAATCATTGAATTATACACTTAAAATGAGTGAATTTTATGGTATGTAAATTGTACCTCAATAAAGCTATTTTTAAACGGGAAAAAAAATCCTTAGATCGAAAACTTAAGCATGAAATGTGGCCTTCATTTTAATATGTAAACCAAACTAGAAATAGTCAGAATGTCTGAAGTCTCAAGAACAGGATAATGATGTTGCCATCCCAGGGACAGGACCTGCCGGTGTCATGATACACAATCTTTAGCTAAAATGCGGGTGCATTGATTAAAGGCTAATTAATGAAAATGATAGTATACCCAACATTCACTCAGAATCTCTTAGCAGCAAGTCATATGACACTAGACTTGGAGGACACAAAGAATCACTAAAACACCCATTCTTCATGAATTTAAATTTATCTGAGAAATCAGGAGATATATGTACACACACACACACACACACACACTCAAAAAGCCAGAATCCACCGATAAAACAACCAAAAGGCAAAGAAGCACTAGGCAACTTTCGGGGAAAAGACGGAAGAAAAGCATCTTTCTGAATTTCCGTTTTCTTATAGGAGCTGTTTTTAAAAATTAGCAAATCATCTCCTCTTTTTCAAATGGATGTTCTACAGAAAAATATACCATATGATATTGTATTAGTTCATTTTCACACTGCTGATAAAGACATACCCGAGACTGGGTAATTTATAAAGAAAAAGAAGTTTCATGGACTCTTAGTTCCACGTGGCTGGGGAGGCCTCAGCCTCAATCAATCATGGTGGAAGGCAAAAGGCATGTCTTATATGGCGGCAGGCAAGAGAGATGAGAGCCAAGCGAGAGGGGAAACCCCTTATAAAACCATCAGCTCTGGTGAGACTTGTTCACTATCACGATAACAGTATGGGGGAAACCACTCCTATGATTCAATGATCTCCCACCAGGTCCCTCCAGCAACATGTGGGAATTGTAGGAGACACAATTCAAGATGAGATTTGGGTGGGGACACAACCAAACTATATCAGATATTGATACTAATAAAGTTTTACATTTAACAGGAGGAGGAGAAAGGACATAGCAAATCTGTTGGACACACAAGAAGAAAATCTTCTTGAAAAGAGCTATTCAGGGGCCAAGGTCCTACGTAATTCAGTTATAGAAAAATTAAAATTGAGGCCGGGCGCGGTGGCTCAAGCCTGTAATCCCAGCACTTTGGGGGGCCGAGACGGGCGGATCACGAGGTCAGGAGATCGAGATCATCCTGGCTAACCCGGTGAAACCCCGTCTCTACTAAAAAAATACAAAAACTAGCTGGGCGAGGTAGCGGGCGCCTATAGTCCCAGCTACTCCGGGAGGCTGAGGCAGGAGAATGGCGTGAACCCGGGAGGCGGAGCTTGCAGTGAGCTGAGATCCGGCCACTGCACTCCAGCCTGGGGGACAGAGCGAGACTCCGTCTCAAAAAAAAAAGAAAAAAAGAAAAAAAAGAAAAGAAAAATTAAAATTGAGTCTCGAGGCAGTAAATAAGAGAAAAAAGTCAGAAAAAAAACAGATGAAAAATGGACATACAGAAGACAGGCACAGATACCCATGTATCATGTTATAAAGATGGAACAAACAGAACAAGATTGACAAACAAGGGTATAGTTAAAGAGAGCTTTCAAAAAATATATAAATATGAATGGGATTAGAAAATAAAAGCGTTTCTAGTTTCTTCTTTACTAGAACACTTAAGATAGTTTCAAATATTTTTTCTTAACAATTGATAATTTTGCTAAGATAAAAAAATTGTAAAGCTTATGGTCCATATTTTAGGCGAGGATTCTTTACACAAGTGTGACTTTTTATTGTAGGAGTAAGTAAAGCCAATGTAAAGAATTGTGAAAGTATGAAAAGAAAAATGTCAATTACAATTTTTGGCCAATGTTGGCACATTTCCTTCTAGACTTTTCTCTATGAAATATACACAACACACACACACACACACAATTATGACATAAAGTGCCTACTAAATTTTGATTCCTACTTTCTTCCCCCCATATAATTCATAGTATGAAATTCTCCTCACAATATAAAAAGCTATATAAACATTTTTTGTGCCTCTATGATCGAGTGGATGGTGTATAATATTTAACTGATATCTTACTTTAGTGCACTTAAATTGTTTCCAATTGATGGATTGCTATAAACAACTTCACAATGAAGGTCTTCCTGGAAGAAATCTCAACCCACATCTCTTGAGTATTTTCTAAGGACAGATTCCTAGATGTGGAATTAGTGGGCAAACCACAGGAACTTTTTTCAACTTCTGGTGCATCTCACTTTCCTACATGAGGTGAGCTGCTGATCTGCTGAACAGGGTTAAAAACAGATTTGGGTGGCTATTTTTGACCATGGCTATCAAATGGCCATCTTTTCTTACATTTGTGGAAGCACTTAAAAGAATTCTAAGGCCAGGCACGGTGGCTCGTGCCTGTAATCCCACCACTTTGGCAGGCCAAGGCAGGTGGATCACCTGCGGTCAGGAGTTCGAGACCAGCTTAGCTAACATGGTGAAACCCCGTCTCTCCTAAAAATATAACATTAGCTGGGCGTGGTGGTGGGCACCTGTAATCCCAGCTGAGGCAGGAGAATCACTTGAACCCGGGAGGTGGACGTTGTAGTGGGCTGAGATCACACCACTGCACTCCAGCCTGGGCCAGAGTGAGACACCGTTTCAGAAAAAAAAAAAAAAAAATCTCGGAGTTCTTGCCCCAATGCTCTCAAGACATCCAAAACATTCAAACCAAGAGAGGACTGGAGTGAGGATGGTGTTAGCGCTAAGGCTGAGCGGGGAGGTATTATACAATGCAGGCAGAGCATCTAGCAGAATAAGGGACTGTGCCCTGGCCACTCATGGAGGTCGTCGAACGGGGCACGTGACCCACAGCGGGTCTGGGAGCTTCGAGGGCAGCACATTGCTGAATTATTACAGCTGGATATTTTATATGTGAGCACCTTCCCACACAACACCGTTCCTTTCCTACCAGGCCTGAAGCCCCATCCTTCCAGGCCCCCATTAAAGGCATTTGGACTTTCAAGTCTTCAACATCCTCCTCTTCCCAGATTCCAGACGAGGACCTTCTGAGTGGCAACAGGGCCCAGAATATGGTCATGGGGTTGACAAAGAGGCAGGGCGAGGCAGGGTGTTGGAGCTACAGGCTTTTATACATAGACATTTGAAAGTTGGGGCATCAAATTATTCCGACAATGTAGTTACAGGTTTTTCATTTCTATTTTGAGGAAAATGTGGAATTTTGCCTTTATCACAGAACAAATCTTGCAAAGCTATGTTCTTCTGACAGCTATGATCTTTTTTCTTGGTAGTCAGGGGTGGGGAAGGCATACACACAGCCCTCCTAATGAACCCCTATTCTTTGCCGCTCTCTTATACTTTTTGTATTCTTAATATGATTATGGTCATGAAGAAAAATCAAAGTGAATGATTTATTTCTACATGTTTCATGATAAAGTACAAACCCTTTACAAAGAAATATTGATATAAGCCACATAAACAAACATTCTGGAGTCCTCAATAATTTATGTCAGAACATAAAGAGGTCCTGAAACTAGAAAGTTTGAGAACTACTGCCTTAATCAACATGTGAAAAATCATACAGGCAAGAAATACTATGAACATAAAGTATCTAAAATCTCTAAAGACTGCTCCTCCCTTATTTAACATGTAAGAGTTCATACAAGTTAAAAACCAATAACCTACGAATATAAAGAGGGGAAATCTTTAACAAAAAGTGTCGTTTAGTAACCAGTAAAGAATTAATACTAGAGAAACTCCACAAATGTGGTCAATGTGGAGAATTTTTCCCTTGTAGCTTGTAGCTTGATTAAACATGAAAGAACTCACACTGAGAAGAACCCTACAAGGGCAGACAGTGTGGGAAAACCCATAGCTATAGCTCTTTGCTCTCTCAACATGAGAAGGTACATTCCAGAGAAAAACTGTAAGTGCACTAACATGGAAAAACTTTCAGCATCAAAACATTCATATGGGAGACAAACCTTGTTTCTATAAAAGTAATTCATGCAGAAAAGTCACTTTTTTATAGAATAACAAAAAACCCACACAGAACAACCTTTCTTCACAAACAAATGAGAACGAATCTAAGAAAAAAATCACCAAATGCAGGAAGTTGCTTTTGAATGAACCCCACCAAAGGCAACATAATTCAAAAGCACTAAATAAAGACACTAATGGGGAAGGGTTTCCTGAAAAGCATTTTGAAAAATCCAAACCAGAAATAGGCATGTAACATTAGAGGATACGTATGCACTGTTATAATTTTGTTAACATTTTAATTCACTCAAAACCAGTTACTGAACACCTCCCCTGGGGGCCATGCAGGCACCATGTTAAGGCATCTGGTTTACAGAGGCAATTCTGAGACGGACAGGCCCTTGCGGACTAGATGCTTGCGTGTGGACCAACTAATTAGGAAGAAAACAGAGGCAGATTTTATCAGATTGAAGATAATGTTATTAAATAAATTAGGCTATATATCAGCATATAACCTGTTTTATGTTATGCTATAAAAACCATTCCATGACACTATAGACCAGCCTCATTCTAAAATCATTTGCATATTTGGTGTGGTAGAAATATTAAGTTACCAATGTTTAAAAGAATAACCTGAGCAAAGTTAATGAAGAGAAATTAGGCACAACTGTCTAAGTTAATGCAAAACACACAGAAGATGCCAAATGTTTATGTAAAGATACCTTTAACTCGTTTTGTTACAGGATTACACAGAGACAAAAGTATGCTATGATAAAGTTACATACACTCACAAATATTGACTGGCAGTCAAAGATGGGATGGGCGAGGGAGATTCGTTTCCAAAATACAGCATGATACATCTCTTCCTCCCACAATCATCGGATTAAATGTTGGCATGAAGTTTAGATATTTCTGCCACATTGTAGATTCTACCCCATTAATTTTGATGCCAAATTTTTATTTACCATCTCCATTCAAGATTTTATGCTGTATGAGTATTTTGGAATTTAAAATGCTGACAGTATTTCTTCTGGGCAGTCAAAACCAAAAAGGAAGAAGGGAAAGGAGGAATTCAGAAAGGGTTAGGGAAAACTTAGAACATATGAAGGCTAGGAAACAGATTATTAACAGAATTTCTGGAATAAAAAGTTTTCCTTTGGTTAGGTTGTTAGGCCAGGATGAAAAATTCCCCAAACTCCTTCTTCAACAAGTATTTCAGGAATGTCAATTAAAGTTTCATTTTTATGGGAAGAGTTTTTCCTAAAAAAACAAAACAAAACAACAACAACAAAAAACCAATATATTAACAGCTTTAATATCAGAAACTTCAATTTTTATATATCTTTATTCTTCAAACTTCAAGTCAAATTACAAATAAATAGTCCATACCATGTAGCTCTTTATGATTTACATGTCTTCAGGCAGAAAACAGCAACAACCAAGAATACATCAGAAACGAACTCACAGTAAATAACCAATTTTAAGTAGAGAAAGGACATATGACATTTCAGTGTGGTCCAATATGTACACTGTTTAAAAGTGGATCCCCCTGTAAAACATCACAGATGTACATAATTCTTATGGAAAAAAAGGAGCCCACACATCAGAGATTTCTTAAAAATTTTTCAAAGTTGTATCACAGGGACTAGTTGTTTTAAAACGGTAAAATCTTGAGTATTTTAGCAGCAAACAAATAAGTTATTACAGGTTAATCTTTTAAACGTTGCTGAAAAAGTTGCAAGCTTTAGAGAACATTACAAATATCAAATCCACTACTGAAAAGCAAAGTAGTATTTAGAAAGTAGATACTACTTCAAGGTTTGTTCTTTGTCAGCAAAAACTTTTTAATGAAGTTTCTGCTAAGAAAGATGTCAGTGGAGGAGGGGTGGGAGAAAAATGGAGGTGGCCACCAGTCTTTGCTATAAGCTGCTAAACTTACTGGAACATGAAATGTTTACGAATTCTTCATACAGCTTAGCTTATTCCCAGTAAACAATAGCTCTTAAGAGCCATTCTTTTAGATCTATATCCTGTTGTCAAATATTTGTATTAGATTTGGCAATTTGAAATTCCTTAAAGTTTTCCTCCCCAAGTATCTCCTGGTTAAACCAGTGTTTCTTATATGAGTCATAATTGGGTGGGTTTTTCATTGAACAATTTTTTCCTCTTCAAAGGGTAATTTTAGAGGATATTATAAGTCACTAAAGATAGTTTTGCTTACAGAGAAATTTGTTTAAAAAGGGACTCTACTTACTTAATTTCATGTTCTACTGTGGCATCTGACACCTGCCATCTGACATTTTAGGACTGAAAGGAATTATAAACTTCATATGGGAAAACAAACCAAACTAGATAAAGTTTAAGCCTGCCTCATTAGATGGTTCAATCAGTGATCAGCTACATATTTATCTGACACTATTTCAAGTCACAATTATCACTATCTCTCCTTTGAAGCATTAACACTTTTTTCCTAGATACAATCTCTTTTTTCAATCATCTGAAAGCAAACAATTATTCTAAAGACAAGGCATTAGAAACAAATTCTCTCCACCCACCAAGATTTAATTTTTAGATCACAGCATCCTCATATAGAAGTTCCATTTAATATTTTTACTTCTTCTTGGCCGTTATCCCAAACATTAATATTTAATTATGAAAAGAGAAAAGCATTCAAAACGTAATACAAATATGTAAGAATACAAGAAAAGTTTAAAACAAAACAAACATTGTATTGCAACGTCTCCACATACGATGCTTGTGATGTGACCACACACACACTACATAGTCCTGGCTGCTCCAAACACTCCCCTGGCTTTACACAGACCTAGGTTCATCTTTTTTTTTTTTTCCTTTTTATTGCCTTTTGATGCCTACAGTAACTGAGAATCAAGAAAATAACTAGTCTGACATGAAAAATGTGGTGCCTATGATTTGACTCCTGATTTGAGCACATCTTAATTGGTGCACTATTGCTTTTGATAATCCAGAAATAACAACAGACAAGCAGTAACATATGAAGAGACTTACTATGTATCACACAAGCAATGTTTCTGAATCACAAATAAATTCAACACTGACATCAAAACCTGTAAATTAAATCTTAACTCACATGGTTATAAAGTTAAATTTTCATGTATCTTAGTGAGAATGCTATTATCAAATGCATTCTAAATTATTTCATTTTCTAGTGTAGAAAGGTTATGGTAGAAAGGATAAGGTGCTTTTTAAATAAGCTACCACTGACTCTCTTACACACATCCATACACCCATCAGTGCAAACTATGAAAAATACTAATTTTCAAATGAGATATATGATTATCTAGACTAAAAGGAGACTTTGGGATAGAATAATTTTCCATGACTAATTTGTTTATAAATATAGATAACTCGATGTACATATAGGCAATGAAATATTCAAATAACTTTATATACTCTTGTTTTTTAAATTCTATCCTCTCTTTCAGAATTGCTTCTACTTAAGTTTGGACATTTTCTAGTTTTGACAGCTGAACAGAAGACTTCATTGAACATTCTGATAGTAAGCTACTAGAGACTAATTATCAACTGGTGCTACATGTGCTGTGTTATCTCCCTTACTATTAAACTATAACCGTCTCTTGCTATTTTGTTTCATGCATCACCAAACTTCATTTTTTCTAATAAAAAATAAATATATAAAGACGACACTGACAGGCATATATTCACAAGATCTCAATTTCTTAAAACATAAGTACGGGTATATTTATTTCTCTCAAATGCATACAAGACAATAATTACACAGCAACAAATCTTTTGTTCAACAATGATTTGATTCACAAGCATCTGAAATTTACATAATTTCATATCAATACCCTTGTATTTTTAAATACAGTAAGTAAAAAAGCCCCCAAATAACCAATTCTTATATTTTCTATTTACCCCTCTATACATCCAAACTTTAAAAAGTTACAAACTGAACATTATACAGAACATATAAATCATGTTTAAAAACTTGAGGTTTTAAAATCACTGCTTCCCCAATATGATTCAGAAAAATTCTCATACTGACAAGTACAGTCATAGGTGGTAAAGTAAGTTGGTAGTGGGGAAAATGAAAGAAGAGACAGACACAAGTTTGCTGTCTTAATGTTTTACTAATCCTGTCAGTTAAAAATGGTGACGTCATGAGAAGTAATAGTTTAATATGAGGAATGGAGTTTGCCTCGCAGCTTGAGACATGCATTTCAAGTATTTTCCTATTTGATCTGAGCTCACTGTAGCAAACTGATGCCAGAAGAGAGTAATTATTTTCTTCCATACATTCGCTCGATGTCTGCCTGGTAATGTGTTTTAAGCTCTTTGCGTTTCAGCTTGAAGGCATCTGTCACCAGACCAGTTTCAGGGGTCCACGGTTCAGGGCTCAAACGAATTTTTACTGGAATTTCAAACTTTTCCAGACTTGCTAAGATGGTTTTAAAAAAAGAGAAAGAAAACATATTTAAGTTCTTAGCAAATGGTGTAACTTCCCCACTTTTTGAGTACCCATCAAAATGCACAACCAACAAGTGAACCATGCACATCACTTCTAAAGAATCCATTCCTCAAAATACTCAGGTAAGTAAAACAAGAAACTACTTAACAAGTCCTACCAAGAGGAAAATGAGCTAAATACAATATGATATAGGGACAAAACAGAATATAATTCTGTCATTGAAAATGATGGCTCATGCCCATAATCCCAGTAACTTTGAAGGCTCAGGCAGGAGGACCGCTTGAGCCAGGAATTTGAGGCCAGCCTGGGTAACATAGGGAGACCCTGTCTTGTCTCTAAAATAAATAACTTTAAAAAAATTTTTAACAGAAATAAAAAATAGGAGCTGGGTATAGTGGCATACACTTGTAATACTAGTTACTCAGGAGGCTGAGGTGGGAGGATGACTTGAGCCCAGGAGATCTGAAGATGCAGTGAGCTATGATTGCGCTACTGCACTCCAGCCTGGGCAACAGGCTATCTAATAGGATATCCAATAGGGTATCCAACAGGTATCCAATAGGGTCTCCAATACAGTCATGCATCTCTTAATGACAGGGATATGTTCTGAGAAATGCATCACTTCGCAGTTTTGCCATCATGGGAACAACATAGTGTAACTTACACAAATGTCGATGGTATAGCCTACTATATACATACATCTAGGCTGCATTACATAGCCTATGGCCCCTAGGCTACAAACCTGCACAGCATGTTATTGTACTGAATACCATAGGTAATTGTAACACAATGCTTAAGTGTTTGTGTATTTAAGCATATCTAAACATAGAAAAGGCAGTAAAAATATATTATAATCTTATGTGACCACTGTCATATATGCAGCATAAATGCATAATGTTAGGTTTAAAAAAAAAAAAAAAAAGACAAGTTCCAGCACCGGCTACATAAACTTACATGCACCTAGATGTGAGAAGGATACATACCAAGCTATAAACTTCACGCCTCTACAGCCTGGTATCCAGGATAAAAAAAATGGGGAAATTCACTTTTTCCTTTATATCTACTTGTTTTCTTTGAATTTATTATACAGAGCACATTTAATTCAGAAATTAAAAATAATAATGTTTAAGACAAATTATGTCACTGAACCAGGATATTCCCTACAAGCTATGTGGAGACAGAATGCCTGCTCACTATTGTGTTCCTAACATATTGCCTAATACTCAGGAGATTCATGAGAGTGCAAATGTAGGGAGAAAGGAAGAGAAGAAAGGAAAGCATTTAAAGGAGATTAAGGGGCAGATGTAGTTTTGAAAAACCGTATGTCATCACTAGGACTGACTTATTATTCTAAGCATTCGTTCAACAAACATTAAAAACCTATTACTACATGTAAAGTGCTTTACTAAACATTCTTTTAAAAATATAAAAAATGATGAGTTTCTGCTCTCAAGTGGCATGCAATCTAACAAAGGGAAATGGGTAAACAGCTAGCCATATGACACACAAAAGAAATGTGTTCAGGAGTGATGTCAGCAAGATGACAATATAGGAAAATGTAGTCTCTCCTTCCTCTGCAGAAACATGGATTTAACAATGCTATACGGGCCTATTCATTGCCTGTGTAAGAAACTCAGAAACTAGTTAAGAGGTTCCTGCACTCCAATACAGCAGGAAACCAACCACATCAAAGGCTGGTAGAAAAATGCAAGGCATTCGCTTGCCAGAGACTCTCCCCTCAGCACAGTACAAAGTAATAAGGAAGAAATCCCTAACTTCTGACTTCTCCCTAGGGAAGAGAAGGAGTGGAACATACACCCAATATTCTGACTTCCTCGATGCAAGGAACTTGCTTCTGTCTTTCCTGAATCTAAATAACAGGAACAGGGCACTAGGTTGGGAACTGTCAAGAACAAAGATTAACATGCACCAGAGGCTGCAGTATCACAGACACTAGATAGAGCTCCAGTACCAGTACCATGGCTAACTATAGCACCAGTGAGGCCACAATATCACAGACAGACACCAGAGGGAGCTCCTGAGTAGAAACCAGCAGATCTCTTCAATTAGATTGTACGCGACAAACCCAAAAAGGACACAGCCTCAGAAAAGGCTTAATTAAGACGGCTGGCTCTAGAACTCGTAGTAGGGCTGACTGGACAAAGTCCTCTCAATACAAAAGCAGACTGTAAGACAGAGAAAGGTAGCTGATTTTTCAAATGCTGACATCCCAACAAAAATAAAGACATACAAAGAAATAGAAAAACACAGGCTATCAAAAGATCAAATTAAACCTCTAGAAATAAACCACAGAAAGACATGGAGATAGACGAATTACCAAATTCAAAATGACTGTCATAAGAAAGCTCAATGAATTAAAAGAGAGTACAGATAGACACCTGAAAAAAAACAAGAAAACAATGCATGAACAAAATGAAAACATAAATGAAAGAAATTTTTTTTAAATGAAGAACCAAATAGAAATTCTGGAACTAAATACAATAAATGGATTGAAAAATTCACTAGAGGATCAACAGTGACTTGACCAGGTAGAAAAAAGAATCTATGAACTCAAAGACAGGACTTCTGAAATGACTAAGAGGAGCAAAAATGTAAAAATGAAGAGAACCTAAGGAACGAATGGGACACCATCAAGTGGAAAATGCTTGCTATAGGAGTTCAGAAAAAGAAGAGAGAAAGGAGCACAAAGCCTATTTGAAGATATCATGGCCAAAACCTTCCTATATCTGAGAAGAGAAATGGGAGTATAAATTCAAGAAGCTCAAAACACTCTACTAGGAAGAGAACTATACCAAAACACACTTGTAATCAAGCTGTCAAAAGTCACAAAAAATCTTGAAAGCAGAAAGAGAAAAATGACTAATCACATACAAGGAAGCTCTCATTGAACTATCAT
The DNA here is from genome assembly GCF_000951035.1 of Colobus angolensis palliatus. NCBI lineage: Eukaryota > Metazoa > Chordata > Mammalia > Primates > Cercopithecidae > Colobus > Colobus angolensis. Next base: position 2,399,605 of record NW_012116599.1, on the reverse strand, counting down.
TTATCAGCAGAAAGCTGGCAGGTTAGAAAGTAGTAGTATTCGAAATACTGAAAGAAAAAAAAATTGTCAAACAAGAATACTGTAACCTAAACCTGTCCTTCAAAAATAAAGGAAAAATTAAGACTCCTTGATAAACAACAGTAGAGGGAGTTTATCACCACTAGACCTCTCTACAAAAATTAATACTTCAAATTAAAGCAAAATGAAAACAAACAGTAACACAAAACCGTAAGAAACTACAAGACTCCTTGGTAAAGGTAAATACACAGCCAAATACAGAATTCTGACAGTAATCTGATATAGGTGCATAAGTCACATTTAAATCTGTATAGAATTTAAAAAACAAAGACATAAAATGTAATTATGAATCTATATTAATGACTATACAATAAAAAGGTCTTTTTTGAGGGAGTAGCAGAGATATAAAAGATTCAAGTTTTTATATGAGATGGAAGATTAAGCTGTTATCAAACTAAAATAGACTGTTATAATTTTAAGATGTTTTATATAACTGCATTGACAACCACAAAGAAAATGTCTATAGAACATACACAAAGAAAAAAGACAAGGGAATCAAAGAATGTAATTATACACACAAATAATCAACAAAACAAAAGAAGGCAGCAAGAGAGGAAAAGCTACAAGATATACAGAAAATAGTTAACAAAATGGAAATAGAAATGAAAAGTCTTTCATATCAATAATTACCTGAAATGTAAATGTTGATTAAATGCCCAATTAAAAGATACAGCTTGACCAACTGAATATAAAACAAGACCCAAGTATATGTCATCTACAAGAAACACACTCTAGATCTAAGGGCATGCATAGCCTAAAGTGAAGGATGAAAATAGATATTCCATGAAAATAAGAACCTAAAGGGGATGGCCATACTTAAATAAAACAGACTTTAAAACAAAAATTGTCACAAGAGACAAAGAAGGACATTAATTATAACATAATGATAAAAGAGTCAATTCTCCAGGATGATATAACAATTATAAATATACACGTAACTTGAGTTTCTAAATATATGAAGCAAACACTGACACAACTGGAGGGGGGAATAGAAAGCAATACAATAATAGTAGGAGACTTCAATACTCCACTTTCATTTATGAGTAGAACAGTCAGAAGATCAATAAGAAAATAGATTATATGTAGGCAACTCTAAAGACACACACACAACCTTTATAACCAATAAAGATTCCAGCAAAGTTGCAGGATAAAAAAAAATCAACATGAAAAATCAACTGCATGTCTATACACTAACAGTAACTGTTCTGAAAAAGAAATTAAGAAAACAATACCATTTAATGTAGCATCAAAAAGGATGAAATACTTAGGAATAAACCTAACCAAGGAGGTGAAGACTTGCACCCTGAAAACTACAAAATGTTGCTAAAAGAAATTTTAAAAGACACGAATAAATGCAATGTCCTGATAAGGTTTGGTTCTGGGTCCCCACCCAAATCTCATCTCAAATTATAATCCCCATAATCCCCACATGTCGAGAGCGGAACCTGTTGGGAGGTGACTGGATCATGGGTGCGGTTTCCCCGTGTTGTTCTCATGATGGTGAGTGAGATCTCACAAGATCTGATGGTTTTAGGGGCTCTTCCCCCTTCGCTCTCTCTCTTCATTTGCTCTCTCGCCTGCCGCCATGTAAGATGTGTCTTTGCTTCTCTCTCCCCCTCCCCTTCTGCCGTAATTGTACAATAAGTTTTCTGAGGCCTCCCCCAGTCATGCCGAAGTGAGTGAATTAAACCTCTTTCCTTTATAAATTACCCAGTCTCCGGTATGTCTTTAGAGCAGTGTGAGAACAGACTAACACATGTTCAGAATTTGTAAGAAACTTGTACAACTTAACTACAGGGGTGATGTTGGGGGGGGGAATCCTGATTTTAAAATGGGCAAAGGACTTGAACTGACAATTTTCTGCAAAAGATATGTAAATGGCCAACAGGTATATATAAGAAGCCCAACGTAACTAATAAAAAGAGAAATGCAAATCAAAAACCACAATGAGGTATCACTTCACGTCTCTTAGAATGGATATTAGAAAAATATATATATATATAACAAATGTTGGTGAGGATATGGAGAAACGGAAACCGTTAATACTGTTGGTGGGAATGTAAATCAATAGTCATTATGGAACAGAGTACAGAGTTTCCTGAAAAAATTAAATACAGTATTAATAACTGCCATAGGATCTAACAATCTCATTTCTAGGTATACATTCAAAATAATTCAAAGCAGCATCTCAAAGCCATATTTGCACATCTACGTTCATCACAACATTATTCACAATACCCAAGAGGTAGAAGCAACACAAATGTCCAAACATAGATGAATGGACAAAGAAAATGTGCAATATACACACAATGGAATATTATGCACCCTAAAAAAGAAAAACCCTATCACATGGTACAATACGAATAAACCCTGAAGATATGCTACACTAAATAAGTCAGTCACAAAAGAATAAATACTGTATGATTCCACACGTATGAAGCACCTCAAGTAGTCAAAATTTTAGAAACAGAAAGTAAAAAGGTGGAGGGAAGGGAGGGGGGGAAGGGGAATTAGTGTAATGGGTATAGTGTTTCAGTTTTGCAAGATGAAATAGTTCTAAAGATCAGTTGTGCAATAACGTAAATACACTAAACACTACTGAATTGTACACTTAAAATGTTAAGATAGTAAATTGAATGTTGAGATTTTTACTACAATAAAAGAAAGAAATACGCAAAATTAAAGACATAAAGTGCCTTGGGAGTAAAAAAAGATGTATTAACTCTAACTTGTAAAAGTAAACATAGAAATAATACACAAGGTTTGAGTCTTCAAAGATTAAAAGTATTTCAGGAGTGGTTTCCAAAGGAATATACACTATGAGCAAAACCAATAAGGCATGTACACAGGGCTGACTTAAAAGACTGAGTGGAATCTGACATTACTGAAATGTGAAGAGACTAAAAAGTAAATGCTGGAGCCTGGCATGGTGACACATGCTTGTAGTCCCAGGTACTCAGGAAGCTAAGTTGGGAGGATCGCTGGAGCCAGGCTGGTCTTGAACCAACATAGTGAGATCTCATTTCAACAACGAAACAAAAAAAAAAAATTTTTTTTTTTTTTTTAAATTAGCTTGGCATAGTGGTATGCACTGGTAGTCCTGGCTACTTGGGAGGCTGAGGGGGAAGAATCGCTTGAGCCTGGGAGTTCAAGGTTGCAGTAAGCTATGATTGTGTCTCTGTATTCTGGTTTGGGCAACAGAAGAGAGACCCTGTCTCTTAAAAAAAATAAATAAAAAATAAAAAATAATTCATGCTTGTTTTGGCATAGTGGTATGCACTGGTAGTCCTGGCTACTTGGGAGGCTGAGGGGGAAGAATCGCTCGAGCCTGGGAGTTCAAGGTTGCAGTAAGCTATGATTGTGTCACTGTATTCTGGTTTGGGCAACAGAAGAGACCCTGTCTCTTAAAAAAAATAAATAAAAAATAAAAAATAATTCATGCTTGTTTTATGCTTGACCCAACAACTCAAAAGACACAGATGTTTTGATTAAACCAAAAATATTAAACTAGTCTTGGACACCCCTCACCCCACCAAAAATGGTTATGAAGCTATTAGTACAACCAACTACCAGTACTCTAACACTGTAGAAAGTTTCAAAAGGAGTTCTGGCCTGATCACTATGGGCTAGTGTGGCCAGGAAACTGGGCAAGGCCTTGAAGAACAGCTGAGAAAAGAGAAAGGGTCAACCCAGAAAGCAAAGGTTGCAGAGACAAGAACATTCAAGATACATGTACATCAGTTTGGTGGGAGAGGATAATTTGTGTAGCAGGGCTTGAATGGGGGACTGATTGTTTACTCTTCCATATACTAATGGTAGAAATGGTTTCTGAGCAGAAAGTGATGAACCCTAAACCTTAAAACAGGTTGAATGCATATAAGTACTCTCTTCCCATCTCAGTTCTTACTATCAGTTTAACCGAATACTCACCTGAAATAGCAGCTTCGGAAAGCACTTTAAGTACCTCATTTTCCATTTCACAACTGTTACACAGCTCCTCCCAAGTCCCTTTAAGTCCTTTCTTTCGAGCTAGTTCAGTTAGTTCCTTTTGATTTGGCACAACAAATCCAATGACATAAGAATGATAACTGAAATACAGAAACGATAACTTAGATAAGGAACAAAATGGTATACTGTGTTAACTGCAGTTATTATTGCAGTGACAAGTAGTAAATAACTCCTCACTAATTTTTTTAAACACATGTGCCATACTTGGCACTGGCATACCCATTTCATGCAACTGCCAGTTTTACTGTTTGACTTATAATATGTTCCAATGCTTTGGCAGAGTTCATTGCTAAATAAATCTCAATCTGACATTTCATGATAAATTTCCACTATGAAAAACTGTTATGAAGAGTGCCATGTACACATTTAAAAAGTTACAAATATTAGAAAATTCATCTTTAAACCCTGATTATCAGTATTTCATAGCACGTGTTTTAAAAAACTTAAAATCTAACATAAATTTAAAACTATCTAAAAAATTCGGCAATGAATCAAAACGACGTGAATATATTCATTTTTTTCTTTTTTTATCATGAGAATTTGTATTGATAGAGAACTCTATGCCCAATGAAGGCAGATACTTTTTTGAAGGCCATAAAACAGTAACATCAGGAAGAGGATACTTCTGGTTACCATCACATAAAAAAATTCAGAACTGTATCATCACTAAAGAAAATACTAAATGGCTAAAGACTGGAATCATTTATAAACAAACACAATTCATTTCTAACTTAGGCTGTACCCCCAACGTCTGTTTCTATATTAGTTTTTCTGGTAACAGATTTTATTTTCTCATAATAATTCATGTCAACCGTCGTAGACAGGTTCCCAGCCCCCTCATCATCATCATGAGGTGGGGATGCTGTGCATTAGGCTGCAGCTTAATACAGCTTACAGTAGGAGCCCCAAGACCTGCCTGGAGTGCCGAGTAGGCTCAAGTGTAGAGTAGGGGTAAGCACTAAGCAGCACACTGCTCACTGCCACTTTTTTACTCCCTATTCCTCTGGAGTAGTTCTGTGAAGCTTCCCCTCCTGAGGGACAGGTAGGTAGGGGTACCAAGGCAGCAGGAAGGAAGGTTTTAGTTTCTTCACCTCCCTACATGGGAGTCTGCAGTGAGACGTAAAGCAGAAAACAGACACAGAGAGAAAGATCAAGGAAGCCTTACAAGGAAAGAGTCAGCTAATGGCTGGAATGAGAAGGAGGCTGTTCCCACAAGTTACAGATAGGAAGAGTTCTCGGAACATTTTTACAAAGAAGGTCCATACAGGTAGGAAAAGTCTATGGACATCAAATGTTTTAAGTAAAAGCAGTACGAATTCCATGTTCTTACCTGTTTGCATATGCACAAATGTTATCTACTAGTGGAAGATTCTTCAAAGCTGCCTCTACTTTCCCAAGAGAAACATATTCTCCTGCCTGTAGTTTTACAAGGTCTTTTTTACGATCTGCAAAACAGAGAAGAAAGGTGGAGAGGAGAAAACAATGAGTAATAATATTAATAACATTTAATACATATATAAATACTGGCCATTCTCTAAGTAATTTGCTATCAAATTATTTAAAACTTTGCAAAATTAAGCATTAATGGTTATGCTGTAATTAAAAGCACATATTACAATTAGGCCCTAATTTTTGTACTGCTAAATACATGTTTTTAAAAGAAAAACAGGCCAGGTGCAGTAGCTCACACCTGTAATCCCAGAACTTCGGGAGGCCGAGGCGGGCAGATCACTTGAGGTCAGGAGTTCGAGACTACCTTGGCCAACATGGTGAAACACCGTCACTACTAAAAATACAAAAATTAGCTGGGCGTGGTGGCGCACACCTGTAATCCCAGCTACTCAGGAGGCTGAGGCAGGAGAATTGCATGAACCCAGGAGGCGGAGGTTGCAGTGAGCTGAAATCATGCCACTGCACTCCAGCCTGGGTGACAGAGCAAGACTACATCTCAAAAAACATAAAGAAAGAAAACCAGTAACTTCTACTTAATGGACTCCATTAGCAGGGTTTCAAGTATGTTCTTCTGAAGGGGTTTATTCCTGGTATCCATTAGTACCAGGCAGGTGAGGAAGATATTCAATGCCATCCACAAGCTCACAATCTATGCATAATGCAAAAACATACTACTTCAATACACTGGTACTACAATGGTAGCGCTAAGGGTTAAGACTCTCCAACCTGGGGATTCGGAAAAAATTCTTGCAAGTGACGGCTGAGCTGAGGGTTCGTTGGTTGGTTTTGAGATTTTGAGAGGGTCTCACTCTGTTGCCCATACTGGAGTGCAGCGGCACAATCACGGCCTCCTGGGCTCCTGTGATTCTCCCACCTCAGCCCCCTGAGTAGCTGGGATTACAGGCCTGAGTCACTATGCTCAGACACTTGAGCTGAGTCCTAAGGGAAGAGTGAGAGGTAGTCAGGTGGAACAACACTGGCAAAAGCCAGAAATGTATCAGCTCTAATTTCAGCTGCATCAAGGAGGAGGAGGAAACAACTGATGATGAAGGAGAAGACGCAAAGAATGTTAACAGGGGCACCCTGCACTGAGCTTCGAGGAGACATTAAATGGTTGTGGCTGGTAAGATCCGTGTTTAGTGATTACATGGTGGCAGTGAGAGGGTGTGTTTAAGGAGGTAAGCATGGCGACAGAGAAGAAATTCTTGGGAGAGGGTGGCAGAAGGTATACGCCTGACCAAGGATCAGGTAAGAGAGACAAAGAGAGAAGAGTAGGATTTTGAGACATAGCTCATAAAACAAACTAGTGAGATATAAAATAGGCATGGGAAGCTGACTGAAGAGAATAGTCTTGAGTCTCCTCTCAAGTTTCCAGTTAGCAAGACAGGGACAGAAATGTCATTAACTTTTTTTTTTTTTTTTTTTTTTGGACGGAGTCTTGCTCTGTCGCCCAGGTTGGAGTGCAGTGGTGTGATCTCTGCTCCCTGCAAGCTCCGCCTCCCAGGTTCACGCCATTCTCCTGCCTCAGCCTCTCCAGTAGCTGGGATTATGGGCACCCGACAAAGACACCACGCACGGCTAATTGAAATGCAATTAACTTTAAAAAAAAAAAAAAAACCTAAAAGGAGAAGCAGAATAAGGTATTTTTCAAGCCATATGAGTCATAGCAGTTGAGCTGCCTGGCTTTCCTTTGTTCTCCTGGGCAAGGCACGGGTGCAGTTCAGACTGTGAGAGCTCCATCCACTAACCTCTAGATGTCAGAAACGCAGGCAGGAAAGAATGACTAAGGGTTATCTAATAGTAATTTAAAATATCACTGCTGCTGAACCATCTTTGAGAACTCATAACATGTCAGGCCTCATAAATTCTACAGTCCATAATATTTTATATTAAAGGAGTGATGCAACAACCCAAACTAAGATTACATAAAGATTTATATTATTAAACACCTTCTCTAAATACACTGTACCTCTTGTGTAAACTATTTCAGAAACATTCATTTTCAAAAATATATTAGATGACTTACCAATAATCTTTAAGCATCCATCAGGATCAAACTCTCCAATATCCCCAGTGCAGAGCCACCTCTGTCCATTTTCATCTTCAAAGAAATCAGCTTTTGTTTTTGCTTCATTTTTGTAGTATCCCATTGTCACATTTTGGCCCCCAATAAGAATTTCACCCCTGGGGTGTGGTTTATCAGTATTAAAGTATCCACCTAATAAAATAATAACTGAGTTAATTATTTTGAGTTGAGCTAAACACAACACATGAAAATTTGAAACTATTAGTTTCTAAATAGTCATCTATTTTAATCCAATTAGAACTTCCCAAAGGAAAAAAGGCAGACACTGTGAATGAGCAAAGTTTATCAATTTAACAGTAGGCACAAAATCTCAGTTGCTAAACCATAAGCATTTATGTTTTCAAAGCATTTGAAACATAAGCATTTATGTTTTCAAACTTCTATTCCAAGAAAAATCCAACATCTTCCATTTGTTGTATAAAATTATAAATACAACAGAAGACAAATTTGAAAGATTCTGCATTGTCTTAAATATCATATTGATAAACTGATAAAAGTATTAAGTCATGCAATTAACAGAACAAATCCCTATATAAGAATGAGTTACTGCTGGGCGCAGTGGCTCATGTGTGTAATCACAGCACTTTGGGAGGCCAAGGAGGGTGGATCGCCTGAGATCAGGAGTTTGAGGGCAGCCTGGTCAACATGGTGAAACCCCACCTCTACTAAAAATACAATAATTAGCCTGCAGTGGTGGTACATGCCTGTAATCCCAGCTATTAGGGAGGCTGAGGGCGGAGAATCGTTCAAACCCACGAGGTGGAGATTGCAGTGAGCCAAGACCATTGACACTGCACTCCAGCCTGGGCAACAAGAGTGAAACTCCGTGTCAAAAAAAAAAAAAAAAGTGAGTTACTACATATTAAGATTTATTCTTACAGATAATTTCAAAATGACTCCAAGCCTAAATTTATTAAATATTTTCACTAATTCTGCTAAAGATAGCTAAAAGACATTCAAGCCTTGGAATCTTTATTTATTTATTCATT
>NW_012116599.1:2386354-2390107 GCF_000951035.1 Colobus angolensis palliatus | reverse complement strand
CTCGATCTCCTGACCTCGTGATCCGCCCGTCTCGGCCTCCCAAAGTGCTGGGATTACAGGCTTGAGCCACCGCGCCCGGCCAGAAACATCTTTGAAACAAGAAAAATAAACGCATAAATGCATTCATATAGTTCGAGATAAAACACGTCTATTACAAAGGACAAAAATGAGCACTTATGGGTGTTTACATTCTAAAGGAAGAAAGTGAAGCACTAATTTTAAAGTGATTCTAATTTTAAAGTTTAATACTTTAAAAATTAATGCTCTGTGGTTAAGTTTATTACCTTCCTCCCAGTTTTTTAATTTGATTTCACAGCAAACTAATGGTGCTCCCACTCTGCCAGTATTGTAGTCCCACACTAGGAATTAAATGAAAAAAAAGGTATTTGAGAACAGTAGATAATACATTGCTTCATTTTTCTAAATTACCAAAAATGACTGTTTATCCCAAGGCTGAGATATCCCCAGAGAATCTTTAAAAGCAGAAGTCACATATTGGTGAAGCACAGGCCGTGAGGCCTGCAGAGTCGTATTTTTTGGCCTACATTGAGGATTTTTTTTTTTTAATTAGTTATTGCCATTCTTAAAAATCAGGAAATTTTAGATGTAAGTGTGGAATCACCAGCAACAATGGGCCCACATTTCGGGAACAGCAGAACTGACAGCCTCTGTTAGATAGGGCATGCCTGCTCCTGTTCCCCCAGAATCAATCCTTACCCATCACATTGTCTTACATTAGGGCCCACTTGACTCATTTAAGTAGGTAGCTGCCTGGTTCATGAGTTTGAAGTCCCTGTCCTAAAGGATGATGAAAGCAATGGTTTACATCTATTTTACTTTCTTATTAGGCCTCACAGACGTGCAGTACAAAACACCTCTCTAATCTTTTCCCATGTAATGTATCACCATTTCAAAGTGAGACCTCTGCAGGGTTCCATCAGCTTATGCTATCATACCCTGTTTAAAATTAATACAGCAATAGCTCAAGAGCCAGGCTGAAGAAAAAGACTGGTAGCTTTCAAGGATGTGAGGAAAGAACCCTCTACTATTATGAATTACTACTGCATTATGTTTCCTCTTCAAAGACCAAATATCAGAAATGAAAGGCTGATATTTAACACTTTAAAGACTTTTATTTACAACATAAATTGTTACTGATTAATCATTCAATTTGAATCCTAAAAATAGAAGAAATTAAGGATCCTCAGAAGAAATCCTATAAGCATGTATTTGAAGATTGCTTATTTCCTACAAAACATGACTTAGAAGTAGCTTCCAAAAATACATAAAACACTGAAAACATAACCGAAAAACAGAAAAATGAAGTAATCCATGAAAATGGTATACAGAGGCACTCAAAATAAATAGGGAAAAATCAGTTATGAGGTTTTGTATCTATCCATATATAGCAAATACAAAGTAGGAGAAGCATAGCTGTATCTTGTACTGGAAAGCAAAATAACTTTCTCCCATAAAAGGGACACAAGAGGACCTATGCGATTCATCTCAGAACTGCTAATTAGTTGGTAGATCTCCTCCTCAACCACAACCACATGATAAACTCTGGTAATAATATTCCCTAGACCTGAACCTAGCTCCTTTCTAACACTTACAGAAATCCTCATAAACATTTCTGAACCTGAGCCTTAATATACTTACTACACAAATACACAAAAGCACCTTAATTTTCCTACATAAAAATTTAATCACTGATGTGAGAAAATAAATGTACACAAAACAGTCAATGTTTGTTACTAAAGTTTCTTTTCCAGAATGCTAAGTGGTTTTTAATATTACATATCAGAGTTTGATATAAAAACTTCTCTAGATGAATTATTTACTCTAGATGCAGCTAACACATTCTAAAAATTGGTATCAATGATCATAGTACTTGGGATTTACCATTATTCTGCCTCACAAACACCTTACTACTCTTCTCCTATATATTTGCAGAAAGTATCCCATACCCCCAACAAAATGTCTGGCATCACACTCCAGCCTCTGATCATGGAGAACACTACCTTCTGTAATTGTTCCGGCCCCAGCAGATTCAGTGAGTCCGTATCCCTGACCAACAGGACAGCAGAAACAGATGTTCATGAACCGCTGCGTGGTTGCAGAAAGCGGAGCGCCACCACACAACAGGAGACGAATATTTCCCCCTAGCAAGCTTCGAACTTTCCGGAAAACAAAGCTAAAGAAAAAAATTAGAGAACCACGGGATTTTAAAACTGAATGGGATTTTCCAAATCACTGAAACTAATCCCCCCGTTTCGATATGAGAGGTTTTGAGATGAAGTGACTTATCCAAGGTCACACAGCCAACGTGGACATTCTCTTGAGCCCCAAATCTTAATTTTTTGAAGTTCAAAAAGGTAAAGAATTTATGATTTCCTCTTAAGAGCTTTTCAGTTAATATCAAAATTTGAATTGTCAGGTTTAGTTTTATATAGTGACAGGAAAACCCTTGCTTATAGCCACTTTTATATTATTAGTTACATAAAATATTTATCATATATCAATACTGAACAATCCTATCATCTTTATGAAATACATTAAAATCAAATTAATTTTTGCTTTAATGTACTTTATTAGAAATGTGTATAATTTGTATACAACAATCTGTTTTTAAAGTTTCACTAATTCAAGCTTTGAAGTGTTTATTGTTAAAAATAATCTAGTAAATTATCTGTGAAGCATCAAAAAAAGGAAACCAGTTCAACATCTAATTGATGTTTCTGAAAACACACTAATAAAAAGATTGCATGCTGCCTTGATCAAAAAGGAGAGGTAGTATCCTTTGGATACCAAAATCCTCAGATGTATAAGTCCCTTATATAAAATGGCATAGTATTTGCATAAAGCCTACACACATCCTCCAAAATACTTTAAATTATCTCTAGATTACCTACAATACCTAACACAATATAAATTCTATGTAAATAGTTGTTATACTGTATTATTTGTCTTTTTCATTGTTGTATTGTCATAGTCTATTGTTTTTCTCCCCAGAATATTTTTGATCCATGGTTGGTTGAATCTAAAGATGTGGAACCTGTCGATACAGAGGGCCGACATTATAACTCACTGAAGAAATAAGTAAAGTAAGGCAGGATAAAAACTTACAAAGTTCTAAATTATGTGAAGCATCTGAAACTATATTAATATTCCCATAAAAAATACTTTGAATGTAATACTTCCATTTTCTAACTTCTAAGCTATTTTATGATAAAATCATAAATCTATGTACTCTGTTAACACTACACAAATACAGGTTGAAACAAAACTGATCATTTAAAACTTTAAATACAAAACATTTAATTATATTCATACTGAAATAAATATAAAAGCAAAAGAGAAACTATTTCTCAAAATAATTAAAACTACCTAAGTGTTCACAGAAAATATAAACACACAAATAGCAAAATCTTAAGTGAAAACACACTTATAATGACAATGCAGGTTTTTTTAAACTGCTCATACTGTTATACAGGTTTTTGGTTTGCTTGTTTTTTAAAGAGACAGAGTCTCACTTTTACCCAGGGTGGTGTGCAGTGGTGTAGTCATTGCTCCTAGGCCCAAATGATCCTCCCACTTCAGTCCCTGAAGTAACTGGGATTACAGATATGTGACACCATGCCCAGCTAAGCAGAGAAGGAGTCTTGCTATGTTGCCCAGGCTGGTCTTGAACTCCTGGCCTCAAGCAATCCTCCCACGTCAAGACGGATTTCTTTTTTTTTTTTTTTTTTTTTT
>NW_012116599.1:2383393-2385982 GCF_000951035.1 Colobus angolensis palliatus | reverse complement strand
CGCCCGCCACTATGTCCGACTAATTTTTTTGTATTTTTAGTAGAGACGGGGTTTCACCATGTTAGTCAGGATGGTCTCGATCTTCTGACCTTGTGATCCGCCCGCCTCAGCCTCTCACAAAGTGCTGGGATTACAGGCGTGAACCACCGCGCCTGGCCTGAGATGGATTTTTTTAAAGAGTTCTCTTGACTTTATGAAATAAATTTATTTTTTATAACTATCTCAATTAATTGGGCTATTAATGTGAACTAAATGATTAAATCATCAAGGGGAGAAAGAAGGAGGTAGAGTCTTTACTTACCTGTTGCACAGTGGAGTATTACGTCCTTTTGAAATCTGTTCCATTTTGTAATTATAGGCCAGAATAAACAGATTACGTTGAAAACTACTCATTTCATTCACTTTATTCATGACATTTTTGTAGATCCGATCCATGATTTCCTAAATGTATAAAAATGAGTTTTACATAGTTAATAATGATAACAGCTGCTTTACATATTCAAATCTTAGCATCAGATTAATATTTTTAGCAATATTAAGGCATTTTAAAAGACGTATTCTTCAACTGTGGATGTGCTTCAGCAAGAAGAAAAAAAAACTTTTTTGAATTTTTCATAAAGATGTATCCTATCAAGATCAAACTTTTAAAATAGAACCACCATTACTTTAAAAATAAAGTTTCTACAAAAATAATTTTTAAAAGCAGAAATATATCTACTCATATAAATTGTAAGATATTAATTCTTTATATTGCTTTGCTTATCTTACTGATTCTGAACTAAAACCTACTCACAAAATAAATGAACAACCATCTGAAATGGTTTTTCAAAATTTCCTAACTTTATCTTACGAAAGTATACAGAACCACATTCTTTGCTCACAAAAAGACCAAGCAACATTTTGGGGTTTTTGTTTGGCTATTCATCTTTCGATACTGCACCAGGAAGTTTTCCTTGTCTGTGCTGCATTTTGCTGGCTAGTTCCATTACTGTGAAGTATACTTTAATAACTTAAAATAATGTTTCCTCCATAACTTTAAATTATATGTCATTTTTAAGTGAACTAAGAATTTAAGTAGGATACTAAAGAAACTACAATTATAGAAAGAAACTATAAAAACTACTGATTATTTATATTTGACTTTGAAGTAACTATGTAATTATTCTTGACATAAGTATTTAGGTATCTGACAATAATTCCCATCATTTCCAAACAAACTCAGCCTATGTTATAAGGAGCCAGAAAATCACTGCTGTCCCATTTCCCTTGACTTATTCCCAGGCCCCTGTATTATGTAAGGACACACAGCCCCTATTAAGTCATTCAAAGTTGTACCAGCTTCTCTGTCACTCTGTTTGGTGTTTAGGCCAGACTTTCCCTGAGGACTCAGGAGGTAACTACACAGCTTGCTTAAAAGGAGGTGATCTCTCACTTTCCCTCCTAGCTCTCAACAGGCTTCAAGTGTCGATGAATTCACAAACAGATGTCATGGAAATAATTTTTTATTTTAACAAGAAGGCATTTAGGGAAAGGAGCTGATAATTACATATAGAAGCTGAAATTAAGTTGAGTGCTTAGTAAATAAGAAAGAAAGCTAAAGCAGGACTGAAGAAATCCTATAGCGCCTAAGGCAATATTCATAATCAATAAGGAATAAATCCTACATAAACTACCTTGCCAACAATATATTTTTCACTAGCACTAATACTTGGTAGCGGGTGATACTTCTTTAATACTCAATATTAAATAAGGGTCACTTCTTACCGGAACTGCTGCCATCAGTGTTGGTTTCAACATGGATGTATCCCCTTTGCTTCCTTTTTTAATTTTTGAAGACTATAAAATAAGAAAAAGTGATCTATATAAAGTGATCCTTATTTTTAAAATTCAATGGTATTCTTAGATCAAAAAGTCAATTACAAATTATTTTAATGTACTTATAGTCTAAGAAGCACTTAAAAAGCTAAAGCTCATTTTAAAATGAACCATCGCTCTCATAATATACTGTCATACTGACTGAAAAAAACGCATTAAAATTCACGATGATTTTTTAGTATTTCAAGTCACAGACACTGAACTTACCTGATCTGCTAAAGTGAACTTACCTGATCTGCTAAAGTCTGCGGTGAAGAGTAACCAATGCGGCATCCGTGAGACAGACAGACAAGCTCAGCACTTAATTCTAGAACATGGGCCAGAGGTAAATATCCAATGTAGACATCTTCCTCTCTAAAAGAAAAGGGAGGCATCAGAAACAAAAGTCAGGAGCCATCTATGCCAAAAGTGCCCTATAATGGGAGCAAGCTTGAAAGCACATGGAAGGGCCCCAGGGCATCAATTTGTTGGTCAAGTGTGCGTGTGTTTGTGAGAGAGAGAGATGAAAAGAGAGGACAGACAGACGCTGGGGATGTCAGGGAAAAAGAATTACAGTTCAACCTAAAAGCAAGGAGGCAGACACTCTCAGGAAGGAGTGCTGTTTCCAGTCCTACTTAAAAGCACTCAGGGGCCGGGCGCGGTGGCTCAAGCCTGTAATCCCAGCACTTTGGGAGGCCGAGACGGGAGGATCACGAGGTCAGGAGATCGAGACTA
>NW_012116599.1:2346591-2383098 GCF_000951035.1 Colobus angolensis palliatus | reverse complement strand
AAAAAAAAAACACTCAGGAATTATAAGCGCTGCTGAAGCAAAAGTACTGAGGCAGAAGAAGCAGTGGCTTAAACAAATAATAATATAGGGTTCTTCTGAAGAACAGAATAAAACATCCAAGGAGGAAATGGTCTTTACATCTAGTGGGTTGCCAACCCACTGCTATCTGCCAGAAATTTTACAGATAAGACTCTTGTTCTGGGAATTGGATTATGTAATAAATGAGAACTTAATATACAGAAAATGTGTATGTATTTGTATATGCTTCAAGAGCTGCCCCCATAACCAAAATATAGAAGGCAACTGAGGAAAACCTGTAAGAAAATTGTTGCACTTATTTTTTTCTGAAATGTATGCATACATAAGAGACATTTCTCCATCCCCAAGTTCAATCCCATAGCAATTACGTGTGTGTGTGCGTGTATGTTTGTAATTTCTGTGCATAAAAGCATCAAAAATATCCAACCACTGTACCCTATCAGTCATCACAATACCGACTGCATCTCTGGCAATGTTTCTTTGACAGTCCCTCAAACTTCCATCTGGCTTCCTCCATCAGTCTCTTTCCCACTCCACTCTACTTTCCGCTGCTATCACTGGAGTTTGTATTAACAAGAAAAATCGGAGACCGAATAGTGAAGCTCAACAAATACTGAGTGGATAATTTAAATTACCTGTTCACCTGAATTGTATTTAGATATAAAAACAACTACAGCGGCAAATACAAGCTGATTAAAACAACTTAAAGGATTTACAACTATAAAAAGTTAAGTTCTGTACTTTTTAAAACATATCTATACGATATATTTTCAACCTCACAACTGTACCTATTTTGCCATTAATTTTAATCTTTTTTATTTTTTAAGGAAATGCCTACTATAGACAGACTCTGAAGGACTAATTTAGCCGTATGTTAATAAAATGACACAAACGCTAACATTATAACAGACATAAATACTTAACTACTCAATGTTACTTTACTCTGACATACCCCAGTTCTGGAATCCTTTCTGCCATCCCAGTTATACCAGCAATAATGTTACTATGTGAGATCATGACTCCCTTTGGAAGTCCTGTGGATCCACTTGTGTACATGATTACTGCAATATCTGAGGGCAATGGTTTGCTATGAGGTTGGTTTTCTGCATTGAAGAGAAAAAACAAACACATACACTTTTGTGAGATTCAGCTGTATCAACAATTTCTTTTCATTATCAATTCAATCAAATACCTCAATCAAACTGAGTTAATTTAACTCAATTCAACAAATATTAATTATACTGAGATCAACAAAATAGATCAAGTCCCTGCACGTATGGGAGATACATTCCACTGGGATATACAAACAGATTAACCTATGAAGAAAACTTCATAGCAAGTTTTCTTGCAAGACAAGGTGAGAAGATGACAATAGATGCTATTTGGATGGAAAAGTCTGGACAGCGTCTCTGTAGAGTTTACTTTAGCAAAGGCCTGAATAAAGTGAGGAAGGGAGCCATGAAAACCCTGGAACTGGGAGAACAGTGTTCTCATTAGAAGGAAATAAGGAAATGCAAAGACCCAAAGGTAGGAATGTGCTCAGCATATCTAAAGACCAGCAAGGAGTGTGGCTGGAACAGAGTGAGCAAGAGGAAGAGTGGCAAGAAACAATGGTCAAGTGGCTAGCAGGGACCACACATAGGACCTCAAAGGCCATGGGAAGAACTTTGGAGTACGTTCTGGATGTAAAGCAATGTTGTTTTGAACAAGAGTATGTTATTATCTGTGAAAAAAAGATCACTTTGGCTGCTAACTTTAGAAAGGCAAAAAAAGTATCAGGGAGACAAGATTATCCCAGTAATTCAACTAAGAAATAAAGGTAGCTTAGAATAGAGTATCTAGGTGTTTGCTAAAAATCATTCACTGCTTCAGAGTGGTGACTAACTTGGTTACACCCAGAGTCCTGCATTAAAAGACAATGTGAACCATTTGAAATCAGAAGACTACGAGCCTAAGGACAATAGCTGACAAGTTATAGAGGTGGCACAGCAGAAGAACAAAGAGAAATAGGTCATGGTTGGCATTGTTGATACATCTGAACCACTCCCAGAAATACTCTACATGTGGGCTTCTAAATGAGTGTGAAAGAATTATTTAAACGTACTCCCAATAGAATACCCTTCCTTTCCTGTCAATCAAGATATATTTCTTAAATAATGTTTACACTTGGAAGTCTTTACTTCCAAATCAGCCCTTCACTCCTTCAATCCACAGCACCCTTCTCCAACACCACCGCTTCTTGGAAACTATCATCCTTGTGTCATCTGACCTCTGCATGCAGCCCCTGATCCTGCTGATGACTCACCAAGATCTCCTTTCCCTTGGCTTCCGGGAACCACATACTACTAAATAGTTTCTTCTTTCCTCTCTGACTAGTCCTTGGTACCCTTTGAAGCCACCATTCCCTGTTGGTGACCTCACTCCCTACTCCCACAGCTATAATTAAAGCCAAACCGCTTCTAGCTTCCAAATCTCTAACTCTAAACATAACTTGAGTACTAGACTTGTACACACCACTGTCCACAATATATCTGCATCTAAATATCCCACTACCACTCAAATTCCAGGTGCCTAAAATTTGAGGTAAGTAAATGCTTATATCTAATTAATTACTGTTTCCAACTACAGAAGAAATACAGTTCCAGCATCCCAGCAGCTTTTGCAGTATCTCTAAACACTAGTATACTAGCTAACATTTTCTGACACTTTTTTGAGAGTAGGAACTTCTAGAGTCACCATGCCTAAGTGTGCTAGTTGCAGGGTAAGGTTGTCATTCCAGGAAAGGGAAGAATTGGAGCAGGGAGTAAAAGGAGGCCTCCAGGTTTAGCCGTTCTGTTAAAACTACTTACAGATAATTCACATAGGACAAGATTAATGGCATTATTTATAAACTAACTTTAAAACCACCCAAAACTATTATAAAAAGGGAATGAAAAAAATTGAATAATGTAAAATATTTTAAATTTCAAATAAATACTACTTGCAAAACATTAATAATTAATGTTTATATTTTGTCTTAAAACTTTCTTTAAAGACTCAAATATACCTAGAGGGACCTGTTTTCCTAACTGATGTTAGAAAACTGATGTGTCATTTGAGTTAACCTCAGGATCAAAACTTTGGCATAATTCTGGAGAATGTGGTCACCAGAAAGCACACGTAAGGAATTAGAAAAGTGTAACATACCCATGCTGGCCTTGGCTCCCAGGGTCTCCACTGCAGCCATGGTATGCACAATGACACCCTTGGGGAACTCGGACCAGGTTGGTGGCTTTCCATCAACAGTGATGATGTGCCGCAGGCGTGGGACCAAAGAAACTATATCCTAGAAATACACCAACATTCATCGTGTTCATTATTTTTCAAGCAGTTTAGCGAATAAGCAAAGTAGTTTACCATATTCAGTGAATTGTTAAGTAATTTCTTGCCTCAAAAAAGTAAGAAGAAAGGGTACCCTGGCATAGTATCACTTTTTACAGATGGGTAAGTACTGGTCTGAATTTAAATTATTATTTCATAGCATTAGATTCACTGTGTGCACCCCTGGCCTTTGGTAAAACCCTGATCAAGAAGGGTGCTGCCTTACAAAATGGGCATGTAAACACATGTTGCCTGAACTGTAGAGAAAACAGAAGTGCCTCCTATTTTCAAGAGACTACAAAAAAATATATGGGGGAAGGAGGAGAAAATTCACATGTAAACTTTTCAAAAAGAAAAGAATAGCCCAGATATTTCTGGGAGTTGTCTAGAGACCAAAGAAACCTCTTTTTACTATAATTTCATTAAAAGGCTCCCTTTTTAATTTTCAAACAATTCTAAAAACTTGTAATTACTTAATGCTTCAGAAGTAAAATAAAAATTATTAGTTTAAAATATAACCCTTCAAAACTACAAATTTACTACAAGTAAACTAGAAAATAGATGAGCACAATAAAAGAAAAAGTAGTCATAATTTCTTCAATTTAGACATAGGTATCTTAACAATTTATAACTCTGGATTACTTAAACATGAATATATACAAAATCTACTTTTTATTTTCTAAAGGAAAAAATAAAGTATGATATTAATAAATTCCACAAAGATTAAGGACTCAAAAGTCATAAAAGAACTAAGTATCAATAATAGGGCTCATGACACTGAAAATTATAAAATATCAGACAGTTAGTAACTAGAGTCCTCACCTTCAACTTTGTTTGTAAGAGTTCTTTACTAGTAATGATGTTGGTCACCTCTGTTTCATTTAATCCATGAACAATGGCTGGACCTCCTAGAGTAGCATATAATGTAACAACTAAAAGGAAAAGAAGCAGTCAGTCAAATATTAAAACATTTAACTCTATATAAAGTTTCTGAATGTGGAGATGAATCATAATAAAATATTGGGAGCCCTAAACTGTTAAATCCATAGTCTATAAGTGTTATGTTTTTTTAAAATTATCTTATCATACTAATCAACATTACACCTACTCATCCTTCCCTAAATGCCCCAAGATTTCCAATTTTTAAAGATGAAGATATTTAAATTTTTATTTTGTTTCACTTACAAAAGTTACTCTGGGACTACTACATTGCGAGGAAATTATAACTGATTTCTAAAACTTCAAACTCTTAATTCTTGACCACTTGGTTCTATAATGTGAAAAAGAACATATACAAATAGGATGACACACTGAGTGCCAGATTTACAGTGTATGTCAAGAAAAGAGCACAAACAAGTGGCAGTAGCGTTTATTCTCAAGCAGAAATATCTAAAGACAAACATTGTCAGAAATGCTGAAATTACATAACATGAATAAGATAGATTTTTATTTACTTTCTGCCTAACTCAAAAAAGATACAAAAAATGACTTTGAAAATAATTCTTTTAAAGCTCCTCAAAAGAAGCAATGTAAATCCAAACCTGTGAAAACAAAAATGGAATGTTTGTTTAAAAGAAAAAGTGGAGGAGGCGAGGCATGGTGGCTCACGCTTATAATTCCAGCACTTTGGGAGGCCGAGGCGGGCAGATCACGAGGTCAGATCAAGACCATTCTGGCCAACATGGTGAAACCCCATCTCTACTAAAAATACAAAAAATTAGCCGGGTGTGGCAGTATGCGTCTGTAGTCTCAGCTACTCGGGAAGGTGAGGGAGGAGAATTGCCTGAACCCGGGAGGCAGAGGCTGCAGTAAACTGAGACTGCGCCACTGCACTGCAGCCTGGTGACAGAGCGAGACTCCATTTCAAAAAAGGAAAAAAAAAAGTGGAGGAATTTACAGCAAGAAATCTGGTGAAAGTGCATTTTGTTTCATCTGAAAGATGAGACTAAACATCCACAAATTACCGTCACATTTTGGCATCCAGACCTCTGAACTTACGCTTCCAGAACTATCTCACAGACTGAGCCACCACAATTACCACTCAAATAACTACAATATGAAAACTCTATTGTTTAACCCAGCACTTTGAAGTTCACCAGGTTTCAGTATGGAAGCATTTTGGAGGTCAACTGTTGTTACTGATAGAGATGACAGAACAAAACGACAATAACTTCTAAAGAGGATTCCTGAGAAACGGTATTGGAACAATGGCCCCTAAGTGTAGGTCTAGTTCTCAAGACCCTGAAAGTCTCCTATTAAGAGGTTCAAGCCTCACTGCAACATTCATTGGTACAATTTGTCATATAATTGATTTATTTTCCAAAATACACCAAGAATTCCAAGTCACAATAGAGTTCTCCACTAACTGGACACTGGGTGAAAATTAACATCAGAATTTTAACCTGTTCAGAGTAAAGTATTTCAATAAATATGTTCATTCTTCCAGAAGGTAAGAAAGTCTACATACGCTGAAAATTATACATAAAACACGCCTGTGCAGCTATCATCCACTCGGCCCTGGTCTCACAGAAGATGGCGATGTTGGTCTTTGGTTTCTGGCCCAACATCTGTAAGCCATTCCCAAAATTCAAGGCTCGAACGAAGACATCTTCATAGGAGAGCCAATTATACTGTCCAAGAATAACCTGATAAAACAAAAGACAAATACCCTTTAACATAATCAAAATAATAATTTACAAAAAGAAACCAGAATATCGTCCAAATGTTATGATGAACCAGAAAGGTGTTTGCATAGAATTATTTTTTGAATAAAAAGCTAGAAGTTTGAGTGAAAAATACATTTTAAAAATTAGCTATTTTGTGACATCTTCTATACAACTTAAATCTTATACTGTAACTGGGGGGTTTTTTGGCTTTATTTTTGATTTTCAAAAATATTGAGAGTTTGATAGGATCCTAAAAGTCAACTGCCTGGCCAAATGGTCATATACTAATTGTCTACTTACAAATTTCATCTATTTAAACGATTTAGGTGTTAACTTAATATTTAGCCTAGTACCAAGCACCACAGATGCCAAAATTTTAATTTCTCTCTATTCAGGAATTCCTAAATGTCAGTATCAGATGGTACAATATGATTCACAGAAACTTTCTCTACCCAAGCTAACTGAAATCTTTATGACTGTTGAACTTGACCTGCAGTATCAAACTCTAGATAAGCAAAAGCAAAGTAAACAAGTTTCTGTTTACACAACCAGGTGAACTAGTTATATTATTCAGAGTCCCTCTGTTCAAGCCTTAAATGCTTACTGGCACCACCAGGCTTTCAATATTTTATCTGTTTACCAAAAGTGCTGGTAATATCAAATATGCACTAGTAAAAACTCCCTTTTGAAGTTTTTTAACATATTGTCTTTAGAAAGTTTCCTCAACTTAGACAAAATCCTACATATAGATTGTATAAAATCCCTAATTACATACAGATCGTGTAAAAAGCTCCTCTCTCTGCAAAAACATATAGGTGATTAATTCCCAAACACGGCTGTGTCAGTAACATACATCTCAAACACCTTAAAATCATCTGACCATGTTCACTTTATCAATGTAAACATTTAAGAAATTTCTAGAAGAGGCTAGATAAAGATAAAAATGGAAAAGGATAAATGCTGCCATCTAGTGTCCCATGCAATTGTGCATTTAAGAAATAAATGTTTATTTTGATGGATAAAGCAACTGCATTTCAGATGATACTTATTTACTTTACTGGCCCCAAACTCTCACCTTGCTCTTCACCCCCATGAAATGCTCAGCACAGGGAGCTCCAATGACTTCAAAAGGAGCTCTGTGGGGGTGAGAAGACAGATGAGAACTTGGCCAAAATGTGCAGGAACTGGATTACAATTATTAAGGATGTTACACTCTAAAGGTTAAGAATGCATTACCTTCCAGATTCTAGCATGTAAATGACAGGCTTTCTAAATTTCAAAGACTAGGTATGTTCTGAAAAGGTGTTTGATATATAATCCAAATATGTAAACTCATGCAATGATGCCACCATGTGGCAAAGGAATCAAATGAGCGTGAAGATTTCCACATACGTAAAAAATAAAATATAAAAATCTGAATCTCATGATTTTAATTCTTTGAACCACGGAATCATCTAGTAATTATGTTTTTCATAAATATTTCATTTAGAGGACACTACCCACTCTATATTTTGTCTGATTTGTGCTGGAAAAGTTTCTAATCCTAACTTTGTCCCTATGGCTAGCCCAAGACAAGATTAAACTATTTATTCCTTGCCAATATCACTGAACACTGCTGCAGAACAGCCAACCTTTAATCCAGGACCTCCACACCCTGAAGCAATCCTATCATACATCCCTGGTCTATTCGTTTTCTCACCCTCTGAAATACCTCTGAAACCTTCTCTCTATTCAAATAGCCTCCTCTGGGCAGGTGCAGTGGCTCATGCCTGTAAACCCAACACTTTGGAAGGCTGAAACACGTGACTCATTTGAGGCCAGGAATTTGATATCAGCCTGGGCAATACAGCAGGACCCCATGTCTAAAAAGCCATAAAATTAGCCAGGCGTGCAGTACATGCCTGTTGTCCCAGCTACCTAGAAGGCTAAGGCAAAAGGATCACCTGACCCCAGGAACTCAACGCTGCAGAGAGCTGTGATCATACCACTGTACTCCAGCCTGGGCAAGAGTGAGGCTCTGTCTCAAAATATATACATACACACACACACACACCTTCCACCCTTCCTTCTCTACCTACAGGTGGTAATCTTGTTTCATACTGAAAACCTCTTTAAGCACTAGGACTTGTTTTACTTTCATTATTTAGAAATCTTTCACAATTACACACGTTCCTGTCTGCTTCAGTAAACTACACCTGGCTTCATTTAACCATTCTCTCTGAAACTGAAGATCATGGTGAAAAAATTATTCTGAGGGGAGCCATAGAGTAAAAATATTCAAGATATCTGGATGGTTGTAATAATCATGATCATGATAATGAGGGTAACTAACCTTTATTAGTGCTTACTACATGCTAAGGACATTGCAAGTGTTAACTTATTAAACTCTTAACCATACCTGTAAAAAATTGTTACTATTATTATCCCTATTTTACACATGAGAATATGGAGATGTAGAGTAAATATAACCTGTTCAAAATCATGTAACTAATAAGTTATGGGACTAGAATATGAACCCATGCAAACTCATTCCAGAGACTAACCATAAAATCACAATGTTTCCACTGCACTATAGAAAGAAGTCGGGGTCTTATTAAGCAGGTGAGTAAGGTGGCCTGATTAATAATTGTGCAAAATCCTTTTTATGCTGTGTGAGAGAGAATTATAGTTGGGGGCAAGTGTGGAAGCAAGGCGGCCTGCTAAAAAAAAAAAAAAAGGCGGGGGGAGGCTGTAAGAGATGTAAATCAGACACCTCTGATTTTTTGGCTTCAACAATTTGGTATGCAGTAGTGCCTTTAATAAATAGGATGAAAGGAGAGGGACAGTTTGGATGGGGAAACTAAGAGAAGAGTAATATAATAGCCAGCCTACAAATCCCAGCCAAGAGAGTGACCATAATTTGTTATATACAGCATGATGCAAATGTCCTAATAAACCAGAAAATAAATATTATACACATACACAAACAGGGTAAAAAAATGCGACTAGAGTAAGAAATAACACAAAAGATGGCATTAAGAAAGAGAAGAAAGCTAAGTCAACTTACAAGGACATAAATGAGTGTTTCTATTACCTTTTTGGATCAATTTAGAAGCAATGTCAGTGAAGTCTTCTCTAAGTACCATTATTACATAATCCCTCATTCTCTTCTTATTTTTGTAAAACACCTAAGAAAAAATTAAGTGTTTCTGATAGCTCACAAAGTATATGAGCCAGTTTGTACTCTTTACTGTTTCTATTTTTAGTCTTCGCAGCTTTGTTCTATTTCAGGTATACATGTATTTTAAAGTTGTTCTGAAATCATTTCACTCTTCATTTCAAGACGACGTTAGTGCAATGCATTTACTGCTGCGAATACTGGAATCAGGTGATGCTGACACAGGTTCCAGCTCTTAACCCTGCTACAGTTTTATAGAACCATATGAAACTTAAAAAGATCCTGAAAAGGCCTGCCAAGCAACCAAGTGCCTTTTGTTTGTCTGTCCCCCCAGAAGAATCTGGTCGTAGTGAAGCTGGTGGCTACTCTATCCTGGACACAATGAGAGCAGGGTCATTGCCACTGCCTATTTTCATCCGCTCATCCTCCCCTCAGGACCTCAAAATAGACTGTTGGGATAAGACGGAAACAAAGCTTCAAAGTTCATTAATTTGAAATAAGGCTTGTGCATCTTTCCTTCAACCATATCAGATATAACATTCTGGGGTTAATCCCCAAAAATCTTCCTCAAAAACTATTTTAAATATTGCTACTCCATTCATTTTCTTTTCCAGCTGAAGATGATCTTGAAATATGAAAACTATTTAATGAAGATACACTTCACTGAGCTTGATCAGCCAGCAGGCACTAATGGCAGAAAGTACACAGCTTAATCCATCAATTGTGAAAGTTCCCCTTTTCAACATGCTAGGCAGATGCTGCTACTGACGCAACGCAATGGATGTAACAAGCAACCAAGAGAGTGGAAAACAAAAAAAGCGCCTAACATGTTTAACATGCAGCTGAGATACCCACTCTGCAGTCTGCAGATCACTGCCACAGCTGCAACACAAAATGAACTGAAACTAAGCCTCAGCTAACCAGCGATACTGCACACTTTCTTCTTGAGTATGGCCAAGAGAAAGTACTTGTTTCATTTATTATATGCAAAACCTAAAAATTCATTCTACTTTCCCAATGACCCTAAAGAAAACTATAACATGTTCCCAAGTCAGAGTCTAGACATAGCCTTCTGAACAAAGTCTGATGAACCACAAATGCCAATTTCATAGCAAATGCTAGCAGGCAGATCTGACATATAGAAATTCAGAACCTCCTATACTAACTAAATAAAACTTCACAGTAATGAACTATAGACAGAAAAAGTTGCTAAAAAACAGTCTGTCTCACTTCCTAACTTTTATGAGTTCAAATACTTCATGCTTTGTTGAATAATCAATGAATACAAAGGCACTATGGTCAAGACAAGCAGGAAAGAGCCACATACACTTACACACGCACATTTAGGGAACAACTATCATAGCTGTAGGATTTTATTTTGTCCAGTTTCATGACACATGAATTAGGAAGAAATATGAATTCACCGCATAAGCGTCTCTTCTTTTTACACAATTGAGAACTAGTTTGCTGCTGTACATACTGAATGACGACTGAAAGACAATACTGGCCACATAAAATGAATAAAATATGTGTGGGATACTAGAGAAAAACTAAGCTTCCTGAAAAATAATATGCTTAGACTAAAAGAGAATCCAACCTTTGCATTGAAATAGCGTATCAAAGACAAAAAAATGAATCATAAGCAAATAGAAAAGTAGGAAACTTTTGCACACAAAAATGTACTCTTTTCAGTACCTTCTCATAACTACCCGATTTCTCAAACACAGACTCAAGAACAGTGTGCCATATAAAGCAGTGCTGTTCGGACGCGGTGGCTCCTGCCTGTAATCCCAGCACTTTGGGAGGCCGAGGTGGGCGGATCACCTGAGGTTGGGAGTTCGAGACCAGCCTGATCAACATGGAGAAACCCTGTCTCTACTAAAAATACAAAATTAGCCGGACGTGGTGGCACATGCCTGTAATCCCAACGACTCGGGAGGCTGAGGCAGGAGAATCACTTGAACCCAGGAGGCGGAGGTTGCAGTGAGCTGAGATGGCGCCACTGCACTCCAGCCTGGACAACAAGAGTAAAACTCCGTCTCAAAAAAAAAAAAAGCTGTCCTAAATATGACAAAAGCAAACTTCACTATGATAAAACGTTTTGCAAATTACAATACATAGGCTAGAGAAGAAAAACTGAACATGCTTAACTCATGATTTCAATTTCTAGAATGTGCTATTAACTTCAGCAAGATCTTAAACAGAAAAAAACTCAGTTTTTCTAAGTCTGCGAAAGAAATAGGGAATATGCCTTAAAAGTAAGGTGACCACCTAACTATCCAAACTAGGGCACTTTTGAGACCGTAAGGGAGCACTGTTAATGTCACAGCAACAAGTATAAATCAGGACTGCTTCCGATAAAGATATACAACTACTCCATTTAAAGGTGAGGAAATTTACAGATTCTGTTGTCGAGTTAAAATGTTTTTAGCTTCTAAGAATTACTGACATCAACTTGCTTGGCATCTCCTTCATGTTTTGAGGAAAATGATGTATGAAATTTGTATAAGTGGCAAAATTAATGGGCCATATGGAGGAGGCTAAGCAACATCCCTCTGGCCCTCCAGTAAAAGAGGAGCTCTGAGTTTTTCATTTCATAGTTGCAGTTATTTGGACTCTCCTTCAAGATCTGATGGTTTCCTTGTAACTGACAGATAAAAAGGCAGTTGGGGATCAAGGTAGCTGGAAATGGTTAAAAGATATTAAACCTATTACTTAACCCAATTATCAACCAACTACACATCACTGTACCCCCTCTAAAAAATACTTTATCTTCAATTTTTAACACACTAGAGTTTCAAGAACTGCTTAAAGAAAGTCACATATTCAAGTACATAAACAGCATTCTCAGGCCATTTCTATACTACCAGTGAAGCACTACACTATTCCATGATCTAATTTTCCTCTATTTTTTTCTACTATAATTTTCCTCATTGAATTCTCAAGATAATAGTAATGCAATAATAAAGGCTAGAGCATTTACATTAAGTGCCACAAACTGTTGGTCTAAGCACGTTGCAGATACACACACACACACACACACTCAATCCTCACAAGAAGCCTGAAAGCTGTGATCAGTGAAGAACGGAGGGTATGAGTTCTGGAGCCAGAAGGCCTGGATTCCAGTCCCAGCTTCACTAGTTGTAGTGTCCTTGGGGTAGGTTACCTCAACTATCTGTGCCTCAATGCTGTCATCTGTAAAGTGAAGATAACAATAACTAACTCATAGGGTAACTGTGAGTCTTACGATGATATATGTAAAGCTGTTAGAACAGCTTGGCTCTTGAGTGTCAGTAATGATCATTGTCTTCATATCACAGAAAAAGAAATTGTGGCAAATTAGTTAAACTACTTTTCCAGATCAGAAAGCTAGTAAGTGGCAAAGCCAAGATTCAGACCTATAGTCTGAGTCTGGAGTCCAGGCTCTTAATTGCTGTTACACTGCCTCTAAGAACATCTTGCCCGTTGTTTCAAACCAACAATGGCAGGTTTCTCCATATTTCTGAAAAGAAATGTTTTAAGAACCATGCAATTGCCACAACCAAAGTACAAAGACATAAAGCACTCACTGCAACCCACATCTAAGCCACCTTTAACCACATTTAACACAGCAGGTCCCACCCTAAAACCTGGAGCCATTTCCAGCACCCAGCTGCTCTAGAGACAGGGAGTATGGTTTCATATCCAAAACTGCCCTAGACATTCCAAACCCTGGTAGACACTGGAGAAGAGCTCCACACCAGTGGGTCGCGATGTCCTTCTGAAAACTCAGAATGTATCAGTGCTGGGAAGTACAGGAAGAAATCAGAAGGCAGTCTAGCCCCCTTCCTACACTGTTTCTCCTTCAACAGCAAATTCTAATGGAAGCAGGCTATGCCTGCCCTTTACTTCATTTGTAATAGGATATTTTATTCAGAAAGAATTCAAAGGCAATGAAAGATCACCTTACCTTTTTAAAAATTTTTCCATTTGGTTGTACTTCATCTTCTTCATTTAAAACTTCACGTGTTCCCAAGAGTCTTTTGTTCTTAAACTTGTTTTTTGCATATGTAAAAACTTTATCTAGAGTATCACATCCAGGGTATAATACTGAAGCCAAACCATCCAAACTATTAACAGATCTGTATGCAGAATCAGGTTTTGAATTTACAGGCTTTGCTTTAATTTGGTTTGATTTTTCTTGTCTTGACTCAGAGAAAAAATAAAATGGAATGTATGTTAAAATAGTATAAAGTGATATTAGAAAATGTATAAAATATAAAAGAATAGGGTTGATGGTATGTTTTAGCTTCATGGTAGATGGTTTTGAAGACACGTGGTTATTCATAAGTACTCAAAAAGAATTAACAGACTTCAGCAAGAATCTAGAAGGAAGAAAAAGAAAGGCGTTAGTTCAAAATCATTTTTAAGTAATTTAAAGAAAAGTTACATCAGCAAATGAAGATTTTTTTTTTTTTTTATCAGGCAGCAGCTACTATACTGGTCCCCTACAATGTCTTGATATTTCTAAGAGACTTATTTGTACAATATCTATTAACAACGGAATTACAAGAAAAGTTTCCACATCATACTGTAGACAGATGGCCATTCCAACCAAAAAAGTATCCACAAACATTTCCCAGTACTAAAAAGGGAGCAAGTCAGAAAGAGGGTTGGGGGAAGACCAAAAATTTACCCATTTCCTGTGCTTTAGCATCTCACTGCATTAGGGATGACAAGTACTTTACAAATATGACACATCCACCCTCTCTCACAGCCCCAGCAGCCACTGCCCAACAATCACCACATTCCATCCCTGTGAACCCCACTCTCACTCAAGTCAGCAACAAGCAACTGGAGTTTGCAAACACAAAAAATTCATTTTCCACAATGGCTTACAAATAATTTTCAAGTTAGGTTAAACTATGACACAAGAAAGCAGTATACTTTGGTCATTCTGTACTTTGCATTCCAGATTTATTGAAAATCCACTATGTTAGATATCGTTCTAAGCACTACGAACATTAACAGTAAACAAAACGGCCTAAGTTCCTGCTCTCATGCAACCTACACGTTCAGTGGGAGAGGTAGACAAGCAAATACATATGTATGCATGCATGCATGTGTATGTGCCAGGTGGTGATAAATGTTATGGGGAAAATAAACCCAGCTAAGGAAAATAGAAAGTAACTGGAGTAACATTGGAGAGGTGCTAGAGGTAACTGACATCTGAACAGACTCCTAACGAAGAGACAGTGTACCATGTGCCTATTTGGGAAAGAAAGAGCACTCCGGGCAGAGGGGAACAGCCATTGTGTGGCAGGTGGGTAATAACACCTTTTTTTTTTTTTTTTTTTAAAGATAGGATCTCACCCAGGATAGAGTACAGTACAAGATTATAGTTCACTGCAGCCTCAAACTCCTGGACTCAAGTGATTCTCTCTCCTCAGCCTCCCAAACAGTTGGGACTACAGGCATGTGTGACCACATTCAGCTAATTTTTCAAATTTTTTTTGTAGAGACAGGGTCTCATGATGCTGCCCCAGCTGGTCTCAAACTCCTGGCTTCAAGGAATTCTCCCACCTCAGCCTCCCAAAGTGCTTGGATTACAGGTGTGAGCCACCGCATCCGGCCATCATTCTTGAAGAAACAAAATTGAAGCAAACTAGTAACTAGTTACCCTCCCCAGCTCCAAATTCAGGACTACAATTTCTTAACAAGTGATGGAAACAGCCAGTGTTTTTCACCTCCTGCCCCTAGTTCTGTGTTGCAGAAATTCTATTCCAGGCAAGTGTAGATAGATGAGAGAACCAAAGAATCCTTTCTCTTTCATCCAGTCCCCACTCTTAGGACAGAAGCTCTACCCCAGGTGCAGCAGGCCAAGGACACCGAGCACAGATCATCTATGCCTCACCTCTTGTAAGGCAGAGGTTCCATGCAGGCAAAGAAGTTCCAAACAGAGAAGACTGATGGGTACACTGATGGCCTAGGAGACCACTCACAGAACAGATGTAACTATCAGAAAATCAAGCTGCTGGCCTGGCGCGGTGGCTTAAGCCTGTAATCCCAGCACTTTGGGAGGCCGAGACGGGCAGATCACGAGGTCAGGAGATCGAGACCATCCTGGCTAACACGGTGAAACCCCGTCTCTACTAAAAAAAAAAATACAAAAAACTAGCCGGGCGGGGTGGTGGGCGCCTGTAGTCCCAGCTACTCGGGAGGCTGAGGCAGGAGAATGGCGTAAACCCAGGAGGCGGAGCTTATAGTGAGCTGAGATCTGGCCACTACACTCCAGCCTGGGCCACAGAGCGAGACTCCCCCTTAAAAAAAGAAAATCAAGCTGCTATCCCCAGCCCCAGCTCCAGAACAGTGGCACAACGGTTCTGCACAGACTAGAGAAGCAAGCTGTAAGACCACAGAGCCCCTTAGCAACTTTTAAGACTGACTATATTTGAACAAAGAATGGAGACGTTCATGCCTAATGGCACTGTCAAAAACAACACAGACTTTGGTGGTCAACAATTAAGATGAGGCTGCCTAGTAATTTGGGAGGCCAAGGCGGGCGGAACACAAAGTCAGGAGATTGAGACCAGCCTGGCCAACATGGTGAAACTCCGTCTCTACTAAAAATACAAAAATTAGCTGGGCGTGATGGTACATGCCTGTAGTCCCAGCTACTCGGGAGCTTGAGGCAGGAGAATCACTAGAACCTAGGAGGTGGAGATTGCAGTGAGGAGAGATCGCGCCACTGCACTCCAGCCTAGCAGCAGAGCAAGACTCCATTTAAAAACAAACAAACAACAAAAAAAACGAGGCTGGTAGTTCTGTGACACACCAAGTGAAAGACTAACCAAATACCGTAGAAGTTTCACAAAGAACCAGGGAAAGAGATACCTAAGAACCCTCCTTCTTGACATGACAAGCCTCAAGACTGCCCTCAAACACAACCGTACACAAAGGGCATCTTAATTTAATTGGATCACAAGTGGGGAAATTTATGGCCCAGAGCTTTGTCTAAAACAATAAAGCAATCAGTTAGCAATCAGTGAAGAATAAATGCTGGGTGGTGATACCCACGAAAGCAGAAGCTTAACAAGGAGATCTGAGAGTTAAAGAAAGCCCTGCTGAAAATCGGCTATCATCTCTCAAGAAGGGCAGTCCAGGGTGACTATGTGTTTGCCCAAATGTGCCCTCTTGAGAAGAAACATCAGAGGGTACTCTGTGCAGAATAAACAAACCTCAGTGTAATAGTTCAGCCAAGTCAGTAAACAAATAAGGAAACAACACAACAAGCAGCAGCCCTGGAAGAGGGGAGGGAAAATCGGTATTCTGAGTTGCTACAAAATACTATCTAAAATGCCCAGTTTACACCACAAAATCATGAGGCATGCAAATAGACAGGAAAGTATGACACACGGAAAGAAGGAAAAAGCAGGGAGCAGAAATTGTCCTTGAAGGCCCAGATGTCAGACTTAGTAGACAAGACATCAAAGTAGCTATTATAAATACATTCAAAGAACTAAAAGACTGAATTCTAGCACTCTGGGGAAAAAAAAAAAAGAACTAAAGGAAATCATGCATACTAAAACTCCAAATCGATTTTACAAGTTAAGGAACGCCTCCAAATTTGCTCATGCACAGCTGGTGAGAAGTCAGGACTCCAAAAGAGCCCCAGGCTCTGTTCACCATTCCAGGCTTTTTTTTTTTTGACAATGTATTGTGTAGTAATCCAAAGACCGGACCAGTCGAGGGAATTTGGTTTTTGCCATAAAGGTCATGGGGAGACATTAAAGCTTTCTGTACAGGAAAATGGCAAAATGAAAACAAATGGTCTTGCTACACCCTGAACAGAGTTGCAAAGAATAAATATACCCTAATAACCCAGGAGAAAGATGTTATCCAACTAAGTTCTCTAAAATTTAATTTTGCATACTTGTTTTTGAATTAAAAATAATATCGTGGCCAGCCATGGTGGCTCATGTCTGTAATCCCAGCACTTTGGGAGGCCAAGGCAGGCGGATTGCTTGAGCCCAGGAGTTCAAGAACAGCCTGGGCAACATAGTAAAACCTCATCTCCACAAAAAAGAGAAAAATTAGCAGTGTGGTGGTGCACACTTGTAGTCCCAGCTACTCGGGAGACTGAGGTGAGAGGATCACCTCAGCCTAGGGAGATCGAGGCTGCAATGAGCTGTGATCATGCCACTGCACTCCAGCTTGGGCAACAAAGCAAGACCCTGTCTCAAAAAAAAATTAAAAATAAAAAAATTATCCAGATTCTGTGGCTCGCCGTGAGGCTGAGGCAGGACTGTTTGAGCCCTTACCACCCCTGAACAATCCTTTCCAAAATCTCAGCTGGGACCTAACAAGATGGCAGAAGCTAAAGACCATGTCACAGCTACCTGCCTTAACAGCTGCTGGCAGCAAAGGACTTACAGAGGTCTCCCCAAAACAGCCACTTCGGAAGGTCTCCCCAAAACAGCCACTTCGGAACCCCCTTATTCCACTGTAGTTTCCCTGGGGACATAGGATCCTGGTGGCAACATCAAGAAAAATCTGACATCCTACTAAAGGCTGTGGGAGACGTTCCTATTATGAAAACAAAGAAGTAGGCAGTAGAGTGAACTCGAACCATCCAAAGACTCCTGGACTTCAACAAAAAAGTTCCTTAAACTTGCAACCTTAGTTGTTTATTTATGTGAGTCAGGCTTTTGCTCTTTCCTTGGACCAAGAATTTGGAACTTTTTATGAGTGTTTCAGCAGTGATGGTAAACTTGTTCTACATTACTGCAAATCTCAGGCATGGGAATGAACCACAGAAAAAAAATAAGTTGCTACTTAAAATGAATTTTCACAGAGAAAATAGCTCTGAAAAGTTTTGATGCTTTGTAGCAAGAGACTTAACAGATATGACCTATTCAGTATATGTTCACTATGACCTATGTTTATGCCTACGAAAACACCCACAGCATGAATGGACTCACAAAAATGTGATTTGTATTAATATACAAATCATCATAAAAGACTGACATCAGAGTACACCCACCATTCCTATACATTACTATTCTTATTGCCGCAGATCTGCCTCCAAGGCTGAAATGGATACTAAGACTGTACAAACTTCATTGCCAGTTCTCAAAATGACCAGAATTGTTTTAATGGTAAAAGTTTATTAAAGGGCTTTTTTTTTTAACCTATTCAGGGAACTTCAGTTTGTTTGGGATATGGGATGTTTACACTGTGTTACGTTCTTGTAAAACAGTCATATTGACCTGCTCACTGAATACCTTAAATAGTCCAGTAGAGGGCAGCCCTGCTGGCAAAAAGGGTTTTACATCTTTATCACACAGTAATAGGGGAAAAGACTGTTTTTGTTACTTTTTAGCTAATATCTAGCTAGGGAGAGCAAGCATGCTGGGCAAATTGGAAGACTATTTTAGAGAATATACATAGTTTAAATTTATTTCATTGGAATACAGAAAAAAATTATAAATTCTGGACAAATGACTCATATAATAACTCTTTTCAATCCTACCATTTAATAATTCTTGAGTTCCAATCACATAACTATGGTGTTACTCTGTCATTTATTTATATAGTATCGGAAGTACTCGATAATCCCAGCAACATCTTTGAGTGTTTCACATGGCATTTTCCAACTTGAAAGTAATCAGTAATTGAAAAACAGGCCAGCATGGTGGCTCACAACTGTAAGCCCAGGACTCTGGGAGGCCAGGACAAATGGATCACTTGGGCTCAGAAGTTTGAGACCAGCCTGGGAAACATGACGAAGCCCTGTCTCTACAAAAACTACAAAAATTAGCCAGGTATGGTGGCACACACCTGCAGTACCAGCTACTCAAGAGGTTGAATGAAGTGGGAGGATGGCTTGACACCAGGAGGCGAAAAGTGCAGCAAGTCGAGATCATGCCACTGCCCTCCGGCCTGGGCAACAGCAAAGCCAGACCTTCCCTCAAACAGAAAATCAACCTTCGATTTTACATGTATTTCATGCCATGACTAAAACAGAACCATTTTTACTGATGCTACTAGGCTGGTAATTTCCCAAGGTGTGATTTAACTTTTTTTTCTTCCTTCTGTGTTATATTTGTAATACCACATTGATAGAGGCTGGACAAATACCTAGGCAGATAGTACCCT
This sequence comes from Colobus angolensis palliatus, assembly GCF_000951035.1. Taxonomy (NCBI): domain Eukaryota; kingdom Metazoa; phylum Chordata; class Mammalia; order Primates; family Cercopithecidae; genus Colobus; species Colobus angolensis. The sequence goes on along the minus strand of NW_012116599.1, from coordinate 2,363,739 downwards.
ATCCGGTCCCTGGTGAAACCTCACCTTCAAGCCTAAAGCAACCTGAAGGCTGAAAGACGGGACTGCTGGTCCAGGGTGAAACCCATGACCCAAAGGGAGAAAGTCTGCCAGTATGCCCACCCTTTCCTGACTGGGTGTTTCCGAATAATGCCCTGGGGTGGACTCACCAGGAATTTGAGCCTTATGCAGAGGAGGAGTCTCAACTCTTCAACTCCTGTGTGGTTGCCCTGGTATTCAATTTGTGAGGTGGAAACCTGCTGCAGGACCCCTCTCTTTGCTGAGCTTTCCTTCTGCTTAATAAATTCCACCCTCCTCAGCCTTCAATATGTCCACATGCCTTATTTTTTTTTTCTGGTCATGTGACAAGAACCTGGATTTAGCTGAACTAAAGAGCAAGAAACCTGCATCAATATGTTTTTAAAAGCATTACAATAAATTGAACGGCATGCACAAACAAGATCTAAGGTACGTACTAGAACTCCAAGTATTTATTTTCAAAGGTAATGGTGTGAATGGTATCATTTTATTGAAGGATTTGAGTTATATTTTAATCCCTTAAAGCCCAGAATGCAATTTAGGGCTACAGGGATCTGCCATACATTAGCATTCGGGGATGCTAAGTAACAACTAACTTTATAGTGATGAAACCACTGTCTAGTTCTCGTTTTCTACCCATACCTGTGAATTTTTGAGTCCCCTTACACCAATGTCCTTATGTAATTAATAGAGCTAATAGCACTAGAACAATACTGACAAGTTGAATTATGTAGCATCATCTTACAAGATTATAAATATTTACAATATGTTGGAAGCTGGAAAGTGTATCAAGTTAAATAAGTTGGATATGAAAAAATTATCTAATTTTGTCCACTTAGTTTACTTAAGTGAATATATTTACAAGCACATATTTAACAAGTAGCAAAAATATGTTAAATTGGGGTATTGTGTTTACCACTGAGGTTTCAGATGATGGAATATTTGCTACCTCAACAATACTTGAGTTTTATTGTTGTTGTTGTTTCTTTTTTTTTTTTTTGAGACAGAGTCTCGCTCTGTCACCCAGGCTGGAGTGCAGTGGCGCGACCTCAGCTCACCACAACCTTCGCCTCCGGGTTCAAGTGATTCTCCTGCCTCAGCCTCCTGAGTAGCTGAGACTACAGGCGTGTTCCACCACACTCAGCTAATTTTTTGTATTTTTAGTAGAGATGGGGTTTCACCATGTTGGCCAGGATGGTCTCGATCTCTTGACCTCGTGATCCACCTGCCTCGGCCTCCCAAAGTGCTGAGATTACAGGCGTGAGCCACCGTACCCAGCCTTTTCTTTTTGACCTAAATAACTAGTTCATTAAATCTAAGGTTAGCTTAAAAAATATCTCAGCTGTATAAAAGCTGGCTTTTAGATAGAAATAAGTAAGCTGATTTTAAAATTCACATGGATATTAAAAGCACCCAGAACAGCCAAACAATCTTGAAAAAGAAGAACAAACTTGGATGACTTATATGTCTTAATTTTAAAATTTACTACAAAAGAACAGTAATTAAGACAGCGTGGTACTGGCAAAAGGACAGACAAATAGATCAATGGAGTCAATTTAAGAATCTAGAAATAAATCCTTATATTGTGGACAACTGAATTTCAACGGGGTGGTGAGAAAATTTAATGGGGAAAGAACAGTCTTTTCAACAAATGGTACTGAAATAACCAACAAGTAAAAGAATGAAGTTGTAACCCTTCCTTACACCACACAACAAGTTAACTCAAATGGATCATACAACCTAAAGGTACATTAATCATCAAGTGTAAATGGTGCTTCAGGAAAAGCACAGTAAAAGGTAGAGACTAGTTCTAGCATTTTCTGAGAAATCTCCTTGGATCAAATGGCATTTTTTTTGTGATCTTAAAAGGCTGAGGACACATGAGGATGGTGTAGGGGAGTGTGAGTAGGGATGGAGCTTTAGAAGTGATGGCACCGCACAGACTGACCAAGCCCCAAAAAGTCTGTCTTTTGTTCAAGAAAAATAACAAACCAGAAGAGCAGGGTGGGGACGAGACGAAGTTGAACTGTTGTGCCCTTTGAAAAGAACTTAGTTTGCATTCTAATGTACATAAATGCAGGCTTAGAAAATAACTATATGTAAAAGACAATGTGAAGGCAGCAGAAACTAGAGGCAAAGAAATTAGATAAAAAACAGTGAAAATACTTCTTTACCCTCCTCGATCAAAAGGCGAAGGTGGTGTGACACAGGACCAGCAGCTTCCAAGGGTGGCAAATGTTACAGCTGTTCCCCCAGTCCTTCCCAACAACTAATTCTGTATCTGAACACAATACAGAATTAATTCATGAATTAGAACTGTAACAATACAAAGAGAGAAAAAGATCTTGGTGCCTTTCACCAAGACAGAAATACAAGAAGTAAAATAGGTGGTCAGTGGTTGGATGGTTGGCAGAAAGGAAATAAATATAGTCTTGAAAATACGGGTTTAAGATTCCTGTGAGTCATCCAAATATACATAAACTGTAAAACTTAAGAGAGGCCAGAGCTAGAGGCACACATTTTGGAGCCATAAAGAGAAGAAGGATGAGAATGCCCCAAATAGAACACATAGGAAATCTACAAGATCAAGTTCAAGGACAGAAAACTTGGAAAAGAAACCAATCCATGGGCTGAGAAGGGGAAAGTACCACTGAGGAAACCAATAAAGGAGAAACTGGAGAGGACAGTGTTGCAAAAGCCAAGGGAGGGGAGAGCCACAGAGCAAGTGTTCAAGAGCACCAAATGCAGCCTAGTGATACCAGCCACACACAATTAAGCCATTTGATTTTTCTAAAATGTTCTAGATAAATCAAGTAAAGTAACAAATTTGGACAACTGCATCTTATTTGCTAGGTGGCTCTAAAAAATCTTGAGAACTAGTCATAGATACTTTATGTTGCTACACCTTAGAATGAGCATAATTGTCAGAAGCGTTTGAACCAGAACAACTCCATCTTCGGTGAGGGCTAGGAAAATGAGGCTGGGACTTCCTGGGCTGCATTCCCAGAAAACTAGGCACTCCGAGCCTCTGGGTGTTTACAGTTAAGGGAACAAATTAATAATGTTTAAAAAACAGACTCAGACTTGGGAGTGTCCAGATATCCCGGTATCTGGAGAACAAAGGCATTCCTAATTTTGCTTTAAAGACAACATTGATTTTTGCAAAATACAGTAATTAAGAAAATTATTCCTTTATCACAAACCCTGTAGCAGAGCACATCTTCCCATGTATACCAGCATTGTACCTAGGGTGCGCGCGTTCCTCCTCTTACTTTCAGGAGTATCCTACTCTGTCCATGGAGTAGCTGTTCTTTTGCCACTTTATGTTCTTAATAAATTTGCTTCTACTTTGCACTATGGACTCGCCCTGAATTCTGTCTTGCACAAGATCCAAGAACCTTCCCTTCGGGTCCAGATCAGGACCTCTGTCCTGTAACATTACCTTTCTCTTTTTATTTGTTTATTTTTTTTATTATTTTTTGAGACGAACTCTCACTCTGTTGCCTGGCTGGAGAGCAGTGGTGTGATCTTGGCTCACTGCAAGCTCCGCCTTCCAGGTTCAAGCGATTCTCCTGCCTCAGCATCTTGAGTAGCTGGGACGACAGGTATCGGCCACCAAGTCCAGCTAATTTTTTGTATTTTTTAGTAGAGATGGGATTTCACCATGCTAGACAGAACATTATCTTTCAAAAGTAAAAGCAAACCTTAACAGCTAAATCTGTCAATCTTTTCTTTCACAGTTTCTAGGTTTCCAACTTAGTTTTAAAAGGTCTCACCTATCCAAAGGTTAAACTATTGGGTCTACTGTATTTTTTCTAGTGTTTGCCTAATTTTTACATCTAGATCTTTAATTCAATGGAGTTTATTTTTCTATATTGTATGACGGTGAAAGCTAAACTCTTTGCTCTCAGATAAACTGCCTAGAGCATTTTTAAATAAACCACTCTTTTCTCAAATAAACAAAATGTCCTCTTCATCAATAATTTCTCATTCACACTTGGATGTGTTTCTAAACACCATTCTGTTCCTGCCATGTATTTGCCTACTGCTTTGCTAATACCCTTTTATACCAAATATAAACTTACAGCAATGTTTCTTTTTTTGTTTTGTTTTGTTTTTGTTTTTTGAGACGGAGTCTCGCTCTTTCGCCCAGGCCGGAGTGCAGTGGCGCGATCTCCGCTCACTGCAAGCTCCGCCTCCCGGGTTCACGTCATTCTCCTGCCTCAGCTTCCCGCACGCCCGGCCAATTTTGTCTTTGTATTTTTAGTAGAGACTGGGTTTCACTGTGTTAGCCAGGACGGTCTCAATTTCCTGACCTTGTGATCCGCCCACCCCAGCCTCCCAAAGTGCAATGTTTCTTAAATGTGGCCCATGGACCAATTATATCAGAATTACCTTAGAGGTTATTTAAAATGAAGATTCCTCAGATATGCCTCCCTATCTTCAACTGCCCCAATACTTAAAAATTGAAAACTCTTTTGGCAGATTCATTTTTAAATTGCAACCACGCGGGTTTTTTCTACACTAATGCTTGAGAACAACTGCTTTAAATATCTGGTAAGACCTTCACTACCCAAATTTTTCAAAATTCTCTTGTTGATTCTCATAGATTTATTCTCCTACAAAATCCAGAGGATTTAACATTTCTGTATGATGAAACACAACTTTAAAAGAATCAAAAGGAAAACAAGTATCCAGGAAAAAATGGTGACAAAATACACAAAGAGCTCCTATAAATTAAAATAAAAGGCAAGCAACACAAGGAAAATGGGCAGAGGGTATGAATCGGGAAGCCAAAAAAGAGGAAATAAAAGAGGAAGCCTGGAGGTTAAATACTGGATTTGACAATGTGAAGGTCTCCATTGACCTTAAACTTGAAAAGAGCTTAAGTGTTAAGGACCAAAGCTTAACTGAAGAGGGTTCAAGAAAGGGCAGAAAGAGAGTAAGTAGAAAGATCTCTAAAGAACAAAGCAATGGTAGCAAGCCAGGACAAAAGAGATTCTTTTGTTTTAAACATAAATACTAGAGCTTGTCTGCAGACTGATGGCTACCACCCAGCAGAGGAAAGTATTATGCAGAAGAGAGTCACACCCTGGAGGAGGAGGAGGAGTGAGGGTGGGAGAAACAGGGACACAGATGTGCGGGGATAGGAGCTTGTAGATTTTCTTCTGGGTGCTTCTATTTTCTCAGAGTAATAAGAAGCAAAATCATTGGATGGGAGGGAGGCAGAAAGGAAGATATTAAAAAATTAAGGAGGAAGTATAAAATAGTCATCTAGGAGAATGGGAGAATGAATGGTCGTGGAAAAGGAGTAGCAAAGGCAGGTTGGAGTATGAAATAATAAGACCACAGTTTTAGAAGGATATTGAAATCACTAAGAATCACGACAGAGTAGTGTCAGGGTCACAGGAAGACATTTACAGATTTGGGGATGGGTAGTTAACTGTAACTAGTAGTAATATAGTCTGAAGATAAAACTTGGACACACACACACACACACACCCCCGAGAGACAGGGCAGTATTGTTTCAGTGGCAAAAAAACAAAAATAGAAAATAATCTAAAGATTCATTAATCAAAGAATGCCTGAAAAACATATATACCCACTGAACAGACTATTATGCGGCCATTAAAAATCAGCTACATGTACATGCATTGACCTAGAAGAACTTCTATGATACCTTGTCAACTGAGAAGAATGTACACACGGGCATGCCTGACTTCATGCCTGATTATAGAAAAAGATACAGGCAAGTCAAGGTTTTTAAGAAATTATCCCTAAATATTTAAATGCAGGTCAAAGTCCATTAATCTTTCACCATGAAGAATTTAACAACTCTCAACTTCACTAAACTCTCAGAACTGGTAATTAAAATAACAAGATGAATCAAGTTTAACAGCATTAAAAGAAAATGACCTATTACTACTTACACAACAAAGATGAGCAAACAAAATCTTGAAATATAAAACTGTGTGATAAATAGCTAGGTTCAAACATCTGAAATGTGTTTTTAAAATGTTCTATGCAAATGGTCAGCTGTATTATATCAAAGAGTTATTTACATCTTATATTTTAATTAGCAATTGTTTTAAATCATAATGATCAATATAAGGAAGATCTCTTCTCTGTATGACCTCTATTATTTGAGAGGAAGAACACAGGTGACTTGGAAAGAGTGGAGGAAGAGGAGACCAGACAGGATTTTGTGTCATTCACATCTTGTGTTATGAAACAACTGTACATAAAGTAATAGAGCTTAACCACCACCCAGGAAATCACTTACAAATGATAAACTTCCCAAGGGTATAAAGTGGATGTTAAAATAAACTTTTATGTTAAAAACAGCTATTAAAGAATATTATTAATATCATAATCAAATGCCCTGTAACAACTCCCAATTTTTCAAAAAAAAAAAAAAAATTGCTACAAATGCTCATATGAAAGCCTTCTGCCAGGAGTGGTGGCTCATGACTGCAGTCTCGGCTACAAAGGAGGCTGAGGTGGGAGGATCTCTTGAGCCCAGAGGTTGAGGCTGTGGTGTGCCGTGATCGCACCAAAGCACTCCAGCCTGAGCAACAGAGCAAGACGTTGTGAAAAGACAAAGTCAGAAAGAAAGAAACCCTGTGAGAAAAAACCACCCTGTGAGGTGAGAAGGGGCAGGGGAGGCATGGGGAGGCGAGGGAAGGGAAGGAGAGGGAAAGGAGGTAGAAAGCGGGAGAAGGGGGAGGAGAGAAAAAAATAGAAGAGAGAAGGAAGAAAAAGAGAAAAGAGAGAAGGAAGAAAAGCTTCCATCAGAGATGATGTGTTTTCCTAAGAGAAAAACAGGAAAAAAGTAGGTTGCCACAGGGATCCCTTTCAGACTAATGTATCAAATGGTTCTACCTGCTTAGATCTGGGGTTTTAAGAATCTCTTAGGCACACGAGAGATACAACATGGTACCTCAACCCAAAATTGGCAGACTTGTGAAATTAACCTCCACAAAACTCGTGGACTGAACAAAGAAAACGGGAGTCACCCTCAGAATCTAAGACATGTACAATGTCTACAGGAGGGAAGAACTCAACAATGGTATTATATTCGCACTCTACTAATAGAGCAAGCAGATATTTGATGCCCCTCACGTCCACCACCATCATGAAAAGGAACCTGAAAACTCAACTCGCAGAGCAGGGGAAGAGCCCCAACACTTAGAAATGCTCCCACAAAGTCAAAGGCAGCAGAGGATGAGGACAGCGGAAGAGAGGACAGAAAAGGAGAAAATACTGCAGACGGGGCATCTTGATATGCCACAATTTAATTCTCGGTTAATCCTGACCACCACTCAATCTGATTTCCTCCTCTGTATTCTTCTTTCAGCCTACCACACTCAGGCATCAATACTATACAACTGTTCATATCTGCAAATAACACTAATAATAACATGGCTTAGCATTTTATCTCTAATTAAGTATAAATGACCGGCTTGCACAATGCTGGGTATCAAGGAATCCGTATTTGCTAGCATGAAATGTGGCTGCAATTTTTCACCAAGCTAGCAATAAATAGGAAACAATTCTGAGTGCAGGCAAACAAGGACAGTGAAGGGAACTTTTTATATTATCTCATTTAATCCTCACAAACGCCAATTTCAAACAGATTGTGCCCAAAGGCACTTACAACTAGCAGGTAAGGTAGGATTTTAACCTACATGTCTCCCAAGGCATGTCCAAACTTTTTAATGCCCCCACACTCTCTTAATAAACTCTATGGTTAATATCTTATTGTTGGGGAGAAAAAAGTGTCCTTTAGTACACTACTTCTGAGATTCTCCTTTCCACAAAAGTTAGGTGACAGTCATACACATTCTACAGAGACTGAAAGAGTCCCAGAAGAATGACGCAAATCATGTATTATGAAATAGGAAACTAGGGTCAAGAAGGGCAGAAAGAACTATTTCCTACCCAGATTTAGTCTCTCAGAGTTGTAACGGAAAGTGCAACCAGAGACTATTAATTACTATCAGGAAAGAGTTTCTTTTTAGAGGGACACCCTGGTTCTCACAAACATGTTTGCTTCTCAGGCATCCAAAGCTAAAAGCATAATAAAAATACACACCTAGTTCAACAGAATGGTTTTAAAACATTTACTTACTATATATCCTGCTGCCTCCCTCCCCAAAAAAGCAGACCTAAAAGTAGGAAAGTTGTTTTAAATTCTTACAAATATCAACAACCCACAGACTAACTTATTATGCGTAATACAGTGGTTCTTACTGTATTTAGTAAAGACAAAGAACTTTTCCTCTCCAAATCTCAACACAATCTTTCAACAACTTCAAAGATTTCAACTATGACCACACAGTTGCAATGTATGACATCGCAATGACTACAAGACTGAAATCGAGATCGTCAATCCATGTAAGAACTTCCTTAATACAAAAATAAAATTGTCAAAAAGACTCTGGACAGGAAATCAATTAAAAACATCTAACATTAGAAGATTCAGTCATATTACTATCTGGATTAGATAAAGTTTCACTTTACAACTAGGAAGCTTTATGAGGAAATAATTTGGTATTTTATTTTTAAGAAAACTATTAAGCCTATATTTATTCTAACCTCATAAAATAAAACGTTAGCATTAAAGATATATATTGGAAAGAAGGGAGGGAGGAACATTTATTATAGCAAGTCTTTCCCATGAATACATCTAAATTAAAAAGCAGTTTAACAAAGCCAATTCTTTAAGTTTCAGCTATCCAGTGTAATTTTAAAATTGTTTCAGTCCTATTAGTATGATAGCGGAAATAACAGTACGACACTTGAGTACTCTCCTGAACTATAAATACAGTCCCCTCGATTTCCCCAAAACTGATCAAGACCCATTATTTCTTTAAAAAACAGTTTTTATCCCCTCTTCTAGATAAAAATAAATAGGAAACAGAAATCAGGCAAGGGAATATACATCTTTTTCAGTTAGATTCACAACACGGATTTTAAATACATATACACACATGCATACGTGCATAAACACATACACTAGACTAGACTGAGCTCTGCTGCCAATTACTAAGAGTTCATGAGCAGGTCACTAAATCTTAATTTGTTCACATTAATATTGATGCAGTTCAACTAGATCAATTTTAAGACTATATTCTACTGATGCCTAGGGTTCCCAAAATTGATTAAGACAATACTGAACAGGATTCTTTATTCTTCTAGTACTACTCCTTATTTATTCCAATCATTTCCTACAAAATGATTAATGAGAAAGTCAGCTATACAAATATTTCAGGAGAACATGAACTATTAGATTACTTAATGACATCAACCTGGCTCATCATTGAGGATCTTCATAATTCCAACTCAATCCAGCTACATACTACATTTGGCATTACATGAACCTGTACTAAGTAGAGTGAACAGACAGACTAATTTTTAAGTGACGGTTATGTGTGTTGAAGTAACAAATTCACTTTTAAATATACCTCTTTTCGGCCAGGCGCAATGGCTCACGCCTGTAATCCCAACACTTTGGAAGGCTGAAGTGGGCAGATCACTTGAGGCCAGGAGTTCAAGGTCAGCCTTGCCAACATGGAGAAAAACCCCTCTCTACTAAAAAATATAAAAATTAGCCAGGTGTGGTGGTGCGCACCTGTAATCCCAGCTACTTGGGAGGCTAAAGCATGAGAATCACCAGAGCCTAGGAGATAGAGGTTGCAGTGAGCCAAGATCACGCCACTGCACCCCAGTCTGGGCAACAGACCAAGATTCTGTCTCAAAAATAAATAAATAAATAAATAAACAAACAAAAAGACAAACTTCTTTTTCCCCCAGTACAAAATAAAAAATAAAATTAAAGAAAATCCAAAGGCCAGAGGAAAAATGCAACATTTCCAAACATACAAAAAAAAAAGTTAGCAAAAGTAAATATAATGAACAAAGTATGCGTATTTGATTGAAGATAGCTCCTCTGGTTATGTTTAACCTTTGAGAATGTAAAAGAATTAAAGTTTCTGAAGATTTTCAAGATGATTTTAAAATGCTTATTCCATTTATAAGAGCTACAATAGCTTAAAATAATTTTGCAAGCTAAGTCTACCCAGAATATATTTTATTTAATTTTAATGATTTATATATCATTCAGTAAGATTACTTAGATGTTTCCTTTTCTCTTCCTCCATTTCCCTTCCCACCCCCAAAAGCCCAGTTTCTTATCTGTAGTTTGCATGGAGCATCTAAAAAAACAAAGTTAAGAAAAGGCAAATAACATATAATTAGAACTTATAAGTATGTTGTGGAAATATACAGAATTACCTGCATCACAATTAACATATTGCCTTCATTTGTACCATGTAAAGATTAAACAGCTAAAAATGAGGTTTAAACACCCAATTACTTCCTTTAGTCAATAGTCTCGTGTTGCATTCAAATATTACTCACTTTTTTATCTTTAAATTCTTTACAACATGTTTTCTTCTTCCTACAAATTCCCAATTAGTTTACCACTAAAAAAAGCTTTTCCTGAACAACACGTTTCAAAACCAAAGCTACTAAGATCACCAGTTGTCTTCCCTCTCGTCACCTCCATTCTCTGTTGTGTCATTCCCTGGCCTCTGCAGCTTTTCTGCAAGTGCTCAAAAACTAGATTACATTTTAAAAAACAGAAGACACAGAAAAAAGGATCACCTTAAGTAGCTATGAGAAATATCTGGCCCAACTCTTAAAAAACATTTTCCTCTGAAACCAAGGGAGGAGAAAACTTGCTGCTGTCTCCGTCTCCTTCCCTACTTCTCACTAGGTCACTTTCACATACAAATTCAAATTTGCTTCCCTACATTTTTTAAGAAGTTTAAAATGTTTCAATCCGACAATAACACAAAGAACATGTACAAATGTGAATTAACTTCCATTTTTACATTATCTCTTAAATCATGGGACTTCTGAACATAAGCAATTTCCAAGTGTGAAAAGGATGAGTTCTAAATTTCGGGATTCAAGACACTGGGTTTCCCAAGTAGTTCATGACATTCCCTTTAGTTCATCGTACAGTTAACCTAAATAACATGACAATGAGTCTTACTTCTCTTTTTAGGCAAAATTATGACAAAGTTATCTTTGTCACTGTACCATAGTACTTATTCCCTGTGTACTGCCCTCCCACATCAGTTTCTGACGTCCTTTTCCCTCCTCAAATATCCTAAGTACCCTACTGAGCACACGTAAATGCACTGAAGCTCCAAAACCACTTCTTCACCTACCCAAACCTAGCTGATCCTCAACAGTAATTAGTCATTTCTATAAATGTCTTCCTATTTAAAATCTATCACTTAATATGCCATAATTATCTTTGCAATTTCAATTTTATTGTAAATCTACTAAACTGTCTTGATGCATTCTTAGTTAAGAATTCAAAGTTTGGAGTTCCCATAACCCATTAACTACTAAAAGAAATTTGTAGAGGAGTACTGTGTTACAATGGGTTTATTTACTTAGTCACTTCAAAAGCACTCTTAATTTGATCACGTATATCCCTCAAAGAGACGTAGGCACAGACATGTCTAAAACAAAGTGAGGCGTATTATTAAAGTGGACAGAGTATATTCCTTTTTCCATCACATCTATTTCATTAAAAGATGACAATCTTGGATACGCAAAGTGTCTGGAAAGATACACTCCATGAAAATAAGGGATAATCCCTAGCAAAAGACCCAGGGGGAACAGAGGAGTTTCCTGTTTACTTAGATGCTCCTACATTGCTTACAGGTTTTAATAATAAACATATTACTTGTGTGATTTCCTTTTAAAGTCAGTTAAAAATGTCAAGATTAATACATTCAAGTGATGTGAAAAAAGACTTTGAAATGAGATCCTGAAAAGGAAGATGTCAACTATCATGATTCTAATGGATAAAATGCTTACTGCCTTTATGTCACCAAAGCACTTTACCAACAGAGACTATTTCCTATAGCAGTCCTACTCAATTTTATTTTCATTTCACAGAATGCTAAAAACCTTCAGGTCACTTGATCCTTAAATTTTTGCCCTAAAATTTCATAAACTCTAATTCACTTCAGATGACACAGAAAGAAATAAAATTGTGCTATATTTCTTATGCCCCATGACAACTGCAATAACCATGCAGAACCTTCTATAGGTTGACAAAAAGCCCTTGAAACTACAATCTCTACTAAAATGTAGTTACAAATTTACAGTAACATTAATACAAATTTTAAACGACCATCACATATTAAAATGGTAATAAGTCTAATTCATGCTAAACTATCCAAAATAAAGAGGCTACTGAATTCAAATCCCTTGCAGACACTTAGTGAAATTCAAGTTAAGGAAAGGAAGCTAGACAGTATTGCTCAATGACATGGTTTAATGTCCCAATTGATTTATATGGAATTAAAGTAAGCATAAAACTATTTTCTATAACTGTCATAGTTCTACAATCATAAAATGAGGATTACAATTTTTTGGTCACTTTAACCATAATTGGTTTTAACCTAATATATTTTATAACAAAAGAAATTTATTGTAATAAAAAATTAAATATTTTACCAGTTGACAATGGTAGGAGGTACTAGATGCTTTAAAGATACGCGCCCTTGCGTCAAAACCTGTCAAAACAAACATAAAAAAGACAATCATTACTACTCATAGTCCAGTTAATCAGAGCCGAATGCTAACTTTTTCCTGGAAGTATTTTACTTCTAAACCTCACATGAAAAGTTTCTGGTGAGTTTTTCTGGAAACACCAATCTATCACACTATCTAACAATATTTTTATCATGTAACCTTTCTTCAAAAACATCTAGTACACACACTACACACCAGTAAGAATGCCCAAAACCCAAAACACTAACACCACCAAATGCTTGCAAGGATGTGGAGAAACTCTCATTCATTGTGGTGGGAATGCAAAATGGTACAGCCACTATGGAAGTTTGACAGTGTCATATAAAACTAAACATACCCCATATATATGATCCAGCAACCACAGTGCTTGGTATTTACCCAAGAGTTGAAAACATGTCTACAAAAACACCTGCACATGAATGTCCACAGCAGCTTGATTCATAATTGCCAAAAGTTGGAAGCAATCAACATATCTTTCAATAAAGTCATGGTTAAATTGTGGTACATCCAGACAATGGAAAATGAGTCAGTGTTAAAAAGAAATGAGCCATCAAGACATGACAAGATATGAAGGAAATGTAAATGCATATTACAAAGTGAAAGAAGACAATCTGAAAATGCTATGTACTATATGATTCCAACTATATGACATTCCGGAAAAGAAAAAGCTATGGAGATGGTAAAAGGATCCATGGTTGCCAGAGGTTAGGGCACAGAGCGGGATGAATAGGCAGAGCACAAAAGGACTTTTAGGACAGTAAAGCTATTCTGTATGTACTATAACGGTAGATACATGTCATCATGTATTTGTTAAAACCTACGGGGGGCACAATACTAAGAGTGACCCCTAACATAAACTATGGACTTTGGGTGGTAATGATGTGTCAATGTAGGTTCATCAGTTATAACCAATGTAGCACTCTCAGGAGGTAGGGGGATGCCGATAAAGAGGGAGGCTATGCCTGTGTAGGGGAAGGGGCATATGAAAAATCTCTGCACCTTCCTCTCAATTTTGCTGTACACCTAAAACTGCTCTAAAAAATAAAATCTATTATAAAAAATAAGGTATTTCCAAAACTCAAAAAGTATACTATAAAGACTGTGTTCATTTACCCATGATGATGATAAAGAATAGTATTAAGATGTACACGTGGTGATATTAATACATTGCTTATAAAAAACACTTTTAAATCTTATTTCAATGATTTTCTCTACCACCTGTGAAGCAAATAGGTTAGCAGTCATTACACAGTTATTTTTAAGAATATATTAACAAGTAGAGCTAAAAGTAGGTTAGTAGTCATTATACACTTATTTTTAAGAATATATTAACAAGTAGAGCTAAAAGCTAAGGTTTTTTGAATCACTTAATTCAACATACATACCACTGCTTCATTAACTTTTAATTCATTATTAATTTTTGTAAAAACGGACAGACCTTGCAGCCATAAAAAAGAATGAGTTCATGTCCTTCGCAGGGACATGGATGAAGCTGGAAGCCACCATTCTCAGCAAACTAACACAGGAACAGAAAAGAAACACCACACGTTCTCTCACTCATAAGTGGGAGCTGAAGAATGAGAACACATGGATATAGGGAGGGGAACCTCATACACCGGGGCCTGGAGGTGAGTGGGGTAAGGGGAGGGAGAGCATTAGGACAAATACCTAATGCATGTGGAACTTAAAACTTAGATGATGGGTTGAAAGGTGCAGCAAACCAACATGCCACATGTATACCTATGTATACATGTAAACCTGCACGTTCTGCACATGTATCCCAGAACTTAAAGTAAAATAATAAATACATAAATACATTAAAAAAAAAAAAAAAAGTCGGGCATGGTGGCTCATGCCTGTAATCCCAGCACTTTGGGAGGCTGAGGCGGGTGGATCACCTGAGATCAGGAGTTCGAGACCGGCCTGACCAATATGGTGAAACCCTGTCTCCACTAAAATTACAAAAATTAGCCAGGCGTGGTGGCGTGCACCTGTAGTCCCAGCTACTCAGGAGGCTGAGGCAGGAGAACTGCTTGAACCCAGGAGGCAGAGGCTGCAGTGAACGGAGATCGTGTGACTGCATTCCAGCCTGGGTGACAAAGTGAGACTCTTATCTCAAAAAAAAAAGACAGACCTTAAATTCAGATACCACTGGGTTCAGAATCCCTGCTGTTTCGTATTAGCTATGACTCCAGACAAGGTCATGCATCTATTCATCCAGGGGGGAAATAACTTAAAAATCTTCTTGTTACTAATAACTTCTTATGCCAGTTTCCTCATATGTAAATGAGAATGGTGCTATCTATAAATAATTCATATCCATATTTGTAGAATTTCTATAAATAAAAAAGAGCAACAGGAGAAAGCAGGCTATGTATATTAACAGAAAATTCCACATTGTTTATTACCTATTAAAAATGGTCAACCTCATTAATTATCAAGGAAATACAAATTAAAACAGCATCATTTCCTCCATTAAATTTTTTTAATGAAAAAAATTCACAAGTGTTGGCAAGAATATGGCAAACAAGATACATCTTGACACTCTTAGGGAAGTAGAGCCAGTTAAGAGAGCAATTTGGCAGCATCTAGCAAAAGCTGAAAATGTGGACTCCTATGACCCAGCAACCCGTTTTGAGAAACATGCCCTGGAGAAACTTACATGCCATGCTTACTTTACACTGCTTTGTTTATTAAATGGCCCAAGGTGACAGGTCCTACTAGGTATGTAATTGGCCCTCAATAAATGTTAAAAACTCTTCAACAAATATTTATTAAATGCCTTACTCAACTCCAGACCTGACACTTTGCATCTAAGAAAGACACCATAGTACTGAAAAAAAAGAATTCCTACTCAGTGGTAGAGCCTGACAAATCACTTTAACACAGCAAAAACTATGAGAAGTGCATCAGCTGCATTAGGAAAACTGGCGATTGCAGCCTTTTGTCTAGGGTGGAGAAGGTCAAGGAAATCACTATAAACTGAGTTGATGCATGTATTTTTGTTCAAGCAGACAAAAACTGCAGGCAGTAATAACAATTATTTATACAAGAAAATAGAAATTTCAGAAGACTCTTTAAGTAGTTGTGGTAAGCTGAATAAAGGACCTCAAGGGTATCAGGCCCTAATCCCTAGGATCTGCAAATGTTACCTTATTTGGAAAAAGACTCTAGATTACCCAGTGGTCCCTAAATGCCCTCACAAATGTCCTTATAAATAGTGGCAGAAGGAGATTCGACACACATGAAGGAGATGATGACATGAAGATGGAGCAGAGAGATTGGAAGATGCTGGCCTGAAAGATTGGACTGATAATAGGGAATGCCAGCAGCCACTAGAAGCTGAAAGAGGCAAGGAACACGTTCTTCCCTGGGGCCTTCAAAGCTCTGCTGATACTTCGATTTCAATCCAGTAACACTGATTTGAACTTCTGGTCTCTATTAACGTTAACAGAATAAATTTCTGTTGTTTTAAGCCACCCAATCTGTGGTGATTTGTTGCAGCGGCCCTAGAAAACAAATGCCTCATTGCCGCCGTGCACGTTTGCTGCCCTAACTGGTTGAAACATTATCCAGATCTCTTAAAAGTCTTCTAACTTTTATTAGCAGGGGGATGACATACTCGGATTAGCAGAGGGATGACATACTCGGATCTCTGTTTCATAATGTTAAACCTGGTGCCAATGTTGAGAATTTATTTGTGGAAAAAGAAACTAGAAACAGGAAAACCATTTAAAAATTCAAAATCCAGACAGAAGATAAAGTTCTTAATCATCAGGTATTTGTGAAAAACCATCACTATTAAAGAAAGAGACAAACAGCAAAGAAAAGGTGCCTCAGTGGAAACAGACAACGTAGGAAATGTGGGAAATTTTTAAATATGTCTATGTAATATTTTCAAAGGCATAAGAGAGGCTATTGCCATCTATGAAACAAGAAAGGGATGCTATATATTAACAGAAGGAATAAAAATAAGAAAAAGCTCTTTGAAATTAATAGCAGC
The DNA here is from genome assembly GCF_000951035.1 of Colobus angolensis palliatus. Taxonomy (NCBI): domain Eukaryota; kingdom Metazoa; phylum Chordata; class Mammalia; order Primates; family Cercopithecidae; genus Colobus; species Colobus angolensis. The sequence continues at coordinate 2,347,076 of NW_012116599.1, read as the reverse complement.
TGAAATTAAGGAGTCAACACAAGTGTCAGAAAATGAGGTGGAGACTCTTTTCCAGATAAAGAAGAGCATAAGCAAATGGGGTAGAATATAGAAAATTTGATTCTCATTTTAAAAAACAAAGTGTTAAATAAATCCAAGAGATTCAAGTCCCATTACAAGGTTTCCAGAAATAAAAAGAAAAAGCGAACGAAGAGGCTGAAATTCCTAAAACATTTTGCAAGCAGAAATTCCTGAAGCATTCTGCAATATAATATCCCACAGCTGATAAATACTAGTCTTCAGTTTGAGAGGACTGGGCAGATCAATGAGGGAAAAGATAACTGACTTCTAGACACAGCCATGTAAATTATCAAAGCACAGAGTATAAGAATATCCTCAAATCTTCCTAAAAAAAAAAAAAAAACCGGAAAGTCTGGCTGGGCGTGGTGGCTCACGCCTGTAATCCCAGCACTTCCGGAGGCCGAGGCAGTGGATCACCTGAGACC
>NW_012116599.1:2324120-2345451 GCF_000951035.1 Colobus angolensis palliatus | reverse complement strand
GCTCTGCCTCCTGTCAGAACAGCAGCTGCATCAGATTCTCACAGGAGCAGGAACTGCGCATGCAAAGGTTCTAGGTTGTCCGCTCCTTATGAGAATCTAATGCCTGATGATCTGAGGTGGAGCAGTTTCATCCCAAAACTATGCCCCACCCCTATGCCTCCTCGACCCCTGTCCGTGGAAAAACTGTCTTTCACGAAACTGGATCCCTGGTGCCAAAACGCTTGGAGACCGCTGTTATAAAGGAGTAAGAATCATACTGGCACCAGATGTCTCAGAAACACAGGAAGGCAGGCAACTACGAACAAGGCCTTAAAAGTTTTAAGGGAAAGTTTTAACTTAGAATTCTACTCTCGGCCGGGCGCGGTGGCTCAAGCCTGTAATCCCAGCACTTTGGGAGGCCGAGACGGGCGGATCACGAGGTCAGGAGATCGAGACCATCCTGGCTAACACGGTGAAACCCCGTCTCTACCAAAAAATACAAAAAAAATTAGCCGGGCGAGTTGGCGGCACCTGTAGTCCCAGCTACTCGGGAGGCTGAGGCAGGAGAATGGCGTGAACCCGGGGGGCGGAGCTTGCAGTGAGCTGAGATCCGGCCACTGTACTCCAGCCTGGGCGACAGAGCTAGACTCCGTCTCAAAAAAAAAAAAAAAAAAAAAATTCTACTCTCAGCTAATTTCCCAATCAATTGCAGGTACAATGAAGAAATTTTCAGACTTGCAAGGACTTAGAAAATTTATATTCCACAAATACACTTAATAAGAAATTACTTTAAAAAGTCCTCAAGCATGTGCATATATTTCTTTAAGTTTTAAAACAATTTTTTTAGGCCAGAATGATCTGAAGTTTTGTTACCTAGCTTACAAGAGCTAATATAATGCTGATTCCAAAACCTGACATACCACACAGGACAATCTCTTTAATGAATATGAGGAAAAAAATCCTAAAATGTCAGCACATCTAATCCAGCTGAGTTAAAAGAATGATACACCATAACCAAGCATGGTTTGTTTACTGTGACTGCAAAGATGCTTCACCATGAGAATTCTTCATTACTACCATTCTCTATATTTAACAGGCTAAGTAGGAGGGGAAAGGTGTGAGCAACACCTTATACTTTCTTCAGTATTTAAGAAAAGTGAGGCCAGGCGCAATGGCTCACACCTATAATCCCAACACGTTGGACAGGTGGACTACCTGAGGTCAGGAGTTCGTGACCAGCCTGGCCAACATGATGAAACCCCATCTCTACTAAAAATACAAAATTAGCTGGGTATGGTGGCGCATGCCTGTAATCCCAGCTACTTGGGAGGATGAGGCAGGAGAATTGCTTGAACCCAGGAAGTGGAGGTTGCAGTAAACCGAGATCACATCACTGCACTCCAGCCTGGGCGACAAGAGTGAAACTCCATCTCAGGGGTGGGGCGGGGAGTGAATATCAATTATTAACTTTTAAAGGAACATCTTACTCAGAAACAAAATTGCTTAAACTTCAAAACAGTATATTTATTAGAAATCAACATTAAACATCATACTGAAAAGCAACTTCCATCCAAGTAAGGGACAACAAGGCCAACTATGATCATAATTATTGTACATCAAGAAGGCTCTAACTCTATGCTGTCCAACGTGGTAACCACAAGTGCCACTGCGCACTCAGTGGCTAGTCCAAACTGAGATGTGATCTAAGTGTAAAATACACATGGGATTCCAAAGACCTAGTAGTAAAAAAAGAACGTAAAACAGTTAACTAATAAATTTTATATTGAATATATACACTGAAATAAGATTTTGGATATATTACATTAAATAAAATGTATTAAAATCAATTGCCTACTAGAAATGTAGAACTACATATATGGCTTATATTTATGGTTCTCAATGCATGCCTTCTGAACAGCACTGCACTTTAGCCAATGCAATGAAAAAACAAATCAACAGTTATGAATACTGAAAAAGATAGAGTCATTATTGTGTGCAGATAAGTGCCTGTCTGACAAGAAAATCTGCAGGAATCATTTGAAAAATATCCAACCAGAGGCAGAATTGACAAAGATAATTGAATACCAAGTAAATAATAAAAATTGACAGTTTTTTTAATATACTATTAATCACCAGTTAGAAATTGAAATGGAAATATAGTCACAATAGCAAAAGCAAGTTTGAAATACTTCATGTAATATAGCATTCATATTTACATATGGATGTCTGTGTGTGTAAAATGCTACTGATAGACACACATAAAAAAAACCCTGAATATATGAAAAGACAGACTTGTTCCTGGGTAGAAAGGATAAATGTAATTCTGCCAAAATTAACCCATAAACCAAATGCAATCCCAATTAAAATCCTACTAGGATTTTTCTTACGTGTTTGTTTTGTATGCTTATGTGATATATTAATTCTAACATTTATCTGGAAGAAAAAACTTTGAGAAACAGCATATTTAATGCACATTTGCCCTATTCTGTATCAAAACACTAATTGTTTTAATACAGAATTTTAAAACCAGAAATAGTCATGGGACTTACGTATATGGCAATAGTGACATTGCAGATCAGCAGGTAAAAAATTATTCAGTAAGTTGCACAGCATCAAAGAAAAATTTTAACCGAGGTAGTAGCTGAATTAAGTCCTGGAAAGATGAGAAGCAGACCCCTGAAGCAAACAACCAGCCTAGTAATACCTCTCTTCCATACCTCCCATATTCCATAAATAAAAAATAAAAAAAAAAAAAGGTTTATTATTGGTCTTTATTCTGATTCTGAAACAGTCTCCAGTGATGTCAACCCACAGTTCACATTGCCTGGTCTACGGCTGTTGGGGAGGGAAGCACTGGCTCTGTTTCACATATGTGATGATGTTCTGTCCCCATCTTCAACCCCGCAGACTATGGCAAATGTGGCCATCCACAGGTATCCAGCAGACCTGTGACCAGTGAAGCCTGCATCAAAAACATGGATGTGTTGGTCCAATCATACTCTTCTGTTCAAAACTTGGAATGGGTTATGGAATTGGAGAGAGACAGAAGCAGCTAAGAAGACTGTCAAAATAAACTCATCTTTCAAGATTCAGGATGAGTATAATTATCCACAGACAAAGCCGAATCAATCTCTCCAGGCTCTGATTCCTCCTTCACTCCTGCCTAACAGGGAGGCATGAATGAGCAGAGTGAGTAATCACAAGTAGCCTGAGATCGCTGGAACACATGAAATATATGGGGGGAGTCAGCAATGAAAATGTTGTAGATAGGATGAGATCGGTTTTCAAGTAAAGCATTTAACCAATTTTTTTTTAATTTTTTTTAATTTTTTTGAGACAGAGTCTCACTCTGTCCCCCAGGCTGGAGCATAGTGGCACCATCTCGGCTCACTGCAATCTCCACCTCCTGGGTTCCAGCGATTCTCCTGCCTCAGCCTCCTGAGTAGCTGGGATTACAAGCACCCACCACCACGCCCGGCTAATTTTGGTATTTTTTGTGGAGACGGGGTTTCACTGTGTTGAACAGGATGGTCTCAAACTCCTGACCTCAGGTGATCCACCCGCCTTGGCCTCCCAAAGTGCTGATTACGGGTGTGAGTCACCGTGCCCAGCCCTAAATGTGTGTTTTTTTTAAGAATGATTACTTGGGGTCAACACAGAAAATAAACCAAAAGGGATTCCAGGTATGTGGTTATTACCACAGCCCGAGTGATGAAGTGCAGAATTTAAGGCAGTAGACGCAGAAGAAACAGGACCAACTGCAGAGGCTTCTCTGAGGTAAAATTAGTAGGACCTGTCAGGTACGATGTATAGAGTAAGGGCTCTGAAAATTAAAGTCTACATTTTCAGAATGAAAGAATGGTGGCGTGTACTGAGGAGTACAAGAACAGCAGACACAAATATGAGCACATGAATATAGGACTGGATGTTAAGTTTGTGGGAAAGATCAGAAGAGAGATTCAGTATATTGTCAGAAATACAGGGCTGGGGCTCCAAACAGCTGAAGATGCAGATGCCACAGTCATCACTGATTCTATTCATAGAACACAGAATTCCTCAGAAACAGTATATTCAGTTGTAGGATACAGGATTAAGGGCAGATGCCAGAAGAACCAACAAGAAAGGTAAAGGAACAGGAAACAGTGCCCTGGAAGCCAAAGACAAACACAAAGGTTGATGAGGGTGTTGTCAGGAGTGTCATCAAGGCAGGGAAGGCGACAAGCAGCAATGACATTAAAGTACAGCAAGTGGATGGCCTGGCCTGAAACAATCCATCACTTTCCTGCCTTCACAATCACACAAATTTTTTAAAATTACATTAGCATATATTACTTGACCAGTTAGTTATTCAAGTACATATTCATCAACAGAAAGTCTATTCTTCAGGAATTCTTGAGCTTCCATTAATAAGTATATACTGGTCACTTTGACATGAGATTGTTGGCCTTCCAAAAATTTTCTGGTACTATATCCAAATCTTTCAACTCAATTTAATAAATGCTTACTCAGTATCTCATGTCCATTACTGTGCTAGGTGGCAGAGATGCAGAGACTGATTCATTCATTCAACAAATGTGAGTGTCTCCTATATGCTGGGCACTGGGTGTGTAGCAGTGAATAAAGCACAATATCTTTCTTTCTAGTGGAAGAATAAATTAAACCTACTCTCCCTGAAGGAGCTCAAAAGAAACACATTATGTTCTTGACTTATCGAAGAAAGACAGCAAATATAATTATTTCAGAAAGCTATCTGAAATTAACAACAAGAAACAAAAACTGTAATCACCTGTAGTTAACATGCCCGTACTCTGGCATCATATAATATAAATAAACTTTATTAACTGAAATACACATACATAGAGTCAGCTCCCAATTATCCACAGGTAAATTATCCATGCATCAAGGACAATTCCCAAATAGTGACTCACGATTCTGGGTAGTGTACCATCCAAATTTCTAGCATGTAATCTTCTAACACATGATGGAGTACAATATAGGCATTACATATGCCAGTTTTACACTATGTCCACCATTCTCCCCAGAAACATCAATGCAAAGAACAAAAACTGTTACATGCCTACAAAATCATTTCTGAACTAGGTATTTATAAAGGTATGTGTATATGTAGCAGTCACTGCAGTTAGTATCTAATAAAAACAACAAATGCCAATATAGATGTTTCTCACCAAAAAAGTATATCTATGAAACTGCGATGCTTTTCATTCTCAATACCAAAGTTCAGATTTACATAAACAGGCCCTGAGTATTCAACTGATCCTGCCTTCATAGAAATTTCCATCTGGGTTATCATCTGCTCCACTTCTTCATTACAAGGAAAATCACAAAACTAACTTTTAAAAGACACCCTCTAAACAGTCTAACTACAAAACCATTTCTTAAGCTCAAAACTCCAAAACTACTCTTACCATAACCAGTCCTATTCCACACCAACTCTTTCACTACAATCCTTTGACTTCATCCAGAACTCCAATCCCCTTGATCTCTCCACCGTCTTTCTCAATCTATCAGGCCTCCCACTGCCTGCTCTCTATTGTTAACTGACTTATCCTATAACACACCCTTTCAGTTCCCCAAGCATCCCCATGTGTGTTCTTGTCGCACACCTTCATGCTTGGTATGTCCCTGGGTCCCATCTCCAATCCCCTCCTAACTCAGAAAAACTATGCTCTACCCAGAAGTAAAGGAATATAGATTTTGACTGAACTCTCTCCATCTATTTTTACCTCCATCCTTTTTCTCCTCTCTTCCATCAAGGCTGGGTTTGATGTCCTTCCTCTGAGCTTCCAAGACACGTCAGGCATACCATTAACATAACTTATTACAACTGTATTTTATTTAACTTTGCTTTTCTGTCTTCCCACAAGGGACTGTGAGCTTCTTGAGGCAAGGACTTTTTATTTCTCTGCTTTCCTAGAATCTAGCAGAGTATGTGATACATAGCGGGTATGAATAAATGTATACTTTTATAAATACTCTTATATTCTATAATGTAAATAGGCAGAAAGAAAATATTTTAAAGTCATAAAGTAGGGCCAGGTATGGTGGCTCATGCCTGTAATCCCAACAGTTTGGGTGGCCGAGGCAGGAGGAATGCCTGAGTCCAGGCGTTCAAGACTAGACTGGACAAAACAGATCTAGTGTCTACAAAAAATAAATGTTTTTAATTGGCTGGTCATGGTGGCACATGCCTGTAGTCCCAGCTATTTGGGAGGCTGAGATGGGAGGATCACTTGAGCTGGGGAAGTTGAGGCTGCAGTGAGCCACAATTGTGCCATGGCACTTCAGCCTAAGACTGAGATGCTGTCTCAAAAACAAACAAAAATAAAAACAAAAAAAACCATAAAGCAACAATTAGCTCTTGCTCAAACACCTGTTGAGAAAAGCTATCCCACATGAGGGTGGGGAATGGGTACCAGAATCAGAGCTGCTCCTATGATTTACAAATCACACACTATTGCTCCTTCCCCTGCTTATTAATCCCAACACTTTTATACTGGTGAAACAGTCCAAACTCTAGCTTAAATGTCACCTCTTTTATGAAGTCTTCTAATATCTGCTTGCAGTCCTCTAAGAACCCAAAACACTTTGAATATACCTCTACATTAGCACTTTTAACTATGGATTGTATGTTTACTGTTTTACTTTCTACTTCAACAAGGTAAACACTCTAATGATGCATCTTTGAAATATGAATCCCAAGAAACCTACAAGGTATTACCTAGCATATGTTCAATGAATTTTGGCTGATTTTATGAATAAAGTTTTAAAACAGGGGAAAACAAAAAGAAACATCACCAAAAAAACCCAGCAATAAGCTAAGGAATTATGTCTGTGCTTGTGACACTGAAGTGGACAACCCAAAAGAGGAGGGAGGCAGGGGCTGAAACTCTGGTCAATATCAGCTCATTCAACAACCAGTCAAGCGGTAATCACTAAGGCCATCTATGTTCACAGACGCGATCATTTCTACGCTATAACATAAAGTAATTAAAGAGGAAAGAAGCCTCACCAATAAGTCATCTTCCATAGGCATTTCTTTCTAAAACTGCCATATGAAAGTTAATACCAATAAGGTCAAATTTACAGATATTATTCCTATCATTTTCTAGGAACCAAAAGGAATACAGAATGGGATATAAATCAATCCGTGAAAAGCCAAACCAATGAATGTTTTTAATTTCACTGAATAAAAATCAAGATTTCAACTGGCACTATACAGATCAACTCATTATTATCCTGATCCGAATCATGAGGAATAGACACGAGGTTCCTCCCTCCAACCCACCATTCCAAAGGTTTTTACTCAAAAACAAAAACCCCATTCCTTCTGTCCCCAACCTTCTTGATTTTAAGTGACAAAATCAGTGATAAGGTTTTATCAGTGATAAAAACTTTGAGACACTGTATTATATGAGCTAATCCTCAGAGAGTTGGAAGGAGAAATTTTTAAAGTAACAACAACAGGTACATTTACTGAGCATTTAATAAGTGCCAGACACTGTTCTGATCACTTAGCATATATTATCTTTAACATTAGCAGGTTATACATAACACAAAAAAAGTAAATCAAAAGCTAAATTTTTACAATTATTCCTAACTTTACCTCTCCAAATTTTCACGTAAGTGAAAATTTTTAATTCTTCAATTCATTTTTTACTTTTATATCCTTTTTTTTTTTTTTTTTTGGTAGAGACGGGTTATTGCTATGTTGCCCAGGCTGTCTCAAACTCCTGGCCTCAAGCAATCCTCCCATCTCTGCCTCCTGAGTATTGGGATTACAGTAGTGAGCCAATGTAATTTAAAAACTGTAAACCCATAAATTTTCTATTCTTTCTCCAAATCCTTCAGTGGGATATATCCAATAAGCAAAATTATTGCTTTTTATTTAAATCAGGTCTATATTAAGACCGGTTTAACTAAAATAAATAATCGGTTGCTAATTTTTTTTTTCCAGACAGGGTCTCTCTAGCTCTGTCGCAGATTGGAGTGCAGTGGCTTGATCACAGTTCACTGCAGCCGTGAACTCCCAGGCTCAAATAATCCTCCCAAGCAGTTGGAACCACAGGCACACACCACCCCCCTCAGTTAATATTTTTTATTATTTTTATAGAGACTAGGTCTCCCTATATTGCCCAGGCTGGTCTCAAACTCCTAGGTGCAAGTGATCCTTCCTCCTCAGCCTCCTGAAGTGCTCGGATTACAGACATTAGCCACTGCGCCCAGCCAAGATTCTTTTTTTTAATTATACAAAATATTATTTGTATGAAACAACATCTTTCTTCTGGTTTTCAATATATAAATGCAAGTACAAGGCCGGGCACGGTTGCTCACGCCTGTAATCCCAGCACCTTGGGAGGCCGAGGCAGATGGATCACCTGAGGTCAGGAGTTCAAGACCAGTCTGTTCAACATAGTGAAACCTGGTTTCTACTAAAAATACTAAAAAACTGAGCCGGGTGTGGTGGTGTGCGCCTGTAATCCCAGCTACTCGGGAGGCTGAGGCATGATAATCACTTGAACCTGGGAGGTGGAGATTGCAGTGAGCCAAGATCACATCACTGCAGCCCAGCCTGGGTGATAGTGTGAGACTCTGTCTCAAAAAAAAATAAAAAATAAAAAATAAATCCGAGTACAAGTGCGATGCAAAGACACACTCAAACTAAAGGGCACAGATATAAGTACAACCTCTCTGTAATTTTTATTAAGAGCCTTTAAATTTTTCATATCTTTTGACCAAACAGTTCCACTTCTGTGAATATTTAATGAAGAAAAACAAATTTACTTGAGAATTTCCATTTGCTATTTATAATAGGGGGTAATGAAAATATGCAAATCTAATAATTGGGAAAGGGTAAAGTACCTTACATACACATAGTAGATTATTACGCAACCACTAAAAATATTTTCAAAACCATTCAATAACATGGGAATTGCTCATGATATGATAAATGAGAAGTAGGTTAAATATTAAATACACACAATACATTTCCACTTTTGTTAACACACACACGAGCAGATATCAGAACTGAAAGCACCTCAGCACTGGCTGCATCTAGAATGTAGAATTTATGTTTTTATGTATTTTCCAAATTTTCTCATCAAACACATTATTAGAAGAAAAAAAGCAAATATATAAATTCATTATAATTTCTACAAATTTATATAGCAACAGTATTGACATGCCTGAAACACTAGGTCAATTTATGATCTTTTAAACAAGAAATTGAATGGTAAACTTAGAGAAGACACTAAAAATATTTCTGTTCAAAACATACAACTCTACGGAATTATGAAATAACATCCAATCTAGCTGAAAAGTTTCCCATTGGCCTTAATAGATGAACACCACCAAAATCGACAGAAAATATGATCAGGTATATTGTTTTATTCATAGATGTTTTAATACTGCTGAAGATAATTTTGGTAAATTGTAACATTCCTAATCATAAAATTCAAATCATAAAAAGTTAACTTTCCGAATTCTGTAATAATAAAATTCAAACTTTTTGTAGTAGCTGAGGACGAAAGAAGCAAACTGACTAGATACAGATATTGCTTACTAGTTGGCACAGTCAAGCCTCCAAGTTTCCTAATCTTCCCAGTCTACTCTCAATGGACGGCTTGGTAAGGGATGGCTTTATTTTTATTCCTGTCTCATGCGTGCTGTGGCCCATTTATTTTTGCATCCAGTTTCATCCCAGAGGACCTCTGCACAAACTCCTGCCCCTCTGGCCTTCTTGTGGATTTTTCCCAAAGCCAAGTCACCATCCCACCATCCCACTCCACCCCACCCCACCGCTTCAAGCCTCTGCCTAGAAAGCGGCCCAGTCGCCCCCTCCACCACACCACCCCACCGCCCCACCACCATCCCCCTTCTCCTAGATCAGCTGGATGCCACTTCCTCAGAGAAGCCTTTCAAGACAGCCAGTCCCATTTCCCATCCTTGGCACCCTACAACTTTGCCTTCACAGGACCTATTGCAGCTGTAATTAAATAATTACTTGTGGAACTGCTTAATGTTCATCTTCCCACTCTATGCACCAGGGAAGGCCCATATTTGTCTTATTCATCACTCTGTCCTTGGTGTCCACTAGCAAAGTACCCGGTGGGAGCATCCATCACACAGATGGACGAACAGATGGACGGATGACAGATGTTAAGAATAATAATTTATTTAAATTTTCCTAAGATACTTTTATTTTCTTTCTATAAAAAATATGTAATTGTCGGCCGGGCACACCTGTAATCCCAGCAGTTTGGAAGGCCAAGGCAGGTGGATCACCTGAAGTCAGGAGTTCAAGACCAGCCTGGCCAACATAGTGAAAGCCCGTCTCTACTAAAAATACAAAAAATTAGCTGGACGTGGTGGTGGGTGCCTGTAATCCTAGCTACTTGGGAGGCTGAGGCAGGTGAATCACTTGAACCCAGGAGGCGGAGGCTGCAGCGAGCCAAGATCGTGCCACTGCACTCCAGCCCGAGCAACAAGAGTGAAATTCCATTTCAAAAAAAAAGTAATTGTCTTAGTACTATTATCTATTTTATAACCTTAGGCATACCTGTATTCTAAATTGCGAACTTTTCCCTGTTGAGCATTTTGCTCTACTTCAGTTTTTCCTTAGAATTATACACCTTTTTTATGGTAACTATTATGTTCCCAAAAACAAGGGAGTCAGGAGTGCAGGGGGAATGCCACAAGAGCAGCAATGCCACAGATAAAGCAGAAAAGTGATAAATAAATAAATAAATAACATTCACATCTATGGTCCCAAAGGAACAAGATTTCTATCATTAGAAAACTAATTCAAGCCTTAAAAATGAACAGAATGAGAATAGGCTGTTAGTAACCCCACAACCCCTCACCCACTAGACCTGCTCTCCCACCCCATCTTGGCCACCAACTCCCTTGTGGCTTCTCTTGCCCCCTGAAAGCCTAGTCCCAGGAACCAATGTTTCTGTGACAACCATGTCCTTCCTAGAGGACTCCCGAGCACTCACTATCCCAGAGCTCTAAAACACAACAGCTCCCTGCAGATTCACTGCATTTTCTTCACTTCTACCCACGAGGCTGCCAGCTGGAGAGTTACACAGCCAGGACCAATGCCACATGTCTGTGAGACCCAGCCTTAGCTGAGGCCTCCGTAGACAATGCCTACTGAGAAGCACTCTCTTCCCTAGTGAGAAGCACTTTACGTATCTTTCATTGACTTCTCACTTTGTTCTATAAACATCTAAGTCCAGAACTTTGTTCATTCGCTGCCACTCTCTGATTTCACCATCACCTACCCAGATGACCCCTCATCTGGCTTCTTTTGAGTAGATCCCAGCTATCCTACTTCGCATTTTTAAAAATGAAACTTTTTTAACTGAATTCTCCTTTCCACATCTTCCACCATCACTCTGCTTTTCACCTTTCCCACCTTCTACTGAACCTACTCATTTCTAGAACCTACTCAAAAGCATTTGGTAAAATTCCCTTCACTTTGTCCTGCAAAGATCCAGTCGGTTGCCAAGTCCTGATGGTTCTGCTTCCTCTGTCATCCCCGACCTCCTGCCCTTTCTCATGCTTTTCTTTGCCAGTTCAGGTCCTTACTCCTGTCACCTGGCAGAATTCAACTGTATCCCTAGTTACTCCTCTGTCTCTAGTCCCCTCTCCCCCTCCTCCATCAATGCATCCTTCATCCACGTTGCCAGCATGACACTGCCACTCCCTTATAACCTGCATTTCACATCGATCCTCTCTTCAAGAATCTCAATTCCCTCCTCATTATCTAAAAGGGGGGGAAAAAAAGAAGGAATAAAAAAAAATTCCAAACTCGTCTGCCAAGTACTTAAGGCTCTCCACAACTCGAAGTCAGCTTACTTTTCAATTCTCACCTTCCAACTCTCTACTTCACACACTACATACAAATCAATTCCAACCACCTCTCTGCCTCCTTTACCTGTCTGCTCTGCCTTTGCTCACTTTGCCGTTAGCTCTACCTGGAATATCCTTTATTCTTCTGCATACATCCAAAGTCTAGTTGTCTCTTAGCATCTATATTGATAAGGCATTCTCTGATACCCAAACCTCCACTGGCCCTAACCCCAGCCTGAACTTCTCTACTCATCCGCTGACCCCTTAGGGCACTCTCTTATGGCCCTCATTTTCTTCTGTAATTATTTGCTAACCAATTGTACATCTCAATATAGAATGCTTGTAAGCTCCTAACATCAGAGAAACAGTTCTGCCTCATCTTTCACTCCATCTATTTAGTGCCCACTGCCTCTGAGATGGTTTCCATGAGAATCCTGTTTATTGAGATGTAAAAAGAGGAAGAGACTCATGCAAATACCCCAGTGAATTCCAGGTAGTAAACACATCAATGAATACATGGGGAAATACACAAAGCTAACTGATAAAGTAAAAGACACCTAAAAAATAAATATGGCATGGGTAACAAAAATCCTGAGTCAAGTAAAAGAGGGGGAAAAGGAGATAAAAAAGAACAGTGATGAAGAAGCAGATCCCTCTCCATCCCCTAAAAGCAAGAAAGGATTACAGAACAACAACAACAACAAAAAAAAAAAACACCAGAATTCCAGTCAGACTAAATGGCACAGACAATGCCACACTACCAGTCTCAACGGCAGGGTTACAAGCAGGGTTACAAACAACTCGGGCCAGACCTTCAAAGCTCTTCCTGCAACAACTCACTCTCTTCATTTGCTAGCTGCTATTTCTCCCTTCCTATTCCTAGAAGCTTTAATTCATTCAACAACTACTTTCTGAGTTTAATCAATAAATAAAGAGGTTATGCTAGGTCTTAATTGTTTTTGTCCTTCAAGTCAGTGTTCCTTTCTTCCCCACAGGATGTGATTTATCCTCACAGCTTCCTGAGTCCTCCTAAGCAGCTGATGGCTCAGTTTTATCTGCCAGTCTTCCAAACTCCACCGCCCCCTGGACATCCAACGTGAATACCTTCCTCACAAATCTTTCTTCAACTCTAACATTAGTCTCATTTTGCTCAGCTGACCATTCCCTCGCTACTTTGGCAAAACATGAGCTCTCTGTCCTCTATACTGCTCATTTAACATTTACAACATCTCCTCCGTAACTTCGTATGGCCTAAAATCTCTTGTCCTTACAGAATTAATATTTCCTAGTCCCCTTTAAATAACGCGTATCTTTATTAATATAATGGGTTCACTCACACACTGGATTCAGAATGTCTTGTTGCCATTTATCAAAAAACTACTTGTGAAGGGCAGAGAAGGGACAAAGAGGAAGAAAGAATATACATAGGGAAAACAGGAAAAAAGGAAATTACAAGACAAGACAGGTGAGCCAGAGAGATGAAGAAAGCAACTAACATGAGTCATGATAACTTTGTGAGGTAAGAATTGAAATATTTATGTTACAGAAATTGAAATGGAAGGCGGAGAAAGGTTAAGTCACTCGCTCAAATTTACCTATCACGCTTTACATACACGAACGGCAATGGTTCCTTGGACGGCAATGGTTCCTTGGTTCCTTCTCCATCAACACAAGGTTGATGATATAGGATAATATACATAGAAACACCACCTGAATCATTATCAGGATCATATTACAAAAGGTATTTAAAATTAACAAGTAGACCCTTGGTAATTAGGTAATTATCTGAGAATTTCACCACGTCAACCCACTTTCTTTTTTTTTTTTTTTTTTTTTTTTTTGAGATTGAGTCTCGCTCTGTCGCCCCAGGCTGGAGTGCAGTGGCGTGATCTCGGCTCACCACAAGCTCCGCCTCCTGACTTTCAATGTGCTTTATACATATTTCAAAAAAAATGAAACAGGATAAATCTTAATTTTTTTTTTTTTTTTGAGAAAGAGTCTCCCTCTGTTGCCCAGGCTGGAGTGTAATGGTGTGATCTCCGCTCACTGCAACATCCACTTCCCATGTTCAAGCAATTCTCCTGCCTCAGCCTCCCAAGTAGCTGGGATTACAGGCACCCACCACCACACCCAGCTAATCTGCACTTTTAGTAGAGATGGGATTTCGCCACACTGGCCAGGCTGGACTCAAACTCCTGTCCTCAGGTGATCCGCCCGCCTAAGCCTCCCAAAATGCGGGGTTAAAGGTCACCATGCCCAGCCAAATCCTAAATTATTGATGTTAAAATATAACAAATTCTAGTTAACGTCCCTCAACTTACAATTTGCCACAGTTTACAATATCTCTTCCCAATCTCCACTAGCAAACAGTTATACTACATCAGACTTTTCCTTGAATCACAGATGTATGGGTTAAAATGCTGCTTCAAAAAAGAAGGCAATACCACAAACTGAGTAGACTTAGAAAGAAAATACTGCATACTCTAACAGGAAATAAAACTAATAAAAATAGTATGTATTGAGTAATGACTATGCCAAACACTCACCTCATTTGAATCTCACAACAATCTATGGGTAGATTTCTATTATTATCTCCATTTTACAGATGAAGAAATTGACACAGAAATTAAATACGCTGCCCAAAGACACATAGCTAAAAAGTAGAGCCAGGATTCAAATCCAAGCAATCTTAACTCTGAGCCCATGTTCCTACCCACCAAACTGCAATGAAAACAGTACACTACATTTAGAGGAAAATATTTAAAGGATACAAACACTAAAACACAGAATTAGCTAAATCAAATGTACATTAACACAGAAACATTTCCCAAGAGAAAGGATACACGTGAATTATCCCTACAGTCATGCAGAGAATTAGAAGTAAAATAATATGTATCTGTAAAATATGTACTAAGATATTTCTCTATTTTAAGATATTTTTATAAAGAAAAAAAAAAAAGCAAAGAAAGTTAACTAAAATAAAGGTTACCAAAAAGAGCCTTAGAGGAAAAGTGCCCATTATAGTTTTGTACTTTAAGTATAATGGACAAAGAATGGTACCTTAGGTCAAATAATGAAAAGATCAGAGGAAGGCCGAGACAAAAATGTAAAGAATAAAGAAAAAGGAGCACAGATTAACTACAGTGTCAAAAATTAAAATAGACAAAGACTTGCGTTCAATAATACTTACGGTAACAATGTTTGTAATAACAACAACAACAACAAAATGGAAACAGCCTAAAAGTCTATCAATAGAGCAAAGGTGAAATAAATATGGTATAGATCTAAAATGTACTAACTTGTCACAGTAGAAATAAATGACATAAATCTACATGAACCCACACTGATGAAATGAGTTGAAATTCAATTCATGAAACCACACTGATAAGTGATTTTGAGTAGGGGTAAAATAAACAGTATGCTGAACAAGAATATATGCAGTACCATCTATATAAAGTTTAAGAATACACAAAACAATACTATACACTGTCTAAGGAAACACACATGTGTAATAAAGCTGTAGAGAAATGCACAGGAATAATAAACACCAAATTCAAAGCAGTGGTTAACTGTAAGATCTGGGGGAAAGGCATGGGTTTCTTTAAGTGGATTAAATTTTATGAAATATTTTTCAAACATACAGAAAGTGTGTCTATATTTTAGTTAAAAGACAGGAAAAGAAAATGGAACTAGCAGACTATGGGATCTCAAATTCCTTTATATACCAATCTAAAAAATCAATAACAACTCCTGTGAAGGAAGGTTAAAGGGGAAAGCATCCTGAGGAATTATGTCCAAAAAGAAAATTCTAGGCATGGTGGTTCACATCTGTAATCCCAGCACTTTGGGAGGCTGAGATGGGCAGATCATGAGGTCAGGAGTTCGAGACCAGCCTGGCCAACATGGTGAAATCCCATCTCTACTAAAAATACAAAAATTAGCCAAACACGGTGGCGGGCACCTGTAATTCCAGCTACTAGGGAGGCTGAGGCAGGAGAATTGTTTGAACTCAGGAGGCGGAGGTTGCAGTGAGCAGAGATCACACCACTGCACTCCAGCACAGGCGACAGAGTAAGACTCTGCCTCAAAAAAAGAAAAAGAAAAAGAAAATTCTAGTTAAATTCTATCAATTTCCTTATGATTTCCCGGGGGGGTGGGGGTTGCAGGGACAGTTTTATTTGGGGCAGCAACTTTGTGTAATTAAACCAGACATAAAACTGCCCCTAAATGTCATCACAGCTCCTTTCCCTACACAATCATGACTTCAGAGGTTAATATGAACTTCAAGTGAACTGTCACTGCGGGGAGGAGATGCAGCGTCCAGGTTAAGAACATGGACTCTGGAACCAAACTGCCTGGGATGAAATTCAGCACACATTTAGCACATAATCGCCCAAGTCACTTAAATTGCTCTGTGCTTCAGTTTCCTCATCCGTAAAAATTAGAATGATAAAAAGAACCTATTTTCCGGAGGGCGCAGTGGCTCAAAAACCAATCCCAGCACTTTGAGAGGCTGACGTAGGCGGATCACGAGGTCAGGAGATCACGACCATTCTGGCTAACACAGTGAAACTCCCGTCTCTACTAAAAATACAAAAAACTAGCCGGGCGTGGTGGCGGGCACCTGTAGTCCCAGCTACTCGGGAGGCTGAGGCAGGAGAATGGTGTGAACCTGGGAGGTGGAGCCTGCAGTGAGCAGAGATAGCACCACTGCACTCCAGCCTGGGTGACAGAGCGAGACTCCGTCTCAAAAAAAAAAGAACCTATTTTGCAAGGCTGAGATAAAAATTAGAACAGCATTTGGCCACGGTATCCTATAAAGATGTCAGCTATTACCCTTATTCCAAAGACTGTTCATTCAGAAAAACAAAAACTAGGCTTTGTATCCAAATAATATAATTAAGTTCAATTACCTTCTGCATCAAATAGGGGACAGAAAAGTTGACCATGACAGGACAGTGGAAAATGTGCAGCTTTTCATGGCTTGAGCAATCAACGTTAGGATAGTAAGATAAGTAATTTTTAATTTTTCTAACAATATTCTTTGGTAGCGCTCTAACATCTCCAATGCGTACACATCTGTGTACATACACATACACACACACACAGAGGATCCAAAATCAAGGTAAAACATTCTATTTCTTGGCTCCCTGTTGACCTGGCAAAACTCCAGTTCATCTTGGAAAATCTAGTTCAGCTATCATCTCCACTGAGAAGTTTCCCCTTTTCCTTCCCTACTCTGTGCCCACTCTGCACTTTTTCTCTATTTCCTAACAGCTTCCACTGCTGCACTGATTATACTATCCTGTAATATATTTGCTCATATGTCTTCTTCTGTTGCACCATGCTGTAATTTGTTCATACACCTCCTTTCTGTGGTGAACTGTGAGCTCCTTAAGAGCAGGAACTCGCTCAATCATTTCCAAATTCTGAGTACCTTGCAAAACAGACACTAAATAAATACATGAATGAATGAATCCTTAATAACAAATACCTTCACAAACAAGCAGAAACCTGTATTTGGAGGCGACTTATCCAAAAAGTTGGTTATTTAAGTATCTTCAATTCTAAACAAAAATTAGTTTCAATTGAAACTACCGAATCATCCAATTCTTTATCCTTCAAAATGGGAAACATCAAAAATATGTAAGTAAACATATTCCAATAATAACAGAAGCTAAACTTTAAATAAAAAGAATTAAGGCACCTATGATGTCAGGAAAACAAAAACAGTCCGAAAGCTTTTTTCTAATGAAACCAAAAATAAACATGTAAGGAAGGCATCACAGGACTTACCATTTAGAGTGTCTCCTTTTACAGAAAATAAATAAATTACGATCAAAAGTCAGATGAAAATATATACTCTAATTGAGGTGGATGAAATTAAGACTGAGCCACATTTTAAATCAATCACACAATGCTCTTGTGGCAAAGTTTTCCAAAAGACTATCTCATGAGTCAACTAAAATTGGGCTAATTTTTAGAAATTTAACAGTTCTTAACAATTTTTTGGCATTTGCTTAGGACTCCGTAAGTTGCAGGCCTGTTTTCTGCCACTGTGGGAGAGGTGTCCCTCCTCCCAGCAAAGACACAGGCCTTAGTTGTGCTTTGGGTTCCATCCCAGCCCCATCCTTTTAGGAATTCTGCACAAACCCTTTTCTAGTCTATATTCAACCACTCCCTCTCCACAGAGCCTTCCCATCAGCATTCAAATATGCTGAAATCAAACCTATTGGAAACAGTTTCCTATACTTACTGTCTCCGTTTTCCTCACCTCCCACTGCTCCCCATTCCACGCCTACCTGCAGATCAGCATCTCTTTCAAAGGTCACCAGTGACCTCCATGACCTTCACCTTGCTAAATCCAATGGATGGTTCTCAATTCTTCTCTCATAGGAGCATTCCACAGTACTGACTCATCACCCTGCAGGGACATCTGTTTCTGGCTGTCCTCTGACCTTCCCGGCCACTCTTGTCTCCTTGGCAAGCGCAACCTCCTCTGCCCAGCTCCATCCCAGGCCTCCTTCTCTTCTGTATGGCCTCCCCATAGGCAATCTCACCCATGCCCATGGTTTGAGCTCTTGCCTCCACATGGAGGGCTTCAAAATAGTAAATGGCCACCCCAATTCTGAGCACTAAACCAGTACGTCAATAAAGGCCTCAAAGACGGCTCCAACTGAACACTTTCAAAACTAAAGTCACGCTCTTCCCATATCCAGAACCCAGTTCTCTATCAGTAAGCCCCAGCTCAGCGAATAGCACACATACCCCTTCAGTTGCACAGGTCTGAAACCTAGTAATCACTTAACATCTCTTTCTTCCACTCCGTCTACTATTTATCACCATATCCTGACAATTTTATATCTCCATTTTCTCAGTATTTCTGTTTACCATATATGACTCTTAAGAGGATCAAATGAGCCAACATACGCTAGTACTTTGAAAAATTTAAAAAAAAAATTTAGTATTAGTATTCATTAACTGAAATCTCTTTGAAAGCAGGAACTTTGGCAAGTTCATCTTTTTTATTTATTCCACATGGTACCCCTAGGATGGTGTTTTGCATGCAGATGGCCCTTAAGTAAATATATTGCAATGTATTATTTGTATTGGCTTCATACATGTTCAACTGAGGCATTTATGCATTTTTAACAATCTGTATTTCCCAATCCAGCCATCAAAAAATGATCTCGTAAGAGGTGAGACTTTTAAGTTAAATGACCCTGTGAAGCGTATGCTACAATGGATACTCTTCATTAAATATGATGCTCCTTAATTTAAAAGTCTATCATCCTTGGCCTAGCTTTCCTAAAAAAATCTAAATCCCATATTCAAGCCCAAATCTCACATAAAAGAGTCTTACTCCCTCTTAACAGTTCATCTTGAGTGGTAGAAAGTATTAGAGGGCTATTTAAGCTTTAAGTACCCTGAAGGCAGACAGAAGGACAACTTGTAAAGTTGCCTATTTCATTTTTGTATCTTGCAACATGAGCTGGGATGACATTCAGAGTACGAAAGACATTGTGAAATGAAAAGAATTATTGTTGCTCACAACTTTCCAAACTCTTGCATTATGTACATAATTGCAGGCTCAGATTTCAAGACTGTCCTCTAGCAAAATCTCACCACATCAATTCAAAAAACAGCTCCCTAGACTAGATTTCCATCTACATCACAATCTTGCTCACAATCCTCATTCACACAATACCTTTCCTTCATGGTACCTATCAAACTTGCAATCACTTATTCCTTTGTATGACCATTTGCTTCTCGTCTATTTTTCCCTCTAGTCACTGCTGTCTTCCCAGCACCTAATAACGTGCCTGACATATCACAAAAATTAAATGGCTCTAGGTGAGGCAATTAATCGAATGAGGAATGAAACAGTCACTTAACTGGAACCAACCAGCAGGGAAGCAAATAAGCAAATGAAACAGATCTTGAGGCTTTAAGATCTGACCCTCACCCCAAACCAGACAGAGGATGATTTTCCCCTCATAAGTTGTGCGTCCTTCATGTCTCCCATTCTTTCTTTCTTCCTTCAAGGAGAACATTTTAGACACTCAGAATATTTAAGTTTTAAGTCACTGAGTCTAAAGCCTTACAAATTCAGTAACTGAGATCCAAAGATACGACGTGACTTGTCACCTTGACCCTTAGGTCCAATGGTCCACTCTGCCCCTATATCCAATGTTATCCTACAAAACCAATACTTTTTATACAAACGAGAAATCAGGAGAAGTCTAGAGAGAAAACGCACGCGAGAATTACAAGAGAAGGCTTACTCATCCCCAAGTGTGAGGAACTGCACAGAAAAATGCCAGAAAACAAAATAAAGTCTGTGCAAAAGATTCCCATGTCACACCACCTCTCCCCTATAGTACTCTTCTAATACACTTTCAGGAGCAACTCAGCAGCATCCTCAACTCTCAGAACTAATTTGGGGAAAAACAAAATAGGTTGATGATCATGAAAGAAGGTATCATCAAACTACAACTCTCCTGGCCACCCAGACTAAAATCCACTGTGGAAACTATTCAGCCAGCCACCAAGGAGAGGCAGCAAAATATAGTGGTTAGATTTAAGAGCTCTGGATTTACACAGGCCTGTCTGAACCCCAGCTTCTTACTAGCCGAGATCTGAGGCAAGTTGAATACGTCCAATCTGCAGTTTCTCCCGCTGTAAAATGGGAATAACCCCCACCCCAGAGGACTGTTAACCGTGTAAAGACACTGTACATAAAGCTCTCCGAACAGTGCGTAGCATGTAATAAAAGCTCAATAAATGTCGGCTATTTGTCATTCTTTTCAGCTATAATTTCGTTCACAAAGCCTATTGCCTTTCTAGCTTCCATATAATTTTAAAGACATTCCTCCAGCCTTTTCATTTTCGAGGGGCCTTTTATATAACAGCTTACAGCACACTTTCTAATATCAGACTTCCTGGGCAAACCATTTGAAAACCTGTGCCTCGGGCTCCTCCTCTGTGAAACGAGCCTGATAACGCCTACCCCGCAGGATTGCTGGTAGTAAGCAGTCCCCGAGTTACACAACCTATCACCAGTGTGTGATTAAAACGCACTTGAGGAAAAGTAAACCTGCAACTCTCAACCCCAAACATCAGTTTTAATCCCAGTCCCACCACCACGATAGTGTCCAGAACCAATCAACAAGGTCGACCCACCTCACGCACCCGATTTCTTCTCACCCCACGCAGCAACAGCCCCTCCCGCCCTGCCAAGCAAGGGTTTTCCGAAATCGCAGGGCTGAGTCTCCTCCCACGGACACCTCACTGCTGGGGCCGCGGCAGAGCCCCCCTAATTCAAGGGACTGGCCTCCCCACCCCGCCCCACAGCGCCGGGAGGCATGCAGTGCATCCTCCCTGCCTGGTCAGAGCCGCCCCACGCCGTTCGCTCTGCAGCTCCTGGCTCGCGTGGGCTCAGGGCCGAGGCCCCACGTCAGCCGCTTCCTGGACCCCA
>NW_012116599.1:2316000-2320505 GCF_000951035.1 Colobus angolensis palliatus | reverse complement strand
ATGGTGTGAACCTGGGAGGTGGAGCTTGTAGTGAGCGGAGATCGCGCCACTGCACTCCAGCCTGGGCGACAGAGCGGGACTCTGTCTCAAAAAAAAAAAAAAATTTACCCAGGTCTATCAGAGGAATCACTATGGCAGCCATAGCCCCATAAAATTTCTTAAATGACTTGAAAATCAAAACTAGTCCTTAATCCATGGGCTGCAGAATGAATGTTGTGTTAGCAGGCATGAAAACAACATTAATCTCCTCATACAGATTCATCAGACTTCCTGGGTGACCAGGTGCATTGTCAATAGTAGCAATATTTTGAAAGTAATCATATCTTCTGAACAATACTCCCAAAAATGTGCTTAAACTGTTTGATAAACTATGCCAAAAACAGATGAGCTGTCATCTAGGCTTTGTTATTTCATTTATAAAGCACAAGCAAAGTAAGTTTAGCACAATTCTTAAGGGCCCTAGGATTTTCAGAATGGTAAATAAGCATTGGCTTCAACTTAAAATCACCAGCTGCAATAGCCCCTAACGAGAGAGTCAGCCTGTCCTTCAAAGCTTTGAAGCCATGCATTGACTTCTCCTCTCTACCTATGAAAGTCTTAGATAGCATCTTCTTGCGATATAAGATTGCTTTGTCTACCTTGGAAATCCGTTGTTCAGTGTAGCCACCTTCATCAACAATCCTAGCTGGAT
Organism: Colobus angolensis palliatus; assembly: GCF_000951035.1. Classification (NCBI taxonomy): domain Eukaryota; kingdom Metazoa; phylum Chordata; class Mammalia; order Primates; family Cercopithecidae; genus Colobus; species Colobus angolensis. Next base: position 2,319,814 of record NW_012116599.1, on the reverse strand, counting down.
CTTCCAGAAAACTTGCTACAGCTTCTGCATCAGCACTTGCTGCTTCATCTTGCACTTTTATGTTATAGACATGACTTCTTTTCTTAAACCTCATGAACCAAACTCTGCTAGCACCAAACTTTTCTTCTGCAGCTTCTTCATCTCTCTCAGCCTTCACAGAATCCAAGAGAGCTACGCCTTGCTCTGGAATAAACTTCGGTTTAAGAGAATGTTATGACTGGTTTGATCTTATATCCAGATCACTAAAAGTGTCTCCATATCATCACTAAGGATATTTAGCTTTCTTAAGCATTCACTAGAGTAGCACTTTTAATTTTCCTCAAGAACTTTTCCTTTGCATTCACACCTTGGCTAACGGCTTGGCACAAGAAGCCTAGCTTTCAGGCTGTCTAGGCTTTTCAACATGCTTTCCTCATTAGGCATAATCATTTCTAGCTTTTGATTTAAAGTGAGAGACGTGTGACTCTTCCTTTCACTCGAATACCTAGAGGCCATGTAGGGTTATTAACTGACCTAATTTCAATATCCCTGTGTCTCAGGGGATAGAGAGGCCCAAGGAGAGGGAGATGGTGGGGACTGGGGTTGAGGAGGGGAGGTCATTAGAGGAATCAGAACACACACATTTAACAATGAAGTTCACCATCTTATAAAGGCATACTTCAGATCAGGGTGCCACAAAACAATTACAATAGTAACAACAAAGATCACTGATCACAGGTCACCATAACAGATATTAAAAAAATGAAAAAGTTTGAAATATTGCAAGGATTACCAAAATTTGACACAGAAACACAAAGTGAGCTCATGCTATCAGAACAATGGTGCCCGTAGAGTTACTCAATGCAAGGTTGCCACAAACCTGATATCATTTGGCTGTGTCCCTACTCAAATCTCATCTTGAATTGTAGCTCCCATAGTCCCCACATGACGTGGGAGGGACCCAGTGGGAGGTAAATGAATCATGGGAGCAGGTTTTTCCTGTGCTGTTCTTGTAACAGTGAATAAGTCTCACGAGATCTGATGGTTTTATTAAGGGGAGTTCCCCTGCACATGCTCTCATGCCTGCCGCCATGTATGACGTGACTTTGCTCCTCCTTCACCTTTCACCATGATTGTGAGGCCTCCCCAGCCTCTGTGAGTCCATTAAACCTCTTTTTCTTTTTTTTTCCTTTTTTTTTTTTCTTTTGAGACGGAGTCTTGCTCTGTCCCCCAGGCTGGAGTGCAGTGGTGTGATCTCGGCTCACTGCAATCTCCACCTCCCGGGTTCAAGCAATTTTCCTGCATCAGCCTCTGAGTAGCTGGGAATACAGGTGCCTGTCACCACGCCCAGCTAATTTTTGTATTTTTAGTAGAGACAAGGTTTCATGTTGGTCAGGCTGGTATCGAATTCCTGACCTCATGATATACCTGCCTCAGCCTCCAAAAGTGCTGGGATTACAGGCTTAAGCCACTGAGCCAGGCCACCTCTTTTTCTTCACAAATTACCCAGTCTTGGGTATACCTTTATTAGCAGTGTGAGAACAGACTAATACACCTCCAATTTGTAAAAAACACAATAAAGCAAAATGCAATAAAACCAGGTATGCCTGTAGTATTTCTACTTTCTACGTTTTTAATTTTTTTGTTTTTTAATTTAAAAAAAGTCATCTGTACAATTGATTTTGTCTTGAAAAGTTTTCAATACATTTTTATTGACAGCTTTTGAGAATTACAGAATTTGGCTATATTTTCCTTCTTTTTACAAAAATTAAATTCAGAAACTATTATGTCCAACTGAATGAAAACATCTACAGGAGTACAGCAGTTCCTTTATAGTTTTGCTATTTGTCCAAATAACAGGGACATTGAGAAGAGATGTCTTCGTAATTCTCATGAATACCTAATGATCTGTTTCATGTGAAGGGCGGCAGAAATAGTCTGTGACTATATAATAAAATACTATGAGCACTTTCCATAATCATTATAGTACAATACCAAGACCAGCTGATGTTTAAAATTTTAACAGAAATCTTTTAGTTCTTTCACTTCTGGCGAATTTTGGCAGCAGAAGACAGGAGTTAAGGTGGCATATGATACTGTATGTTTGAGTTCAGATGACTCTGGCTTCGAGAAGCAGAACATTCAACAAAAAACAGTTTTTAAAATGACATTTATTGTCCGGGTGCAGTGGTTCATGCTTGTAATCGCAACACTCTGGGAGGCTGAAGTGGGAGGTTTGCTTGAGGCCAGGAGTTCAAGACCAGCCTGGGCAATGCAGAGAAGTCCCATTTAAAAAAAAAAAAAAAAAAAAAAGGGCTTTTTTTTTTTTTTTTGTTTTTTTTTGGAGTTTTTTAAGGAGGCCCCCAGAGAACCCCCCCCCCAAAAAAACAAAAAAATTACGCACAATTACTGCTGTACTGTATAAATTTCAATATAAATTATGAAACAATATGCATATTCTTTTTCGTTTTTAACTGGATTAGTTATCCTGTTCTTGCACAAATTGCTGTCAAATCCTGCCAAATAAAATGGCTTTTGGAACTGCCTGGGGCAAGAAGAGCCTCAAAAACTCAAAGCTCATCCATTATCATTTCTCTTGTTTTGGCCTCACTTAACCTTGCATATAAGCCGTTTTCCCCTGAAAGCACTCACTCAGCATGCAAATTTGCTATTTCTTTTCAAAAAATAAAGTTTACTCCAAATTATTGTTTTTGAACGTTCTTAGGAATCCAGTGTTTCTGTATTTTAAGGAGTTTGCCATTGTTTCTCGTTTTAGACACTAAACAAGGAAAAGAAAGCATCCAGTGCAGGTAGACTGCCTCCCCACAGACAAACAAAAAACACACACGCACACTCACACATGCACACACACCCCAAAACACAAATGATTGCATGCACTATAAGAGAGAAGACTTTCATTAATCCAGTAATAGTAGGATTGGTCTCTTCTTTTTAACCCGACATATTGTTTAGTTTGCCTGTGAACTTTTCCTTAAGTAGGTGAAAGGTTGCCTTCCTGAGCCAGCCTCAGGCTAAAGCAGGGGCTCATTTCCCAAGAGAATCTCAAAATCAGGAAGCCGCCAGAACTTGAACTAGGTGGAGCGATGATGCACCAGAGAGCTCACTCACCATGGGCCCAGGGCCAACTGAGAACCTAAAGGGATGGATACCTGACTCAGGCAAACTGTTCTCCCATTTCAAAATATGGCAGTTCAGTTGCTCATTAATCTGTTGAAACCTTATCAAAGAATACATCCTGAAGATAAGCAGAATGCAGAATTTCTTATCTGAAAAGACATTCGCAGCTCTGCAGAGAGAAGCAGGCTTTAGAAGTGGTACTTCCAGAACCACGAAATCCTCTAGAAAATATTGGTTTTCTTCCAAGAGAAGAAAACTAATATTGAACCTTTTTAGCTATCCATAAGCCTAACACAGACTAGAAGAATTCCAACAATATCTTTCTTCATTATGTCTATATTATGGGACATATATATTATGGATATGGACTTATATTTAAAAGAAAATAGTCCTGGGAATTAAAATTCTAAATTCTCATCTTGTTTGCTGTTTAACGCTTGAGCTAAGTAGAAATATATAGAGATACTTCAGAGATATTGTGGGTTTGGTTCCAGACCACTGACACTTAAAGGGAATAACAAAATTGAGTGAGTCACATGAATAGTTTGGTTTCCCAGTAAATATAAAAGTTATGTTCACCGGGCATGGTGGCTCACGCCTATAATCCCAAAACTTTCGGAAGCCAAGGCAGGCGGATCACCTGAGGTCGGGAGTTCGAGACCAGCCTGATCAATATGGTGAAACCCTGTCTCTACTA
>NW_012116599.1:2310110-2310875 GCF_000951035.1 Colobus angolensis palliatus | reverse complement strand
AGCCTGGGTGATAGAGCAAGACCCTGTCTCAAAAAAAAAAGAAAGAGAAAAAAAAAGACATTTACTATGTCCCATAAAAAGAATTAAGGAGGCAGGGCAAGTCCAAGGTGAGTTCAGGGACTCTGCATATCATTGAGGACCTGGGCCTACCCTGTGTCATTCTCAGCATATTGGTTTCATCCTTACACTGTCCACTCATAGTCACAGATGGCAGCCACAGTTTCATATATCTCATGAACACACAACAGCATCTGGCCAAAGAATAAGGGCATGTTCCCTAAATGCCACTTTTTATTAAGGAGGAAATCTTTTCTCAGAAGACTCACGACAGACCCCTCCACAAATCTCACTGACAGGAACTGAGTCACACATCCATATCTTACCTGTAAAGGAGGTTGGGAAAGTGTTAGAGAGGCATTTTGGGCTTCTGGAATGGAAAGGAGGTACTATCAGCACAAAGGAAGCCATGGGAAGGGATACACGTGAGAAAGCCTAACTAGCAACATCTGACATGAGTATCACTATCACCTGGAATTACCCATTTTGGACTAAAAGTGGCTTAAACGATAAAACCATCTGTTGTTCACAAAATGTCCAGAGGAAAGCAGTTCCAAGGCTGCTTTTTGGGTTTTTTGTTTGTTTGTTTGTTTTGTTTTTGTTTGAGACAGGGTTTATTCCCATCTCCCAGGCTGGAGTGCAGTGGCACAGTCTCGGCTCAATGCAACCTTCGCCTCCCGGGCTCAAGCAATTCTCCTGCCTCAGCTT
>NW_012116599.1:2308585-2310060 GCF_000951035.1 Colobus angolensis palliatus | reverse complement strand
GTCTCTACTAAAAACACAAAAATTAGACAGGCGTGGGGGCATGCGCCTGTAATCCCAACTACTCGGGAGGCTGAGACAGGAGAATCGCTTGAACCCAGGAGGTGAAGGTTTCAATGAGCCGAGATCATGCCATTACACTCCAGCCTGGACAACAAGAGTGAAACTCCATCTCAAAAAAAAAAAAAAGTTATGTTCATACTATAAAGCGTGCAATAGCATTATATTTAACAAAACAATGTACATATCTTAATTTAAAAATACTTTATTGCAAAAAAATGCTAGCGATCATCTGAGTCTTCAGCAAGTTGTAATCTTTTTTTGCTGGAGGAGGGTCTCGTCTCAGGGTTGATGCTGCTAACTGATCAGGGTGATGGTTGCTGAAGGTGGGCATGGCTGTAACAATTCCTTAAAATAGATAACAGTGAAGTTTGCATCATAGGTGACTCTTCCTTTCACAATTTCTCTGTAGCATGCAATGCTGCTTAATAGCATTTTACTCACGTTAAAATTCTTTCAGAATCGGAGTCAATTCTTTCAAATCGCCGAGCACAGTGGCTCACGCCTGTAATACCAGCACTTTGGGAAGCTGAGGTGGGCTGATCACAAGGTCGGGAGTTCGAGACCAGCCTGGCCAACATAGTGAAACCCCATCTCCACTAAAACTACAAAAATTAGCTGGTCATGGTGGTGCACACCTCGAGTCCCAGTTACTCGGGAGGCTGAGGCAGGAGAATCGCTTGAACCGGGGAGGCGCAGGTTGTAGTGAGCTGAGATCACGCCACTGCACTCCAGCCTGGGCAACAAAGCGAGACTCCATCTCAAAAAAATAAAAAATAAAAAAGATCCTCTCAAACCTTGCCACTGCTTTATCCACTAAGTTTATGTAATATTCTAAATCCTTTCTTGTCATTTTAACAATGTTCACAGCATCTTCAACAGGAGGAGATTACATCTTGAAAGACCACTTGGTTTATCCATACGAAGCAGCTCTTCATCCGTTCAAGTTTTGTCATGAGACATGGCAATTCAGACACATCTTCAGTCTCTACTTCTAATTCTAGTTCTCTTGCTATTTCTAACATATCTGCAGGCATTTCCTCCACTGAAGTCTCAAACCCCTCAAAGTAAACCATGAGAGTTAGAATCAGCTTCTTCCAAAGTCCTGTTATGTCAGTATTTTGACCTCCTCCCGTGAATTGTGAATGTCCTTAGTGGGAACTAGAATGGTGAATCCTTTCCAGAAAGTTTTCAATTTACTTTACTCAGGTCTGCTGGGCATGGTGGCTCACATCTGTAATCCCAGCACTTTGGGAGGCCGAGGCGGGCGGATCACAAGGTCAGGAGATGGAGACTATCCTGGCTAACACGGTGAAACCCCATCTCTACTAAAAATACAAAAAAATTAGCCGGGTGTGGTGGCGGGCACCTGTAGTCCCAGCTATTCAGGAGGCTGAGGCAGGAGAATGGTGTGAACC
>NW_012116599.1:2290280-2305016 GCF_000951035.1 Colobus angolensis palliatus | reverse complement strand
GTAGAGATGGGGTTTCGCCATATGGGCCAGGCTGGTCTTGAGTGGCACAGTCTCGGCTCAATGCAACCTTCGCCTCCCGGGCTCAAGCAATTCTCCTGCCTCAGCTTCCCAAGTAGCTGGGAACGCAGGCGTGTACCACCATGCCCAGCGAATTTTTGTGTTTTTTGTAGAGATGGGGTTTCGCCATATGGGCCAGGCTGGTCTTGAACTCCTGACCTCAGGTGATCCACTCACTTCAGCCTCCCAAAGTGCTGTGATTACAGGTGTGAGCCACCACTCCCAGCCCCAGGGCTGCTTTAAAGGCACAATGGTGTCATCAAGGACCCAGCTCCTCCTGTCTCTTTGCTCATTCTGCCATTCTCAGTCTCTATGTTGTCTCTCTCCTCATGGTGATAAGATGGCTGCCACTGCTCCAGATGTTATCTTACACAACATGTCTAAAAGCAGTTTCTTTGTAACTATGTAAGAAAAGCAGTTTCTCCTTACATACCAGGATGGGTTTATTGAACAGCTACATCTTTCCAAGATGCACTCAACTCATTTCCCCTAAACCAATCACTGGCAAATGAAATTACCCTGATAAATCTATCTCAATCATAGATCATCTACTAGGGTCTGGGAAGGGTATTCTAGCTACTAGGGACACAGTAACATTTGACCTTTGGTTCAAAGTACTATATATGCCACATTTTCAAGGACAAGACTCCACTCCAATAGAATATCATCCTCAAGCTGGCTCCTTTGCTTGGTTTTTAACAGGATTCTAAGGGCTCCATCGGGTGGCACTTCTCAGTGATGAGGCAGTTGGTAGAGCCCATAGGTCCCACTGTCACATGCTCATTGCTGCTCCTCTGCCATAAAGTGGGCACTCACTCCCGGAACGAGGCTATGTAGGAATCTATGATGGCAAATCAGACATTTTGTGAGCCCTCGGATTGTGGTACTGGCAAGGCTCAGTGGGCAGAAAAAGCAAACTCACACCGAGGTTATAGATCTATCCCAGAAAGAACAAATCAATGGCTTAGGCGCTGGTAGAGGCACTGAGGTGGAGATTCACAGGTGTCATCAGCACATCCTAGACATGGGAACGCTAAGGTGATGTGTGCAGGGCACCCAAAACCTCTGCTACAAGTGGGCAATCAACAGTGGCTGCTAGGCTGGGCCTGGTGGCTCATGCCTATAATGCCAGCACTTTGGGAGGCCGAGGCAGGTGTAACATTTGAGATCAGGAGTTTGAGACCAGACTAGCCAACATGGTGAAATCCTGTCTCTACTAAAAATACAAAAATTAGCTGGGCTTGGTGGCGCATGCCTGTAATCCCAGCTACTCGGGAGGCTGAGGCAGGAGAACTGCTTGAACCCGGGAGGCGGAGGTTGTGGTGAGCCAAGATCGAGCCAGTTCACTCCAGCCTGCACAACAGAGCAAGACTCTGTCTCAAAAATATAAAAAATAAAAATGAAAAACAGTGGCTGCCGCTTTTCCTTATGGTAAAAAACTGGAACATATGTATATTATATATAGATGTGTGTGTGTGTGTGTGTGTGTGTGTGTATTTTTTTGAGATGGAATTTTGCTCTTGTTGTCCAGGCTGGAGTGCAATGGCGTGATCTTGGCTCACTGCAACCTCCACCTCCCGGGTTCAAGCAATTCTCCTGCCTCAGTCTCCCAGGTATCTAGGATTACAGGCATGTGCCACCATGCGCAGCTAATTTTGTATTTTTAGTAGAGACAAGGTTTCTCCATATTGGTCAGGCTGGTCTCAAACTCCAGACCTCAGGTGATCCGCCTGACTCGGCCTCCCAAGGTGCTGGGATTACAGGCGTGAGCCACGGTGCCTAGCCTCGAATATATTTCAAGGAATTTTCCAGTGACTGAATTTCAAAGAAAGAATCAGGAGAAGAATTCTAAGAGTTTCTGTGGCCAAACATCACTCCGTCTTTCTAGGAAGTCCTTCTTTTCAACACAGGCTCTCAGCTCCAGGATTGAAGCTCATGGTTGATCACGGGGCAAGACATCACAGTGGGATGTCTCCTACATCCCCTCCAGGATTTATAAAGATCTCTAGGGATGGAGATTCTTCTGCTACCTTCAATGACACCAGATATTTGTCAACGCTCTCAATAAGCAATTTCTTCAACCCAAGGTAATTTGATTCTGTTCTACTTCAATGATTGAAAACTGACTAGCCTTATTTAAATAACTCTTCACTTGCATGAAATACTTTGTCTTCTTTTTCTTTTCCAAGCTAGACAAAGCTTTTTTTCTGACTTTTATTTTAGATTCATGTTCAGGTTTGTTACAAGGGTATACTGTGTATTGCTGAGGTTTGAGGTATAATTGCACCTGTCACTCAGGCAATAAGCACGGTATCCAACAGGTAGTTTTTCAATCCTTGCCCTCTCCCTCACACCTCCTATAATCCTCAGTGTCTATTATTCTCTTCTTCATGTCCATTTGTAGTTCTTTTGAGAAATCTCCAAACTGCTTTCCATAGCAGTTGAACTAATTTACATTCCCTCCAATATCGTGAAAGCTTTCCTTTTTCTCTGCAGCCCTGCCAACATCTGTTATTTTTTGACTTTTTAATAGTCATTCTGACTGATATGAGATGGCATTTCATTGTGGTTTTGATTTGCATCTCTCTAATGATTGGTGATGATGAACATTTTTTCATATGCTTGTTGGCCGCTTGTGTGCCTTTTTTCGAGAAGTGTCTGTTCACATACTTTGCCTGCTTTTTAATGGGATTATTTGTCTTTTGCTTTTAAATTTTGTTAAGTTCCTTACAGACTCTGAATATTGGACCTTTGTTGGATGCCTCGTTTGCAATACTCCCATTCTGTAGGTTGTCTGTTTACTCTGTTGATAGTTTCTTTTACTGTGCAGATGCTTTTTGGTTTAATTAGATCTCACTTGTTAATTTTTGTTTTTGTTGCAATTGATTGGAGGGCTAAGCCATAAATTATTTGTCAAGACTGATGTTCAAAATGATATTTCCTAGATTTTATTCTAGGATTTCTACAGTTTGAGGTCTTACATTTAAGTTGTTAATTTATCTTGACTTGATTTTTGCCTATGGTGATAAGTAGGGGTCCAGTTTCATTTTCCCGCGTATAGATAGCCAGTTATCTCAGCACCATTTAGTGACTAGGGAATCCTTTCCCCATTGCTTATTTTTGCCAGCTTTGTCAAAGATCAGATGATTATAGATGTGTGGCTTTATTTTGGGGTTCTCTATTCTGTACCACTCGTCTATGTGTCTCTTTTTGTACCAGTATCATGATGGTTTCATTACTGTAGCCTTGTAGTGTAGTTTGAAGTTGGGTAAAGTGAAGTTTCAGGCTTGTTGGTTTTGCTTAGGATTCTTTTAGCTATTTGGGCTCTTTTTTGGCTCCACATGAGTTTTAGACTAGTTTTTTATAGTTCTGTGAAACATGACATTGGTAGTTTGATAGCAATAGCACTGAATCTGTAGATTGCTTTGGGCGATATGGCCGTTTTAACAATATTGATTCTTCCAACCCATGAGTACAGAATGTTTTCCCATTTGTTTGTAGACAAATCTTTTTTTTAAAAAAGTCTTTCTGAAATGACCTGTTTTCTATCCCTTTTATTATTTTTAGTGCACTTTTCCCCTTTTCATCATTTGGAGAATAAAATAGAATACCCAGATTTTAACCAAGGACCTGACAATTGTAAAATATATTGAAAGGATCTATTCCCAGCCCTTATACATCAGAATGTCATTAAAATATCCTAAAAATTCATTTGCTTTTAAAAGTAGCAATGCATACGTTTTTATTCCTGTTTCATTTTGATTGATAATAATTCCCAGTTAAGGAAGTGGACATTTATGAGCTGCACACTCTTGTGTGTGTAGGAGTCTCTTTGAATCTATTGTCGGGCTTGTTTGTTTGCTGTTCTATGTATGAACCTCTGCATATAAAGTCTTTTATATTATACTTACTAAAGCTTCCCTGAAATTTATCCATTTATTTGGGCCGTTCTATTTTATAAGTATATATGCAAAGAACCCTGAATTCAGGCAGTTTCTGAAATAATATTTTCTCTCCAAAATAGCTGTTGCTCTATTATTTCTTAAGGTCTTTTATAATATAGACTTTATATGTTTGATTAAAAAGAGAAAACCAAGATCATTAGAATTAAGTTTGGTTGTATGTAACTAAGAATGCAAAATAATAGTAGTTAAAATACATAAAGATTTTTATTTTACATAAAAGGAATCTGGAACTTGGTAATCTAGGGCCAGTATGGAAACTCCATGAAATCATCAGGGACCCAACCCAAGATGCTTCTCTCTTTTTGTTCTTCCAGTCTCTGTGGGTGACTTGCTAGTGTCTGATGTCTATATCCAAAGTCATAAAATGGCTGCTGGGGTTTTAGCCATCCCATCTCTGTTCCAGGCATCAGAAAGAAAGAAGAGGACAATGCAAAAGGGATGCAATTCCTAGTAATTCCTTTAAAGATTTTTTTTTTTTCCCAACACAACACCTCATCTTACATCACATTGGTCAGAATATCACCACATACTAAGGAAGCTAGAACATACAATCTCTTAGAAGCACACAATGGCATCTGAAATAAAATCTGGGTGCTGTTACTAACTGTGAAGGGCAGAAGAGTTACCAGGTAAGCAACCAACAGTCACTGCCCTCTTGATAAAGGTAGGGTAGCTGAAGAAAGGCACAATATATTGGGTGCTGAAAATACTACTTCCCGGAACCTGAAGATAGTTCAAGTTCTTCTTTAGGGCCAGTGAAAGTCCTCTTCTTTGTTTCTCCCTTTGATTTAGAAGTTTGTGACAATACAGAGCAGTTTTGTTTTTTTTTTTTTACATTTTTCTAATAAAGAGCCTTTATATAATTGTGAAATACATAAAAAGTCTCTGAGTGTTCTCCAAAATCATTCATATTAATTTCTTTTGAAGTTCCTTAGTGAACTTACTTCTCTTTTCTCTGGAACTGCTGTGGTTTCTCTATATCAACGAAAATATTTGGAAGCTAAGCCTGAGGTTTTGGGGGTAGTCCTTTAAATCTCATGTTTATTTTATATTTACAACACATCTCAATTTGGACTAGCCACCTTTCAAGTGCTCAGTCACCACATATGGCTAGAGGCTACTGTATTGATCAGCTCAGTTCCAGACTATAAGATGCATGAAAACAAGAAAGCATGTCTGTTTCAGTCACCACTGTATCCCAGCACCTAGCACCGTGCCTGATGTGTAATGGGCACTCAATGTGTGTTTGTTGAATTAGTACATTTGAGGGGAAGGATGTTTAAAATATTTGTCAGCAAAGGTGCTGACAAAACAGATAAGTCATTTTAGTTTTTCTCTTTCGCTTTTTGAGATCTTGCCTGTCGAAAAGCTTTATTGGCCGGGTGCGGTGGCTCACACCTGTAATCCTAGCACTTTGGGAGGCCAAGGCGGGCAGATCATTTGAGGTCAGGAGTTCAAGACCAGCCTGGCCAACATGGTGAAACACTGTCTCTACTAAAAATATGAAAATTAGCCAGGTTTGGTAGTGTGTGTCTGTAATCCTAGCTACATGGGAGGCTGAGGCAGGAGAATCACTTGAACCCAGGAGGCAGAGGTTGCAGTGAACCGAGATGGTACCACTGCACTCCAACCTGGGCAACAGAACGAGACTGTGTCTCAAAAAAACAGAAAAGCTTTTTATCATTTATATTTTTCTTACCATTATAAGGAGAGTTTCCAGTTTAGAAATTTTTAATGAAGCAAGACCATGCCATCACAACCAATGTTTTAAAAATAAACTCCTTGCAAAGGTTATTAATATGCATCTTGCTAGTAATTTATTCTTGTTTTTACTGAATCTCTAATGATCTTGGGGAACAATTCTAGGACCCATACACAAATATGAAAACATTTTATATGTTGTATATTTTATCTGTTTTATATATTTTCTGTGTAATCTTTAAACCACAACACTCTTGTATTCATTATGTCATCATACTTTGCTTAAGAGCATATTTCTCAAACTTGCATAAATTGTGGAAGTATCAAAGGATTAACTAAAAGTCTACCGAGAGTGCCTATTTACCTCACAAAACAGCTTTACTTAAAATTTGGGAAATCCTGTGACTTTACTGCTGTGTTACTTAAAATGTGTTTCATGGGCCAGGAGTAGCAGCAGCCATACTTAGGAGCTGCTAGAAATGCGGAGTCTCAAGCCCAGATCTACAGAGCTATGCCCAGATCTACTGAATTTTCTATCTGCATTTTCACAAGAGTTTAGCCAAATGACTCATGCGCACATTAAGGTTTGAGAAGCACTGACTCAACGTTATTGTCAGTTCCTGATATATTCGCTGCTTACTTGAGAGCCAGGCACAGAGAGAAGAAAACGACTGGCCCAGAGAACAGATACAGGAGCTCTGATTTCTAGTGCCTTGGCGTGCGGAACACGCCAAGTGTGCAGAAAGCGGACCTCATGGAGCTTTCTGCACATAGATGGAGGAAAGGCTTGGGGAAGAGCGGTGGGAAGACAGACCTGATGTTTATACCAGTTGTTTGCTACTCATCGAAAAAGCAGGAGCTCCTGCCAGTCCCTGAGCATCTGGGCTAAGCAAAAAATATATATATATACACACACATATATATATACACACACACACACACACACACATATATATATATATTTAGCTATTTTAAAGAACCAAGTTTAGAGGCCACAGAGGGCAGATCATTTGAGGTCAGGAGTTCGAGACCAGCCTGGCCAACATGGTGAAACCCTGTCTCTACTAAAAATACAAAAATTAGCCTGGCATGGTGGTACATGCCTGTAATCCCAGCTACTAGGGAGGCTAAGGCAGGAGAATGGTTTGAGCCCAGGAGGCAGAGGTTACAGTGAGTCGAGATTGTGCCACTGCACTCCAGCCTGGGCGACAGAATGACACTCCGTCTCAAAAAAAAAAAAAAAAAAAGAACCAGGTTTATTCCAAAGTGTCACCTAACCTTAAAGACAACCTTCCCTACTCCCACCCTCTCGTGGAACTAAACTGAGTGATGACAATGAGTATGCAACAAAGTCACATGCTTCCCAGCCTCACTTTGTATCAGTGGGATTAATTCAAAAAAATCAAAGTAATTCATCACTCATTGATTTTAACTACAAAAATCGCAAATTCTCATCTATCCACTTCTGAATCAGCTACTTTTAGCAAGTACAGAAAGAAAACCACCAAATGAACAATTAGTGAGAATTTTTTGGTTTTGCTGAGATACCTCATCATAGCCCTCCCTATTACCACTATTAAAGCAACTCTAAAAAATAGTAATTTCCCTCAAAACGTTAGGACACATTTACCAGGAGTAATCATGTGACAAACACACTCTCCTAGGGAATAAAGAACGTGATACATAAAATTTCAAAACTCTAATCTATAAAATCACAACAAAATTCTAGTTATTCGATCATTTATAAAAGATTATCTCCAGCATGGACCTCTGGTTGCATTGTCTGCCCAGCACCCCCTCCTACTTTTTATGTTAAAAGCTATTTCTTACCTTTGGAAAACAATCCTCCCAGTTCTGTGTGTTTCTAGTGGAACTACAGGTCATCAAACCTCATCCACATTAGCCACAGAAGTGGGTACAGAAACCAACCTGCCAATCAAAACATCCCCTCTCCCCTTACCACAGGTATTGGTTCAAAGGGTGGTCAGATGGTCCAGGGAAGACCAATGAGAGTTCATCCCTGGCATTTTACATCTGTATCCTGAGAGACTGATTTGGAATATCCAAGCTGCAAGTTTACTGAATATCTACTCTCTCTCAGAAGCCATCTGGCCAACAAGCAGAGAGTGGACCCCAGCAAAGAGATGGGGATGTGGATCCCCAAATCTAGTACTACTTGAGGTCAACACCACCCCTATTATTTCCCGTAACATGATTCAGTATACTCTGTGGAAGGGTGTGTGTGTGCCTACATTTACTTAAGCTAGTTTGAGGTCATTCATAACTCAAACTTCCTGATATATACAAACAGGAAAATGAAAGAATGTTAAAAGGAAATTCATTGACACTTAGAAAAGCAGCTTGTTGCTATTGTGAAATTGTGGTTATGTCTTTACTGAACAAACATTTAGTAAGACATTATGCTGGTTCCTGTATGTGTTTTATAGATATTCGATCATCCTGTCTCTGTAAAGCAGGAATCATATTTCTAGAGCTTCCTTTTCTTCCTGCACTAGGTCATGCAAGCTCAGGTTTCTGAGTGAATACAGCAAAAGAGAATCATAAAGCAGTGTTTTCTTTTAGACAGATCATCTGACTGAATTTCTCTCTCCTTTTCTGCCTTGGCTGACTTGGTGAGTAGTATAAAATTTCCACAGACTATTCTCAAAATCAAAATGCTAGGATGGGAAAATGGTACTCATTTATTTCCTTTGTGTTTTATCTCCTAGAATTAGTAGAAGTACTCATTTATTGAATCAGTGTTATATATACAATTTTCTTTTTAATCTGACAACTACTCCAGCAGGCATCTCCCTGTTTTACAGAAGAAAACACTGAGACCTGTGAGGTACCTTCTTGAGATCTTGAAACTAGTGAGTGGTATAACCTGGATATACACCCAGGCCTGTCTAACTTTCTATAGCCCATCATTTTCTCCCTGGCACTACATTACTTTCCAGAAAAAAGGGCAGTATAGTCAGTCATCCTGGTGATATATATATTTTTTCTTTCTTTTTCTTTTTTTTCCTGAGGCAAAGTCTTGTGCCCAGCCATCTGGTGGTATATTTTATATCACACCAAAGCCCATATACTCCAGTCTCTTGGAAGTGTATTCAACATTCTATGAACTTCAGTGTGAAACAGTTGGCATGTTAGTCATAAGATTGAGCCTAAATCAGGGTCAGGCACAGTGGCTTATACCTGTAATCCCAGCACTTTGGGAGGCCGAGGCGGGCAGATCACTTGAGGTCAGGACCTCGAGACCAGCCTGGCCAACATGGTGAAACCTCGTCTCTACTAAAAACACAAAAAGTAGCTAGGCGTGGTGGCACATGCCTGTAATCCCAGCTACTCGGAAGGCTGAAGCAGGTGGATTGCTTGAACCTGGGAGGCAGAGGTTGTGGTGAGCCGAGATAGTGCCATTGCACTCCAGCCTGGGTAACAGAACGAAATTCTGTCTCAAAAAAAAAAAAAGAAAGAAAGACAGAGGAGGAAGATGAAGAAGTTAAGAAGGAAGTGGAGCACAGGGAAGAGGAAATTTCTTCCAGATTAAAAAAAAGAGAACTCAAAACAAGAACAATTCTTCAAAGATTCAATTTATGAAATTACCACATAGGGAGGAAAAAGGTATTTACCTTGATTTATCTGAAAAAAAGGAACAGTCAGCATTGTGGTAAAAGAAAGAAAGAAAGAAAAACACCTGAATTTTAATAGAAATTAGGGACACAGTTAGAGCTCCATTACTGCCGCTAACATAGCCATCCTCCCAGGCTCAAGAGCTGACAAGCAGGTCTGGAAAAATTGGAAAGTCAGTGAGCTTTGCTTTTGACACAGCCCCACTGAGTTCCTCCACCCATACGAATGTTCAACACACCACCCGGCCCAGCCCAGCCTTCCCTATTTAGGCTTGGGTACAACCATTCCTAACCCCTCCCCGCCCATCAAAACTTGCCCATCCTGTATATCATTACCAAATGGCATGTTCGCTGTTTCTCATAGCTTAATCTTTTCATCTTGTGACACAGACTTGAAAAAGTTTCTAAAATATATTGCTGCATTACATATATAAAATAAAAATACATGTTAGGTTGGTATAAACCACAATTACTTTTGCATCAACATAACAGAAAAAGGACTAGAAAAGTATGCCATATAACATATACCTAACGCATGTGAGGCTTAAAACCTAGTTGAGGAGTTGATAGGTGCAGCAAACCACCTTGGTACATGTATACCTATGTAACAAACCCGCACATTCTGCATATGTATCCTGGAACTTACAGTAAAATATAAAAAAGAAAGAAAGAAAAAAAGAAAGAAAGAAAGAAAGGAAAAGAAAAAGAAAAGGATGCTGTATAATGGGAAGAGAAGGAAATGGTGAACTGAGATTGTGAAATGAGAGCAGGTTTTTACCTTTTGTTCCATGTATTTCTGTCTTTTTTAATCTTTTAAATTAAGCACATATTCATATATTACCTATATAATTATTTTTCATGAGTGAAAGAAAATATGAGAAAAATTATATTTAGCTTCTCCTCCCCTTCCCAAGGAAGTTTTAAATAGCAGCCTTTTAGAGAGGATTTCTAAATACATAGGAGGGATTTAAAAGAGAGGTAGGTCAGTTTCAGATATCTCTGGGGTTGGATGATGGAGTAAGACAGGAAGTGTTTTCTGAGGCTGGGACGTTTTAATTCAACTTTACTCTTGCTGTATATGTGGGCAGCACCTACATAATCACTGTCACCGTCACCTGCACAGCCACCATGTGACACAGACCTCTATATTTCTATGTGCTCCTACACTGAGTTACAAGGTTTTAAAGAATACTAGCTGGATGCAAGGTGACCTCCGGAAGGGAATGGTCAAGTAAAAGTCAGGGGACTTTCTCCTTTATCTGTAATGTTTCAAACAAGAATGTATTCATGTTTTGCTTAGTAATTAAAAATGTAAAACAAAATACATTTGGAAAACCCTTTTTGTTTTTTTGGAATATGTGAATGAAGTGGGGAGTAGGTATGCTCCATGTAAGCGGGCCACAGTTAAAGTAGTTTGAGATTACCACTCCCTTCCTGAACTACATGCCCAGAGAGTCACTGGGTGAGGTAATTTGGATGGAAGGAAGCACATCCATGTCACATGAGCACAGAACATCTGTATTCACATTTTTTCTATATGTGTCAGCTATTCTGATTTCTATATTAATAAATACTCTTTAGGTTGCAAGTGACAGAGATCCAAATTAAATTTCCTTATTTAAAAAGGAGAATTTGTCCGGGAGTGGTGGCTTATCCCTGTAATCCCAACACTTTAGGAGGCCAAGGTGGGTGGATCATCTGAGGTCAGGAGTTTGAGACAAGTCTGGCCAACATGGCAAAACCCTGTCTCTACTAAAAACACAAAAAATTAGCTGTGCATGATGGTGAGCACCTGTAATCCCAGCTACTTGGGAGGTCGAGCGAGGAGAATTGTTTGAACCTGGGAAGCAGAGGTTGCAGTGAGCTGAGAGCACACCATTGCACTCCAGCCTGAGCGACAGAGCAAGACTCTGCTTCAAAAAAACAAACAAACAAACAAACAAACAAAAGAGGGGGGGATTTATTTTATCATGTAACTAGAAAATCAAAACCAACAGGCTTGGTGTCATGCAAAATTGGATTAGGTACTCAAAACATTACCAGCAGCAATGTGTTTTCACGCCTCTCAGGACCCCTTTCTTTCACATGGGCCTCATTCTCAAATCTTCTTACAGATAGAGGCAAAAATGGCAACTACTCACTGCAGGCTTATAATTCCACTTTATATTTCCACCAAAAAACCCACTGGAAAAAGAAACTCTCTTTCTAGATAGCTCAGAGAATGTCCTGGTGTTTAGTATCGTTGGTCTGGCTTGTGTTATTGAACCGACTGCTGAGGCAAAGGGAATGGAATGTTATGATTAGACAAACTTAGGCCCTGTACTTATCAATGGAGTGAAAGCCTGCAATCAGCCCCACCTGGACCACAGGGATTGGGTTGGTATCTCTAAGGCATATCAAGGTACCATTACTCAAAGAAAGGCGAAGTATCACTGGGAGGCAAAAGCAAGGGATGTCCACCAGCTTCCGGGATGAGTGGTCGCACTGAATAATCCAGGCTCATTGTCATTACTGCCCTTTTGATATCTCCAATGTCTGTCTAACAAGCTCTGACTTTCAGGTCTCAATCTATTCGTCTTTTCTCTTCAACCCTGACATCTTAAGGAGCCCTTAGGACATTACTGTTGTTGCTGGGAGGGGTTGTCTATCAACTCCTTGTGATTTGGAATGAGATGGAATTATTTTATTTTATTTTGTTTTGTTTTATTTTGAGATGGAGTTTCGCTCTGGTTGCCCAGGTTGGAGTGCAATGGCACGATCTTGGCTCACCACAACCTCCGCCTCCTGGGTTCAAGCAATTCTCCCGCTTCAGCCTCTCAAGTAGTTGGGATTATAGGCATGCACTACCAAACCCGGCTAATTTTTTGTATTTTTAGTAGAGAGAGGGTTTCTCCATGTTGGCCAGGCTGGTCTCAAACTCCTGACCTCAGGTGATCCACCCGCCTCGGCCTCCCAAAGTGCTGGGATTACAGGCATGAGCCACCATGCCCAGCTGAGATGGAATAATTTTCTAAGCAGGAAGCATTGATTCAACATGTCTTTCATTCCCTCCTATGTATCAAACATATGCTTGATGCAGTTTCCATCTATCATAATTAGCCTAGTGAAGGCACCACACAAGAAAATCCATGTGATAAGGATTAAGTAAAGTTCGGCACAGGCTGATAATTGGGAGGGTTACAAAGAACAACCTTCCAAATCAGCTCAGTTGTCAGAACATACCTCTAAGAAATGATGCTTGAGCTAAGACCATGAAGACACATAAAAGTTGGGCAGAGAAGTAGAGGACAAGGGAGTGGGTGAACATTCCAAGTAGAGAGAACAATTTGTGTAGAAGCACATAGGCAAGATGGGCAATGGCATATTTTTAGACTTACAAGTTGGCCAGGATGACTACAGCTCAAGTTGTGTATAGGAAAGTGGCCTGAAAACATGTGATGAAGAACATGAATAAACTTGTCAGCCATGTCAAGCCTGGATGTTTGAAATTTATCTTGTGAAATTTACCTTGAGCATTAGTCACTTTTCGGTAGGAGAAAAGTATGACCAAATGTTATCTCGTTTGTTTGTTTAAGCATTCTTTAGAGAAGAAAAATTGCAAAAGACTAAGACTGGAGATAGAGAGACAAACACAGTCTACTGTAGTGGTCTGGGTAAGTTTTGATAAGGAAGAATTAATCAAAGCACAATGAGGGTGGAGAAGAGGGACTGAATTATCAATGTACAGGAGATACTAGTGACAGGACAGGAAAAGGAAGTAGGGTGCAGGAAAAGAAAAGAGAAGAGGAAAGGGGGGATTCCCAGCTTTCTGGCTTGGGTGACTGGTTGGTTGATGTTTTTATTCAAACAGAAACCCAGGTTTCAGAAAAAGATGATGGCTATGGTTGGGTGCATCCAATTGGAAATTTGTGGTGGATAGATGAATCTAAATTCAGTGGAGCTGTCAGGCTAGAGATGTAGATGTCCTCAGGCCAAAGTAGCTGAAGCCATGTTTGCAGATGGGATCAGTCAAGGGAGAACGTACAATATGAAGAGAAGCTGGAAGGACAGAACCCTGGGCATTGCCAACATTTAAAAATCCAGTGAATAAAAAGAAGTCAGAAAAGAGAAAAAATGAAGGAACCAGACATGGAAGAGTGCAAAGAGGACGTCCACCACATCAGGCAGGACAGATTCTCTTCTTCTTTATTTATTTTATTTTATATTTATTAGTTTATTTATTTTGAGATGGAATCTCACTCTGTTGCCCAGGTTGGAATACAATGGCACGATCTCGGCTCACTGCAGCCTCCATCTCCTGGGTTCAAGGATTCTCCTGCCTCAACTCCAGAGTAGCGGGGATTACAGGTGCATGCCACCACGCTGAGCTAATTTTTGTATTTTTAGTAGAGACTGTTTCACAATGTTGACCAGGCTGGTCTTGAACTCCTGACCTCAAATGATCCACCAACCTAGACCTCTCACAGTGCTGGAATTACAGGCATGAACCACTGCACCCAGCCTTCTTGAAAAAAAAAAAAATTATTATTTTTCTAGAAGGCAGTCTCTTACTTGGTTGCCCAGGCTAAGTACAAAGGCACAATTATAGCTCACTGCAGCCTCAATCTCCAGGGTTCAAGAAATCCTCCTGCCTCAGCCTCATGAGCCACTATGCCTGGCTAATTTTTTTTTTTTTAAATAGTGTCTTGCTCTGTTGCCCAAGCTGGAGTGCAGTGGCGCTATCATGGCTCACTGAAGCCCCAACCTCTTGGGCTCATGATCCTCCTACCTTAGACTTAGTAGCTGGAACCACAGGCGTGCACCACCATGCCCAGGTTGTTGTTGTTGTTGTTGTTGTTTTAATGTTACATTGCCCAGCTGGTCTTGAACTACTGAGCTCAAGCAGACCTCCCACCTTGACCTCCTAAAGTGCTAGGATTACAGGCATGAGCCACTGTACCTGCCTAATTTTTTATCTTTTTTTTTTTTTTGTAGAGGAAGGGTCTCATTGTGTTTCCCAGGCTGGTTTTGAACTCCTGAGCTCAAGCGATCCTTCTGCCTTGGCCTTCCAAAATGCAGGGATTATAGACACCAGCTACTGTACCTGGTCAGATTCACTTCTTTACAGTCACTTGCAATTCTCTTGAAAAACTGCCTCCAGCCAGGCATGGTAACTCACACCTGTAACTCCGGCACTTTGGGAGGCTGAGGTGGGCAGATCGTTTAAGACCAGGAGTTCAAGACCACCCTAGTCAACATGGTGAAATGCCGGCTCTACTAAAATTACAAAAATTAACTGGGTGTGGTGACGTGTGTCTGTAATCCAAGCTACTCAGGAGGCTGAGGCAGGAGAATCTGTTGAACCTGGGAGGCCGAGGTTGCAGTGAGGCAAGATCGTG
>NW_012116599.1:2284820-2289900 GCF_000951035.1 Colobus angolensis palliatus | reverse complement strand
CTACTAGAACTACAGACCGGGAATGGCAATATGAAAAGGTGTTGTAAAAGTATGCAGAGACTGCAGCCCCAACGGAATAGCTAACCTTGATACCTTTGCATAGCTTTACATTTTTCAGCTCTCCTATGTTGTTAGCAGGTGATTTTTGCTCATGCTGGATCCTTGGCTGTCTTCCAGATAACTGAGATCATAAAATACATGAAGCATTACAGTGGCACTTTCAAGGCAAACCTTGTATTTATAAAAGAATCATCTTGACTCCTTGAGAAAACTCTGTTCAATTTCCCCTCAGAATCAGGAAATTCTCCTTATGGAACCCAGAGCATTCTTCCTCCCCACTAACCTGGATCTGCTGCTGTAAAGAAGGAATGGATACACACATATATGTTTGGGCTATCTCGGAAGATCATAGAGAAATCCATGTATTGACCACTTAGTGTTATGGAAAGGTAGACTCAAGCACAATCCTGGCTCAGTGAGTAGCTACTTGGCCACAAGCCCTTCTCTGAATCTTAGTTTTCTTAGTTGTCAGTTGGAGACAATAATCCTTACCTCGTGACACGTGTGAAGATGAAAGGAGATACTCGTTGTCAGCAGTTTGGAGAGCCTCTGGTTTCACGTGAAAAGAATAAAATGAGTATGTAATCAGCCTTTTTATAATTTTATTGTGGTAAAATGTATATTTGTTATTTTTTAAAAGTATGCAGTCATTGGCATTAATTACTTGCAATGTTGTACAACTATTAATATTACAACTATCTATTTTCAAAACTTTTCCATCACTACAAAGAAACTCTGTACCCATTAAACAATTAACTCCCATTCATTCCCAACTCCAGGCCCTGGTAACTTCTAATATGCTTTCGGTTTCTCATTAATTTGCCCATTCTAGATATTTTATATAAGTGAAAGCATGCATATTTGTCCTTTTGTATCTGGTTTATTTCATTTAGCATAACGCTTTCAAGGTTTATCCATGTTGTAGTGTGTATCAAAACATCATGCCTTTTCCTGTGGCTGAATAATATGCCTTTACATCCGTAGATCACATTTTGGTTACCCATTGATTTGTTGATGGGCACTTGGATTATTTCCATCTTTTGGCTGTTGTGAATGTTGCTGCAATGAACATTGGCACACAAGTATCCGCATTATTCTCTGGTTTCACTTCATTTCTTTCTTTTTGAGACAGGGTCTCACTCTATCATCCAGGCTGGAGTGCCATGGTGTGATCACAGCTGACTGAGGTCACTGTAGTCTCAACCTCCCAGGCTCAAGCAATCCTCCCACCTCATCCTTCCAAGGCCCTGGGACTACAGGCATGCACCTCTACGCCCGGCTAATTTTTGTATTTTTGTAAAGATGGGGTTTTGTCATGTTGCCCAGGCTGGTCTTGAACTCCTGAGCTCAAGCGATCCTCCTGCCTCAGCCTCCCAAAGTGCTGGGATTACAGGTGTGAGCCACTGCACCCCACCTGGTTTCATTTCTTTGGGCCGTATACATAGGAGTAGAAATGGTAGGTAGCTCATATGGTAATTCTATGTTAAACATTTTGAGGAACAAAATGTTTTCCATTGCACTGTACCACTGTGTTCCATTGCACTGTACCACTCACATTTCCACCAACAATGGATGAGGGTTCCAATTTCTCCACATTCTCACCAATATTTGCTATTTTTCAATGTTTTTATTGTAGACATCCTAGTGAAGTGATATCTCATGGTTTAATCAGCTTCTAGTTATCACTGACAAAGCAAGAAAAACGTTCGGATAATCAAATCTAATCAACAGTCCAAAGACCATCTGTATTTAGTTTTGTAATGTTTAGGTATGCTTTTAAAGTGCCTGCACCACATAAACCAAGGATGATTATCTGGTTTAAAAACTACATTTAAAATATTAAAGCCCTGTGTGCCTATCTGGGTCAAAAGGGGCTGGAAGCTGGTCTCTGGCTGGGTGACTGGTTGAGCCTGACCAATGCTGCTAATTAATATACAGTGTCCCCAGATTGATCCACAATGACTTGTGAAGAAAGACTGGGTGCTGGGTTGTCATCTTTCTGGTTTATCGCTTCCTCAGTACATAAATATAATTCATAGTTTTGCTTCGGGGGACTTAGCGGCCTTGGTCATTGGGAGTCAATAAGAGAAAATGACAGCAATATTTATAATGGACACTAGTGGACAGAAGAAGTGGTGCTGAGCTTGAATCTCTAAGAGGTATACAAATTACAAGGATCAGACTACCCACCATTAGACCGTGAGCATTTGCTGGCAAATAGCCAATGGGTCTTATGTGACACTCTTGAATTTACATGCACCTAGAAAGGATCTTATCTATATTAGCGTAGTGAATACTCAAAAGGTGTCCATAGTAGGTATTATGCACCTTCTTATTTTACATATGAGAAAACAGGCTTGGAGAAACAAAGTAACTTAACCAAGTGATCAAACCAGGATCGAGTCTTGTTCATCAACTCCTGAGCTACCTTTGTGGAAGATGACGGTACAGATATGAAATGGAAGGCTGAACAGGGAAGGTGCCGTCAGAGTAGCCTTATGTGTTTCCTGGGACTGCTGTAGTCAAGTATCACCAGCTGGGTGGCTTAAACAGTAGAAATGTATTGTCTCAGTTCTGGAGGCTACAAGTTTGAAATCAAGGTGACAGCAGCGTTGGTTCCTTTTGAGGAATATAAGGGAGAATCTGTTTCGCATCCTCTCTCCCAGCTTCTGGTACCCTCAGGGGCTTCTTGGCTTGTAGATGGTAACTCTGTGTTCAAATTCCTCTATTTTATAAGGACACTAGTGATACTGGATTAGGTTTCACCCTAGTGACTTCATTTTAACCTGATTTCCTCTGTAAAAATCCTATCTCCCAATAAGGTCACATCCTGAG
Organism: Colobus angolensis palliatus; assembly: GCF_000951035.1. Lineage (NCBI taxonomy): Eukaryota > Metazoa > Chordata > Mammalia > Primates > Cercopithecidae > Colobus > Colobus angolensis. Next base: position 2,287,005 of record NW_012116599.1, on the reverse strand, counting down.
GCACAAGAGACTATGACTCCAACATATCTTTTGTGGAGGGGAGGCAGAACACAGCCAACCCCTAACAGTGACTTTTTTTTTTTCTTTTTTGAGACAGAGTCTTGCTCTGTTGCCCAGGCAGGAGCACAGTCGTGTGATCTTGGCTCACTGCAATCTCCGCCTCCCGAGTTCAAGCAATTCTCCTGCCTCAGCCTCCCAAGTACCTGAGACTACAGGTAAGCACCACCATGCCTGACTAATTTTTTGTATTTTTTTCATAGAGATGGGGTTTCATCACGTTGGCCAGGGTGGTCTCGAACTCCTGACTTCAGGTGATCCGCCTGCCTTAGCCTCCCAAAGTGCTGGGATTACAAGTGTGAGCCACCACGTCCGGCCCCAAACTCTGACTTAACATTGAATTGTTCATATCCTCAGGTGGGCTTGCATCCCTGACTTCACATCAATTCATAAAGTCTGAACAGTCCTAGAATGTACTCTAAATTCAGAAGAAAAAAAAAGAAAAGAACGTATAAGCTTTTAGCTGGAAGCCTGCTGAGTATTCCCTAAGCTACTTTAAAATCCTGCCACACACTCTGGTGTATCTGTTATTACAATCTTTTCGAATTCTGAAGAACTCTGAAGAAGTTTTGTTCACAGTGCCTGTGGGCCTGCTTAACTCTTAGCATTGATTCAAAAGGAACGTCCTCTTTATTTTCCAATTGCTTCAAGGTTTATTTTTGAAATCAAGTTTCCATTTCCTACAGAATTCACAAAGTTTGATGCATCTGGAAAAGAATGCTTAGGGCATCAGAAATGTATTTTGGAACATGGACATTAATTTACACAAAAAAGGGTTGATGTCTGAACATCAGACATAATTTTAAAAAAGGGTTTTCTTAAGAAAATAGGACTGTTGCCAGGGCATGGTGGCTCATGCCTGTAATCCCAGCACTTTGGGAGGTCGATGCAGGTGGATCACCTGAGATCAGGAGTTCGAGACCAGCCTGGCCAACATGGAGAAACCCCCGTCTCTACTAAAAACACAAAATTAGCCGGGTGTGGTGGCACATGCCTGTAATCCCAGCTACTTGGGAGGCTGAGGCAGGAGCATCGCTTGAACCCTGGAGGTGGAGGTTGCAGTGAGCCGAGATCATACCATTGCACTCCAGCCTGGGCGACAAGAGCAAAACTCTGTCTAAAAAAAAAAGAAAAGAAAATAGGACTTGCTAGTATCAGAATTTTTTCAAGTTTTTCTGTTTGTTTTTTGAGACGATGCTAGATCTCTGATTTTTAACCTGAAGATCTCTAGGCAGAGATTAGGGTGAGGATTTAGAGAATGATTGGAAGAGACTTATGAGTGGAGGCGTGTAGACTTCCAGTGCCACGCTTCCCAGATTCCTACTCTCTCCTTCAGGGATTAAGGATTTATTTCCTCAGCTGCTGGGAATGTTGGCAGCCAATAGCTCTCAGCTGTAAGCCCTCTTTAGGAATTGCCTAGGCTGAGTCAACCCGCTACACCCAAGGTCACCCTCTCTTTCCAGAGCAGCCTGCATCCAATGACTGGTCTGTCAGGAGTTCATCAAGGCCAAGCGTTGGGACAACTCTGAAGAGCCATCCAGCTTCAGGGCTCTCTGTGGAATGGGACCTTTTGCACCTGTGTGGCAGCCCATCTGATATGGTTTGGATCTGTGTTTTTAATATGCTATACAGGTTTGTAGCCTAGCAGCAATAGGTTACACTATATATCCTGTGCACAGGTGCCCAGTAGGCTGTAACACTAAGGTCTGTGTAAGTACACACCATGATATTTGCACAACTATAAAATTGCCTAATGATGCATTTCTCAGAGCTTATCCCTGTCATTAAATGATGCATGATTCTGAGTGTGTGTGTGTGTGTGTGTGTATCTCCGAAAACCCTAAAAGGTACCCAATGGCAATAACCCAAACTAAAGAATGAAGAGGAAGAGTGGTCTAGGAAAAACTTAAGGATTAGGATCTAAAAGAAAAAGCCATGGCCGGACATGGTGGCTCAGGCCTGTATTCCTAGCACTTTGGGAGATCGAGGCAGGCGGATCACCTGAGGTCAGGAGTTCGAGACCAGCCTGGCCAGCATGGCGAAACCCCATCTCTACTAAAAATTAGTTGGACATGGTGGTGAGTGCCTGTAATCCCCACTACTTGGGAGGCTGAGGTGGGAGGATCAC
>NW_012116599.1:2280673-2281750 GCF_000951035.1 Colobus angolensis palliatus | reverse complement strand
CTATTGAGTCTTTGCATTCAAGGATATGGTGTATTATCTCTCTTTATTTACATATTTTCTTTTTTCTTTCTTTCCTTTTTTTTTTTTTTTTTTTTTTTTTTTGAGACAGAGTCTCACTCTATCGCCCAGGTTGGAGCGCAGTGGCACAATCTTGGCTCACTACAACCTCTGCCTTTCGGGTTCAAGCGATCCTCCCACTTCAGCCTCCTAAGTAGCTGGGACTACAGGGGTGCACCACCAAGCCTGGCTAGGTTTTGTATTTTTAGTAGAGATGAGATTTCACCATCTTGGCCAGGCTGGTCTCTAACTCCTGTCCTCAAGTGATCCCCCTGCCTCAGTCTCCCAAAGTGCTGGGATTATAGGCATGAGCCACTGCACCCGGCCCTTAACTCCATCTTAAGGGAAGAGATGGGAAAAAAAGCACAGTACTGGGCACATAAATATATATTAAACGAACAAATGAATGAACAAGATAGTGAAATGATGGCTGAATGAATTATATCAAGGAAGGTGTAGAAACATATGTTTTGCCCTGCAGAAATGGCCAGAGACAACAGGCTACTCTGGAGCACATAGATCTGAAAGCAGTCAAGTAGGTTGTCAATATCTGGAAACCTATTTTCTATATCCCTGTGTCTTCTGCTAAAATTCAACAGGAAAGAAAAGAGTATGGAGAGGAAGGGTGTCATGCCCCATCTCCATCCATCCATCTATGACCCCATCTCCTGCCATTAGGGAACAGCATGCACTCCACCTCTGCCTAAGGAATCAGCCTCACTTCTGGGAAGGAGATTGGGGTGGTTGATCTAAGATTATCAATATGTTTCATCCCCTTGGCCACAGAGATTGGCTCAGGGATAGACAAGTGTGACATTCTGATTATATATACATAGGTTGGTTTTTGTCCATGGTTTCTGGCTCATAACTCTCATAGCCCTTGCTGCAGTCTTTTATTATAATGTTGAGGCACTTTAAGCCTCAGAAGCAGGTCTTAAGAAACAGAATCTCTCTCTCTCTAACCCTTTCCTACCCTCTTTTCACCTGCCCAAGGCAAAACTCTAAACTGATTGTGGGTTA
>NW_012116599.1:2277345-2280623 GCF_000951035.1 Colobus angolensis palliatus | reverse complement strand
GTCTAAAATGGGGAAAGGATAGCAGTAAGTGCCAGAAAATACTGTTTAATAGTTTGAAGTCAGGATAAGCCAACAGAGGAACTTGACACTGTATTCATAATTCAGCTCAAGTAAGATCTTGCTGTTTGCTCATAGTTATGAACTAGTTGCTTGATTCTAGTGAACAGGACAAATTAAGAATGAAGCTGGATAATAAGTCCAGGCTGTGAGAAAAGGCGAGGATTCACAGGCATGGTTTTGAGGAAGAAGGGGCTTATTTCTACCCTAGGTGATGAGAGCTAGACCTAAACAAGGGCAGTGCCAAGGAGGAAGACTGCTATGTATGCTGAGATAGGTTGGGATGGGAGCGTCTATCTCAAGGGAGCAGTCTGCTCCTCCTGGACAGATTCTTTTTTTCTTTTCTTTTTTATTGATTTGCAAATAGCTACAGATCCCATCTTCTTTTGTCATTGACTTAGTTTGGGTCTCTGCAAAAGCAGAGCCAGGATTTCAGTGCAGATAGTTTATTTATTTATTTTTTAAGATAGGGTCTCATTCTGTTGCCCAGGCTGGAGTGCAAAGGTGCAATCTTGGCTCACTGCAGTTTCAACCTGCGCAAGCTCAGATGATCCTCCCACCTCAGCCTCCCGAGCAGCTGGGATATAGTCACGTGCACCATACTCAGCTAATTTTTGTACGTTTTTGTAGAGATAGGGTTTTGCCATGTTGCCCATACTGGTCTTGAACTCCAGGGCTCAAGCCATCCAGCAGCCTCCGCCTCTCAATTGCAGGTATAGTTTAATCGGTGGTGATCCCAGGTAGCAAGAGTGAGAGAGAAGTCAGAGATAAGAAAGGAGGAAGGCCGGGCACGGTGGCTCACACCTGTAATCCCAGCACTTTGGGAGGCCAAGGCGGGCGGATCACCTGAGGTCAGAACGAGTTCGAGACCAGCCTGGCCAACATGGTGAAACTCCGTTTCTACTAAAAATACAAAAGTAGCCGGGCGTGGTGGCAAACTCCTGCAGTCCCAGCTACCTGGGAGGCTGAGACAGGAGAATCACTTGAACCCGGGAGGTGGAGGCTGCAGTGAGCCAAGATCATGCCACTGCACTCCGGCCTAGGCAAGAAAGAGCAAGATTCCACCTCAAAAAACAAAACAAACAAATAAACAAACAAAAACAAAGAAACCACTTCCTTTTTCCTCTGTGGGGTTCTGAAGCAACTGAGACATAAGACACAGGGAGCTGACTGATGGAGGCGAAAGTGGCAGTTGATGGGAGTTGATGGGAGAACATGAATTTATATCTGTGGACAAAGGGCCGGGCTGGCTAACATTCCAGCCCACCTCACGCAGTGTGAACTGTGAGACAGAGCACCTTGGCAGATGCACCTATCTGGAATAACTGCCTTGCACTGGTCTGGCAGAGAGGAAAGAGAATGAATCTCTGATGGATGCAGCCTTGCAGCTTTTAAGTAGCTTAATTTTACACAGTCAAGGAACATGCACCACTAGGTGTAGAATCCTCGCTATCACCAATGAAGTAACTCGCTTCTAAGATAACTGCATTATTCTAATGGAAGTTCCTCCATGTGGAACAATGGGAAAAGGCAAAAGAAGCTTTCTCCCCAAAACTGTGAAAACAAAATGAAACCGCAGAAGGAATGCACACTCCAGTTCCTCTGGCAGTTTTGACTGTTAATATTCCATTCGACATTAAACTACATTTGCACAGCTCGCTTTGACAATTAAGAGCAGTGTCGTTTCTGTAAGACCTCTTCTCCAACTAGACTCTAAGTTCAGGAAGGGGCTGTGTCTTATTTTCTTTTTGGGGATTCAGAAAAGAACAAGTTGTGAGTTAGAAATACTAAATGCAGATGGGTGTGGTGGCTCACCCCTGTAATCCCAGCACTTCGGGGGGCCAAGGTGGGTGAGTCACTTGAGCCCAGAAGTTTAAGAGCATCCTGGGCAACATGGTAAAACCCCATCTCTACGAAAAATACAAACAAAAATAGCCAGGCTTGGTGGTGCATGCCTGTGGTTCCTGTTACTCGGGAGGCTGAGGTGGGAGCTTGACCTTGAACTTGCGAGGTAGAAGTTGTAATGAGCTAAGATTGTGTCCCTGCACTTCAGCCTGGGTGACACAGTGAGACCCTGTCTCAAAAAAAAGAAAACCTAAGTTCTGCTACTAGTTTCCAGTAAAAATGTAGTTCTATTTGCATAGTCTTCTAGATCCATTCAAATTTTTTTTTTTTTTTTGAGATGTAGTCTCACTCTGTCAACCAGGCTGGAGTGCAGCGGCATGATCTTGGCTCACTGCAACCTCCGCTTCCCAGGTTCAAGGGATTCTCCTGTCTCAGCCTCTCAAGTAGTCCTACAGGGGCACACCACAATGGCCGGCTAAATTTTTTATATTTTTAGTAGAGAAGGGATTTCACTATATTTGTCAGGCTGGTCTTGAACTTCTGCCTTGGCCTCCCAAAATGCTGGGATTATAAGCATGAGCCACTGTGCCCAGTGACATTCTAAATCTAAGTCTTAGTTTCAGAATTACTTACTAAATTGAATTTAATAGACACTGATAGGATAGTTGGTTTCATTATGACCTAATAATGAAAATAAGGTTTGATATTTAGTGATACTCCAGTGTACCATGGGAGAGAGAGGCCCGTGGAATAAGCAAGCACTAGCTTTGGCATTGGACAGACCTAGGTTTACACCCTGGTTCTGTTGCTTTCCAGCTTGAGAAATTCACTTGGCCTGTCTATGCCTTCATTTTATAATGGTAAAATCATAATTCTTACCTTGATGGTTTGTATAAAGAATTAATAACCTAATGTAAGTAAAATGACTAACTTAGTGCCTAGTAGGCGTTCAATAAATGGCAGTGATTACGTTTGTTATCTAAGGAGATAATTTAAAAGTGCCATTAAAAGATACTTTGTTTGAAAATTGGAGCTTCCCAAGGATTATCTTTGAATAGCTAATTAACTACCTGGAAAATCCCCAGGCACTTCTAGGTGAGAGTGGGTGGAGTTAGTCACATGCCTATAAAGAAAAGCTCTTGGCAGGTCTACCTATCAGCAAGGAAAATTACTCAAACATCGTCCCCTCTACTCTCATTACCTCTGAGCACACTGGCTCTGTCTGGGTTCAGCTCCACCAGGCCCAGCATCTTCACTCAGTACAACCTCTTGTAGTGATCTTGACTCACTACAACCTCTGCCTTTCGGGTTCAAGCGATCCTCCCACTTCAGCCTCCTAAGTAGCTGGGACTACAGGGGTGCACCACCAAGCCTGG
>NW_012116599.1:2269222-2272850 GCF_000951035.1 Colobus angolensis palliatus | reverse complement strand
AAATAAATAAATAAAATAAATTTAAAAAATAAAAAAATTTTAAAAGCCCCTCCTTCCAGAGAAGGTCATGCCCCACATCCTAGAGAAAGGAACGCTACACACAGAGGCCAAGAAAAGTCTGAACAGATAGGCCTTGCTGGGTTTAGATTGCGTGTTTTTTGTCCAGTCACATTTCTAGGTGGTCGTCAATCATGCCTATGTAATGAAGCCTCCATTCAAAAAAAAAAAAAAAAGACAGGGTTCAGAGAGCTTCAGATAGCTGAACACATGGAGGTTCCTGGAGGGTGGAAGGCACAGGGAGGGCATGGAAGCTCCATACCCTTTGCCCCATACTTTGCCCTACATATCCCTTCATCTGTATCTTTTGTAATATCCTTTATAATAAACCAGTAAATGCAAGTGTTTCCCTGAGTTCCATGAGCTGCTGCTCCAGAAAGTTAATCGAACCCAAAGAGAGGTCTTAGGAACCCCAACTGGAAGTCAGTCAGCCAGAAGTTCTGGATGCCCAGACTTCCAACTGGTGGCTGAAGAGGGGGGACGTCTTAGGGACCGAGCCCACAGCCTCTGGGATTTGACACTATCTCCTGGTAGATAGTGTCAGAATGGAATTGGAGGACACCCAGCTGGTGCCTGCTGCTTGGTATGTGGGCACCAAAACACCGTTTGAGGAGAATTTTCCTGAAACAACAAGTTACATGATTTTGGTCAAAGAGATGGTGATACCCAAGGCCCCCGAAGGAGCTGGTTATCCTAGAAGTTATGATGTGAAGATGAGAGGTCTTTGAATACTGCTGTCATTTTGCCCCCTAGAGCTTCTGGGGGTTGATGGAGAGAAGTGAGATACCCTGAAGAAGGAGAAGATGATATCCTTCTTGATGAGACCATTTGTACTGTGAGCTCAAATCTTGTCTGAAGGCTGTATATCTTAGAGCTTTTTATTATGTGAGCCAATAAATCCCCTTCATGGTCTAAAGTAGCTAGAGGTATTTTTCTGTCACTTGCAAAAAGTCCTAATTAATACATAGGCCCCTTTTTGCTCTATGGCATGTGGAGTGTTGCTGATGTGCTGACCTGGAAATAAAATCCAACTGAAGTAAAAGTCTGAGAATATTTACGATCTTGTAAATGAACTTCTCAAATGTTTTGAAAGATCTTGTTCAGAATAGATTTAGTTGCCAGCCACTGAGTTTCTACCCTGAGGGGTTTTCTGTAAAACCCTATAGAAATTTTGAAGTTTGAGTGGTTCATTACTTAACAAATAACTACTTAGCAAATCACTGGAGACTACATATATTCGAAACTGCTCATGGTATTTCACAGTCTTTTATACTACATCAAAATCTAGAGACATCCAGATTGGACCAAGAAATAAAAAACATACATTTAGAATAATGTTTAATTCTTGAAATTCAAAGGAGGCTCCATAAGTGACTAGAAACAGAAAGTCTCTGTTCTCATAAATAAGATTTTAAATTAAAAGTGTAGAAGAGAATAATTCTCAGCTCTGAAGATTAAAGAGTACAAGCATGAGTATTAAGACAAAATTAAAACCAGACTTTTTTAAAAAAAGAAAATATATCTAAGAATTCCTAACATGAAGACACAGAAGCTAAAAACATGACATTTAAAAATTGGTAGAAAGATACTAGATAGGTTTCTGGATTTGTTTGATTTTACTTGATGCAGGTATTAGGTCTATATTTGATCACAAACTAGCAAAGTTTGCTAAGGATGAGGAACATAATCAAATTGTAACCCATCTGCAACAAATTTATATTATTTCTTACTGTATTTTAGGCAGATAAGATAGATTGGATCCATAATTCTTTTCCAAGAAGACAGACTTTGAAGTTAAATAAGGATTTCAAAAATATACAGAAAGTTGAATTAGGAGAAATATAATATTAAGAACTATTTCTTGGTTGTGTGTACTATGAAACATAATTATCAGCGCTGTAGGGGTAGTTCTATTCTTTGTCAATGTGTTGTGGAGTGGTGTTAGAGTTTCCTTGTCCAGAAGTAAAGATACTTTACCAAAAGACTGGAAAAGAAGTAAAGTTAATGCAAGAAGGGATTGAGAAATAAACTTATTTTCAAATCTATTGTACTTTGAATATTGTTTTACTGCTTAGTGCTGAATTTAAATTTACCTGGAAAGATTGCCATTTAAATAATGTTGAACACATCTCAGCCTAGATGGCAGCAGCAAATAAATGTTGTCTTGGTTTAGGAAAGCATTGCTTCTTTTTAACTTTTATTTTGAAGTTGTCTTAGTTGTAGTTGTTTTGTTTTTGGCCTATCAAAGTATGCTCCATCAATACTCCATGGTATGCAGGAGTGGTATGTTTTGGGAAGAATGTGGTCAAATTTGCATGGGGAACTAGAAGCTTTGGGGAAAATGTAGAGATTTATAATTCCTACCCTTTTGGGGTTCAGATTCTCTCTGTGGGACTGAGATGGTCTGCAAGGAGAATCTGGCCAAGAAGAAAAGGGCAAACGGGCCTAGACTCCTAGGCTCAATATCAAGGTCTAGATTATTGAGAGCTGGTTCCAGCAGAGTGCATGGCTTACTCTGACAAGGAAGCTGTGCTTTTGGGAACTGTGGCCAGAGTGGAAACCTGGGTCCATGAACAAAAGCCACAGCCTCAGAAAATGCGAAATCTACCATTGAACTAATCAGTTTTCCCAGGATCCCCTGGCAAGATATTTGGAAGCAGGACTAGCCTGGCTGGACTCGGTAACCTCTTCGTGTTCTTGGGAAAGGTCCTCAAGAGAGAAAGCAGAATTCTGCACATCTGGGCAAGTAGGGCTCCAGTGATTAACTTGATTATTAAAGGAAGATGTGACCTTACTTGAACTTTGAACATGATCAAGCATGTCATACTAATTAAAACAATATCACACTATGATCTTAGCAGATGCTGGATATTCTACATGCTAGATCCAAATGACCAAACAGGCATGTTTGCTTCAATACAAGAATCCTCTCTGTATTCATGACCAGACTACAACAGAATACAGTTAACCTTTACTTGCATAGACACTTGGTTCAATTTAATACTTCTGTGGAGGCAAAAGTAACTCCATCTTGGATCCTAATCTGCCATGTTATCTTCTGATTAGCCCCAATTCTGGGAAGGCCTCTAAGATTTCCAGTTTATCTGTTGTTCCTTACATAAGAGCATGTATTTACTGAATATTCCATCCTTGGGTCAAAATAGCCTTGATGTTATCATACTTCAATTGTCTACACATCCCCTCTGAATCCCATACACCCTTTCCCTGTGATACATATGTCCTGGATCTGGGGGGTAATGGTGCAAGGATTCACCATCTGGTCTTGCTGCCACCCAAGACTATATAGTTCTGTTGGCAAGGCCGTATTAAACATTTCTTTCTGAGACACTAGATATTTCAGTCTCTTTCTTCAGCCTCTCCGCTTCCTCAGACTTTGGGTTTAGGCTTGCATAAGCATGCTCACCATTGAATAACGTCTTACATTTGTTTATTTTTAGCTCTGAAAAATATGTGATATATACTGTCTTTATATTATTATTCATACCTTAATGTTTCTCCCTCCTTAACGTTTTAATATTTTAACTAAGTTATAAGTTGAAAGTTCTTGATC
>NW_012116599.1:2228013-2268557 GCF_000951035.1 Colobus angolensis palliatus | reverse complement strand
TGATCTTGGCTCACTGCAACCTCCACCTCCCAGCTTCAATTGATTCTCCTGCCTCAACCTCCCAAGTAGCTGGGATTACAGGCACACACCACCATGCCCAGCTAAATTTTTTTTTTATTTTTAGTAGAGACGGGGTTTCGCCATGTTGGCCAGGTTGGTCTCAAACTCCTGACCTCAGGTGATCTGCCTGCCCTGGCCTCCCAAAGTGCTGGGATTTCAGGCATGAGCCACTGCACTCAGCCATTTAAAAAAAATATTTTCAATGCATTTGTGGTTGAATTAGTGGATGTAGAACTGCAGATAAAGAAGACCACCTGTAATTATTAACCTAAAAATTATTTTTTAATAGTTTTAATAAACTTTCTCACTATTCTACATCTGTTATTCTGAAAGTTGTTACACTGCTAATATTTCCAGAGCAAATTTTTTAAAATTTTAGGCTGGGCGTGGTGGCTCACGCCTGTAATCCTAGCACTTTGGGAGGCCAAGGCAGGAGGATCACTTGAGCTCAGGAATTCAAGATCAGCTTGAACAACATAGTGAGACCTCATTTCTATTTTCTTTTTTCTTTTTTTTTTGAGGCAGAGTTTCACTCTTGTTGCCCAGGCTGGAGTGTAATGGCGTGATCTCAGCTCACCACAACCTCCACCTCCCAGGTTCAAGTGATTCTCCTGCCTCAACCTCTTGAGTAGCTTGGATGACAGGCACCTGCCACCATGCCCAGATAATTTTGTATTTTTAGTAGAGACAGGATTTCTCCATGTTGGTCAGGCTGGTCTCAAACTCCCAACATCAGGTGATCCGCCCGCCTCAGCCTCCCAAGGTGCTGGGATTACACGCGTGAACCACTGCACCCAGCTCTATTTCTATATTAAAATGTGTATTTAAACATGTTAAACATTCTTAACTTATTAAATGATTACATTTAATTAATACTTCAGGTAAAATGCTTCTTTGTCTGATTACCAGCCGTAGTCAAAATATTACTTTTCTTGAAAGGATTAAGTTACAAATTTGATTTCAGCAAAGATGACTCCCTGCAATGATAGCAATAATTGAACTCCCTCAACATCAGTCTTTTATTTTCAGTCTATAAAAATCATAATCAACTTATTCAAAGGGCTTTATAACTGAATTCTTACCTCTTTTTTACAGAGAATATGACAGAGTTAGGAAGAGATTTAGCCAGATAATAAAAAGATACCATTTCATCAGCAAAATATTGAAGGCATACTTAGCACTTTTTGAGCCAAGTTTGAAATGGGAACAAGTGAGTAAGAAGGACAACTGAAGGAGAGGCAAGATGAAAAAGGAAGATACTCTGCTAAGTGCTGGGGAAATTTCACTTTCCCCGACAACTCAGAGTCAGGCCTCACACACACAATCAGAACTTCAGATTCAATGCTGGGGAAAAGAGATATAATCCACACATTCACTACATGTTTACAGTACCCGCTATGCACCAGGCAGTATGTGATAGCTTGGCATACCACTTGTGGGCAAAACAAAGACACAGTTTTCATGACCTTAAGGTGCAGGGAGTGATAAAATCACATGCCTAGATGAAGAAGAATAAGGACAGAGGATCTAGAGAGTTAGGGAAGGCTGCCTGGAGGAGGTGGCTTTTAAGCTGAGACAGATTGAAGACAACATTCCAAGAAAAGGAAGACTGAGTTCTGGAAAACAAAGTAGGCAGAAGCCTGTGTTTCTTTGCCAGCCTTAGTATCTTCCAGTCCATTCTTCAGGCTTCTTCTTGAGGATCGGCCTCCCACCCCCAATCCCGATGCCTTAGCTCCACTGAAAAATGAAAGGGTGAGGCAATTGCAGATATAAATGAGTCATAACTTTTAGCTAGAAGAAAATGAGGTTAAGAACCACTGTGAACTCCATTCAACCTGAAAAAGTAAGACTGTTATATAAGGCTGCAGAAAAAAAAAAAACAAAAAACAGGACCCAATTTATCTACCAGGCCAGAATAAGTGAAGGCAAATGTCCCCAAATCCTGCCTGTAATGACTCCCATATTGTCATTGCAGTGATTTCTTGGTTTCTTTGGTCTCTTTGTTTTCTCCTATTTCTTGAAATTAGCCTAAAAAATGAGTAAAAACCCATTTTTTACTGGCTTTGCTATTGAGGGACTTCTGTGTTGAGTTGTGGGAAGTATTTAATTACTGATTGATCTCATTGATCCATTAATGAGAAAAGTTTCCTAGTAATAATACAGTTTTTGTCTAGTTCTAAGTCAGTATTTATTTTTGTCAGAGACTCAGTCTTTTCTCAAGAATTACCCTAGAAGTCGTTTTCACACTTGTACTTGAATGATACATGGATTGTAATATGTACAACTAACCTAAGAAGCAAAGAGACTTTGCAGAAATACAAAGATTAAGGCAACAAGTCCCATTCCACAGAAACTGAAGCTTCAGATGACAGGCTTTTTTGACTTTTGGGTTTTTTTAAACAGCCTTTTAAAAATTTCTATCTATTGGCGAAAGAAGATAAGTCTGGTAAAGACATTATTTAAGTGCCTGCCTTGTATTCCTGTGGGAAGTGAAATGACGCTAATCATGAAAACCAATTACATAGATAAAGCCAATGTATTGGATTTGAAGCTTACTACTTCACTTGGTGATGTAGAAATTTCCTATAAAAGACCAGGGGGATATATATATTGGCTATATATATAGCCTATATATTAGACAGAGTCTCACTTTGTCACCCAGGCTGGAGTGCAATGGCATGGTCTTGGCTCACTACAACCTCCGCCTCCCAGGTTCAAGCAATTCTCCTGCCTCAGCCTCCTAAGTAGCTGGGATTACAGGTGCATGCCACCACATCCAGCTAATTTTTGTATTTTAGTAGAAATGGGGTTTCACTATGTTGACCAGGCTGGTCTCAAACTCCTTACCTCATGATCTGCTTGCCTCAGCCTCCGAAAGTGCTGGGATTACGGTTCTCCTGTCCACCCCACCTGCTCCCAGAACACTAGGTATAAGTGACAGGTGGTCAGAAACTTTCAGTATGAAGATCAAGACGAAAACAAGTATCACCAAATATTTAGGGAGAAACACTATCATAAAATGGCACCAGATTCAATAAACAGAAAAATAAATGCCGGAGAGAATATAGCTAATTAGGCAAAATATATTATGACAAAAATTAATGTCCTCAGAAAATTTGACAGGATACCATAGACATGAAATAACTAATATCTTGGAAGTTTGAAATTTAATAGACAAATGTCAGTAGAAGGATTGAACAGCTGAATGGACAAAAGTAAAAAGCAAGTTTACCTATGAGGAAATGAGAATCCAATATTGCAAAAGACTTTAAATGCTATTGAGTCTTTGCATTCAAGGATATGGTGTATTATCTCTCTTTATTTACATATTTTCTTTTTTCTTTCTTTCCTTTTTTTTTTTTTTTTTTTGAGACAGAGTCTCACTCTATCGCCCAGGTTGGAGCGCAATGGCGCAATCTAAGCTCACTGCAACCTCTGCCTCCCAAGTTCAAGCAATTCTTGTGTCTTGGACTTCTCAGTAGCTGGGATTACAGGCATGTGCTACCACTCCCAGATAATTTTTGTAGTTTTAGTAGAGACAGGGTTTCACCATGTTGGCCAGGCTGGTCTCAAACTTCTGACCTCAGGTGATCCGCCCTCCTTGGCCTCCCAAATGCTGGGGTTACCAGCATGAGCTGCCATGCCCAACCTTACATATTTTCTTTAGTTAAATTTTACAGATTTCTTTTAAAAATGAACTTTCAAAAGTCATCATTGTCTCACAGAAGACGACTTAAGTCCGTTAACCTACTATTGAACGTCATCAAATTATATTTGTTAGAACTGGAAAATATTTTAAAAGAAGAAGAAAAGAAATGGCCGCAGCAGTGAAACGGTGCCCATGTTCATTTTTGGAAGAGAATAATTATATAATAGAAACTTTTTAAAATTCTGGGTTATTATTGAAGACACTGGCAGTGACTTTCAAACATTTTGACCACAACCCACACAAAAAAGATGTGTGCAACCCAGTGCAAACATACACAAATATATGTATAAGCAAAGGTTTCCTAGAACAATGCTTACTTTGCCATAGATTCTGGTGTACATATTGTTTAATTGTTTTAATTGTGGAGGAAAGGCTCCTCCTACTCCCAGATGGATATGGCCCCCAGTTTGAAGAGAAATCTTATTGGAAAGGCACTTGCCCATGCCCCCCCAAAATATGCATTTCCTCATACCTGGATTGAGTTCTCGTTCCCCGGTTTCTCTCAGTTCCCCGGTTTCTCTCAGTTCATCCCTAGGTATCTGGAACCCATATTCAGACACCTCTGGTGCATTCTACTATGATCTCCCCATCTCCCTTTCCTCTTGGTGGATAGATACTCTGATTTCACTTTTTATGCCTATTAGACTTTAGTTATAATTGGTGGCCGGGCATGGTGGCTCATGCCTGTAATCCCAGCACTTTGGGAGGCTGAGGTGGGTAGATCACTTGAGGCCAGGAGTTGGAGACTAGCCTGGCCAACATGGTGAAACCCCATCTCTACTAAAAATACAAAAAAATTAGCTAGGCGTGGTGGCGCATACCTGTAATCCCAGCTATTTGGGAGGCTGAAGCACAAGAATCGCTTGAACCCAGGAAGTGGAGGTGGCAGTGAGCTGAGATCTCACCACTGCAGTCCAGCCTGGGCAACAGAGCAAGACTTAGTCTCAAAAAAACACTTCACTTATAATTATAAATTGTGTGGACTGAATATTTATGTCCCCTCAATATTCGTATGTTGAAGCCCTAACCCCCAATGTGATGGTATTTGAAAGCAGAGCCTTTGGGAGATGATTCAGTTTAGATAAGATCATGGGAGTGGGACCCCTCTAATGGGATTAGCGCCTTCATGAGAAGCGGAAGAGATGGGGACTTGTTCTGTCACTACCATGTGAAGACATTGAGAAGGCAGCCATTTGCAAGTCAGAAGAAGAGCTCTCACCAGAACCCAACCATGCTGGTACCCTGATCTTAAACTTCCAGCCTCAGAACTGTGAGAAATAGATTTCTGTTCTTTAAGCCACTTGGTCTACAGTATTTTGTTCCGGCAGCACTAGCTGACCAATACATAAATTTGCAAAGATCATATACTGTAACAATGATCATTTATGATATGAGGAAGCTGATCTCTGGCTCCCTCTCCCCATGTCAAGGCAGTGAGCTGGCCTAAGCATTATTAAGCCTGTTCCTTAACACAGGAACAATTTTCCTCTCCCACTCTATAAGCAACTCTCTGCAATGGTGTATGTATGTGCTTCTAGGAAGAGGAGGTAAATGAAATGACACACCCTGCCCACAAGCAATCTGCTACTTTGGCACTTAGGTTTGGGAGGGTGAACAGAATCATTTGTTTGTCTCAACACCTTCATACATTGGTCATATCCAGAACAGATCATGCAGGAAAGGTCAACGTGGGTATGTTGTCTAATTCTGCAACATAGGGCAGAAGAGATACTCAGATCTGGAGCTGCCTGCCACATGTCAATTTGCATTAAGGGCTGGTGAACTTAATAGGGAAAAACCTTTTCTTAAGGGAGAGAGAGCCATGCTCAAGAGGCTTGACCCAGGACAAAAGTCTTCAGCCCTGGAGAGGAGGAGAGGAGTGCTCCCTAGAATAGCACCGAGTCTTTCATTCTCATCTATGTCTGGCACCATCTCAATGGAGACTGTCAGTCTTAAAGGAATGGGGAGGAAAGACTGGGGCAAAGAGAGCCTCTAAGTGAAAACGAAAGCAACTATTTCACTAAAACGTCTGTGAGACACAGGAAAACACAGAGCTAGACAGTTCTGACTTTCAGCCTCCACATCTCAGCTCACACATTTACTGGCCCTGTAACTTGGGCAAGTTGCTTTAAGCTTCCTATGCCTCAGTTTCCACATCCGCCAAAAAGAGCTAGTAATTATACCTACTACCTACCCCATTGGGTTGGATTAAAGGAGATAATACAAAACAAGGCATTTAGTGTAGTGCCTGGCAAAGAAAACCCAAAAACGTAGTTGGTGTCTGTCATGATTAAGCACAGTGCATACTGTCACAGATACGAAGCCAGTGTAACAGAGAGGGACAGGGCACCTTCTCCACTTCCCAAATGAATACCGATTTGGAGGCTTTGTCACCTCAAAGGTCCTTGGCTGGAACAGGAAACAAGCAAAGAGAATTCAGACAAGGAGAAGACGGAAGAAGTAGTTTAGATATCATTAGAATGCAAGATCTGGCCGGGCGCAGTGGCTCACGCCTGTAATCCCAGCACTTTGGGAGGTTGAGGTGGGCAGATCACGAGGTCATGAGATCGAGACCATCCTGGCTAACACAGTGAAACCCCGTCTCTACGGAAAATACAAAAAAATTAGCTGGGCGTGGTGGCGGGCGCCTGTAGTCCCAGCTACACGGGAGGCTGAGGGAGGAGAACAGCGTGAACCCCGGAGGTGGAGCTTGCAGTGAGTGGAGATCCAGCCACTGCACTCCAGCCTGGGAGACAGAGAGAGGCTTCATCTCAAAAAAACAAAAACAAAAAAAATGCACGATCCCTGAGGGATTTTGTCCAGTTCAAAATTGTTTCTTGGCATTCAGCAGTATTCGCCACTATACAGAGTGCATCACAGGGACACAGATAAATAAGTGATAAATAAATGAGTGCTTGGGTGAATGAATTAGTGGATGAATGAATGGTCGGAACCAGACTCAGCTATGAGCACGTGCGAAAGCCATTCTGCATAGTTTAGGGGAGACACTTTTCAGGCTCTTTGTGGCCCACGATGATTTGAATTAATAAGCAATTCAAACTTCCTTGGAAAACAAATTATCTTTAGCTTGAGCATTTACTGGGTGGGAGGCACTCTGCTAGGAGCATTGTGTTTGGTGGATGTTGTACAGGTGCCAGAGCAAATGAGGTTGGTGCTGGGTAGGTCCTTCCACAGCTTGGTAAAACCTGACATTGGTTGAGCATTTCCTATGTGCCAGGTACTATCTAAGCCTTTCATGTAATCTTCCCAATGACCCTCTGAAGGGTCACTGAGCTCTGAGCTCCATTTGCAGATGAGGAAATCTGCCTACAAGTAATATAAAGTAGCAGAACCAGGATTACAGCACAGCTGTATTAAAACATCACTGTACTGCTCAGTTTTATAACCAACCTTCCCCAACTTCTATTTTCTTTCTCTTTCTTTCTCTCTTTCTTTGTCCATCCTTCCTTCCTTCCTTCCTTCCTCCCTCCCTTCCTTCTTTCTTTCTCTCTTTCATTTTTTTTTTGAGACAAGGAAGTCTTACTGTGTCACCCACGCTGGAATGCAGTGGCACTATCATGGCTCACTGCAGCCTCAACTTCTTGGGCTCAAGCAATCCTCCACCTCAGCCTCCCAAGGAGCTGGGACCACAGGCGCATGCCACCATGCCCAGCTAACTTTTGTTATTATTTGTAGAGATGGGGTTTTGCCAAGATGCCCAGGCTGGTTTCAAACTCCTGAGCTCAAGCAATCTGCCCACCTTGGCCTCCCAAAGTGCTGGGATTCCAGGCGTGAGCCACTGTACTTGGCCTAAGGCTTCTATTTTTCAGCTGCAGGATTGGCCCTCAGGGTTCCTGGAGTGATAGAGAATTGTAAACTCTCAGCACTAATAGAAAAGTCAGAGATCACCTAATCCTACAACTGGATTTTACTGGCTTGGAAACTGAGGTCCAAGAGGCACTATGAAGGTCCCAGTGCTGGTTACTGGAACATTCCACATATTCCACATCTCCTACCAGGAAGTCAGGTTCTGAAAACATTTTGTTATAACAATAACTCAAGTTAAGCTGTATATCTAACCAAAATAATACTGAAAAAATAATAGTGCAAATGAAATCACAATTCATACCGGGACTCATTCTTTTTCTTGGGTGGCCTAATCTTTAGCTGTGACTAACATGAGCATTCATATTTGCTTGCGTGTGAACAATAGCAGGAATTATAACAACAGTGGTATTACATTTTTATACACAGCCTTTCATCTCAGGTGTATAAGCCAAGTTAGCATCATCAACTCATTAATTATGAGAACACTTCTTTGAGGTTCTCTCGGTGGGTGATTTTATTACCCTTTTTTATGGGCTGAGAAGCTATAACCAAAGTGTAGTGACATTTCCAAAGTTGCTCGACAAATTAACCAAAAATCCAAAACTAAATCTTTCTTTCATGCTTGCAGGCATCTATCCTCCTACTAACTAATATTTGGGATATTCAGGTCATAGAGCATTGTTTATTAGATTAACACTTACATAGTCTCATAAACTATTTTAGTAAGACAATAAATTTATTAAGATTAATATTTTAAAAGCCAATTAACTCTTTTTAATATGCATATATAAGGTGGATTTCTAACATTTCCTTGCATTCTATCCTCAAATTCATTTTATTTTTTAAAATCTTGGTTTTTTTTCATAGTCTTATTCTTTCTTTAAGACTTTTTTTAAGAGCAGTTTTAGGTTCTCAGCAAAGTTAAGAGAAAGGACAGAGACTTCCCATATGCCCCCTTCACCCACACATGCACGGCCTTCCCATTATCAATGTCCCCACTAGAGTGGAACGATTATTCGAATTGCTGAACCTCCGTTGACACACCATTATCACCAAAGTCCACAGTTAACACTAGGGCTCACTCTTGGTGTTGTATAGTCTGTGAGTTTGGATAAGCGTATAATTACATGTATCTATCATTAGAGTATCATGCAAAGGATTTTCAAGGTCCTAAAACTGCTCTGTGCTCTGCCTATTCATCCCTGCCTTCCCCCAACCCCTGGAAACCACCGATACCTTTCATTGTCTCCATAGTTTTGGCTTTTCCAGAATGTCAGTTGGAACCATACAGTACGTAGCCTTTCCTGGTTGTCTTCTTTCACTTAATAATCTCCATTTACGTTTTCTCCATGTCTTTTCATGGCTTGATAGCTCATTTCTTTTTAGTGCTAAATAATAAGCCATTGTCTAGATGTACCACATTTTATCCATTCGAGTCCATCTCATTTTTAACTGGGCACAGAACCTTGGTTACTAATGACAAATAATTAGGAGTAACTGAGGAGATGAACAGGCATGTCTGCCTAAAGTTTAAGAAAATTTTATTAAAGTGACTTTGAGCTGAGCCACTGGAAGAGGAACTTCCTCCTTGAGCAAAGATCTCCTTTTCCTCCTTCCCTTCCTTCTGTTTTTCCTAGTCATGGGGGAGTTTCTAGGAATTGCTGGCTCTTTCAGTGTGTTTTATTTCAAGAGAAAGGTGGCATGGAAGAAAGAGCCTCAGCTGGGCCAGTCAGTTGGGTTCTCTGGGCTTCAGTGTCTCTAACTGTAAGATGACAAGGCTGGAGAGATGATTTCAGGGATCCCTCTGAATTCAGCTAACCCAAGATTCTACCTTCTTTGATTTCATCTTTGACATCTGCTTCTCTCTAATGGCTTAAAAGAAAGGCTTACTTTATACATGTCAGCAAAAATAGTTTGCCTGTATATTTATTTGAATGTCCCACAAAACCAAATCTTTGTTTCATGGTCCAGAGTTTATATCATTTTATTTTCACTTATTTTTCCTTCTTGCTCATGAAATTCCAACAGCCTGGAATCTGGCAGTCTTCAAGACTTTTCTCAAATGCTTAAAATGTACTTGGGGGTACTAAATATTTTCCAAAGCCTGTGAATTGACAGAGAAGTCAAAATACACTTGTTTCCACCAGGGTTACTGTCATCAATTTTGCCATGTTCCACACTCAGTTTCCTTCTAAGGATATTCTTACAAATGCCACTACCGAATTTCCATCTTTAGGATCAGGATTAACTGCCTTACTCATATAAGAACTTTTTAGTAATTCTCTCATAGCAGTACAATAACAGACTTTTTTTCCCCACAAAAGAATATATAAAGCAATAGCCTCGTAATTAATCTGTGATACAAAATTACGAAGGTCCAACCAAAATCTCATGCATTTGGATAGTTTTAGGAGCAGATCTTGTCTAGATTGTTCTGAATAATTAATCTGGGTTACAAAAATATTTCATCTACACTGTCAGTTATCCCCAGATCTGCCTGTCACCCCCTTTTTAAAGTAGACTTTATCTTTTTTCCAGCCTTGGCATCTTTCTTGCATAAACTTTATTTTTTAGAACAGGTTCAGTTTCACAGCAATTTTAAGTGGAAAGTAAAGAAAGTTGCCATATTGCCTGACCTTTTTTAGTGGCTTAAGCTGGTTTGATTGAATTTCTTTTACTTACAAGCAAAAACATTCTAATAATACAGAAATTTAAACGACTTGATGAATAGATGCATTACTGGATCTTTGAGTATCTTTATCAAGATGATAATAAATATTTCACATGTTCATAAGCACTTCCAGTTGACAAAGTTGTTTAAAATTAAATTTTCAAGGCTGGACATGGTGGCTCATGTCTGTAATTCCAGCACTTTGGGAGGCTGAGGCAGGTGGATCACCTGAGGTCAGGAGTTCGAGACCAGCCTGGTCAAAATGGTGAAAACCCATTTCTACTAAAAATACAGAAATTGATCTGGTGTGGTGGCACACGCCTATGGTCCCAGATACTCAGGAGTCTGAGGCAGGAGAATCTCTTGAACCCAGGAGATGGAGGTTGCAGTGAGCTGAGATCGCACCACTGCAGTCCAGCCTAGGCGACAGAGTGAGACTCCGTCTCACAAAAATAAATAAACTAATTAGTTAAATTAAATTTTTACCCACACCTTTTGTGTTAGGTATTAGTTAAGCATGATTCCTTTCAGTTTGTCATCTGTCAACCTCTTTCCTTGGGATCTCTGTTTGTTTTCTTGTTTTGTTTTGTTTTTTTTTGAGACAGAGTCTCGCTCTGTTGCCCAGGCTGGGGTGCAGTGGCACCATCTCAGCTTACTGCAACTTCTACCTCCTGGATTCAAGCAATTCTCCCATCTTAGCCTCCTGAGCAGCTGGGATTACAGGCCTGCGCCACCACGCCCGACTAATTTTTTGTATTTCAGTAGAGACGAGGTTACACCGTGTTGCCCAGGCTGGTCTTGAACTCCTGAGTTCAGGTGATCTGCCTGCCTTGGCATCCCAAAGTGTTGGGATTATAGGTGTGAGCCACCACACCAACCAGGGATCTCTGTTTTAATGAGCTTTCAGGCACCAGCCTCTGCCTCCCCTGACTTCAAACTGTATCCCTGGCCATTCTCAACCCCTGCTGGTCTCTGATCCCTCCCAAAGTGGGCTAGCATTTCTGGGTTCCTTTGAAGCAATGTTTTGAAGGATTATTGTGAAATGACAGACTTTTCTGTGAAAATCTATGTGGGACACAGTTAATGTTCCAAGTCAAGCTTACACAGCATGTTATTTGTATAAACAGAATTAATGTTACAACAATGTTCATTTCCGAAAGCATTAATTACTTTATATTTCTTCTTATTAAAAAATCATGACTGGATGCGGTGGCTTATGTCTGTAATTCCAACGCTTTGGGAGGCTGAGACAGAAGGATCACTTGAGGCCAGGAGTTCCAGATCAGCCTGGGCAGCATGGTAAGAACCCCATCTTTACAAAAACTAAAACATTTTAGCTGGGCATGGTGGCAGCACCTGTGGTCCCAGCTACTCAGGAGGTTGAGGTTGGAGGATCACTTGAGCCCAAGGTCAAGGCTGCAGCGAGCCATGATCATGCCACTGCACTTCCACCTGGGTGACAGAGCAAGGCCGTGTTTCAAAAAAAAAAAAAAATCAAACACAAACAAAAGTCCTAACCATTTTGACCATTCATTATTAACTCCTCAAGGTGGTTCTTTCTTCTGGCATGTCTAAAAGTGGTTTTAAATATTTACACAGTGATCCTTTTGCTGACTTTTGCAAGGGACCTAATTGTCTAGGAATTGATAAGATTTATGTTTTATGTGTAAGCCAGAGAGGAGAGCTGAAGGAGGCTTCACGCTTTAATCTATTTTAGGATCACATTACCTAGCATGGCGTACCAACTAGCTCTATCATAAAACATCCCAGCTGTTGAATTGCCCTCAACCACACCATAGGAGAGTTGAGATTAAAAAATGAAAAAGAATTGCATGTCCAGTTGAAATGACAGGGAGGAATCTGATGGCAAGTAAACGCCTGTTTATGGAAGGCAGTGCGCTTTCCAATCAGACAAACCCTCCTCTGTCCAAAAGTGCTGAGACAAATGTGTGCTTCTAAACAGTGGGTCGATTTTGTTCCTGGAACCAGCACACAAATGTTAACATTTTAAAAACTGCATTACTAGGTCTAGGGGAACCTTAGTGCAGGCTTCTCCTTTTAGGAGCGCTGGGCCGTACACTGTCCTAGATTCCCATCCCCTGCCCCTTTATGTTCTATTACGCGTTGGAGGAAAATAACTTTGCCCTCCTTCCCTTTGTTTTTCTTTCAGAGCAAATGAAGTCAAGGGCAGTTCTGGGGCTGGGTGGGGACGGGCGGAGTCTGTGCAGTGCGGGAGACTTTCTTTAATGTTATAAAAGTAGCCCTGAGCGAAATGGCTCTGACAACAAAATTAACCATCCAAATCAGGTGAGACTTGTTTTTCCATTCATGACAGAGCAGGTTGGAATTCATTTTGATTTACTAACCCTCTCTTTATATTGATTTATTTCAGGAAAATGAAATAATCTTTAACATTTTGACTTTTCCAAGCAGTTTCATAGAAATTTATGTTATTCTCACGAGTGCTTTTGGCTTTTAAAGATTTTTTTCTGAGTATAAACATAATTCGTATTAGAGATCATTGTGAAAAAAATTTAGAGAGAATCAAAGAAAATAAAAGTTACCTTTACTACTATTCCCATACAGAATTAACTTCCCTCTATCCTTAGATTTACATATTTATTTATTTTGTAATTCATTATCTAATTTATTTAGTTCCTCAGAGTTCCCACATTTTAGTTTCAAAACATCCCTTTGAAGAAAGTAGGTCAGGAAGTGTTATATCAGTTTTGCTGATGAGAAACTGTTGAAATGCTGTGACATGTCCAGAGACCCACAGAAAATCAGTGTCGGACCTCAAGCTGGCCCCACCGTGGCCGCCCTGGAACACTCAGGGATGCTCTTCTTTGTACATCGGTTTCCTTGATCTGTGGCTTCTGCAACCAGTGCTACGTTCCTTAAAGATGAGGGGGAATTTCCTTTTTTTCGCAATGATGACAGTATTAGGTACTCCTTCTTAGTCCCAGATTCTATCCTTTCAAATTCACCTACTGGCTAAAATTTCGCGTAGTCCCCAGACCAATATTCTCTGCGCTCTCTCTGTCATTTGTGGACAGGCACAGAGCAGGGAAATGTGTGACCCTACCCCCAACCCTCCCAGCTGAGGTCAAACACGTTGGCAATCTATATTAGTCTTATTGTTGCTGTGGTTGCCATTGCCTAATAATGAATGGCATGGCCTCTCAGAAGATTCAGTTTATGCAAGAGATTCCGACTTACAGGAAGAACTTCCTGCTGTAGATGCTAGGAAGCTGTCTCAGAGTTCTCAATGGCCACCACCCTGGCACCCTCCAGAGCACCTCTGTCCTCCTCTGATTGCAATTACTCACCTGTTCCAAACTCTGACACCTGTTACCTGAGGCTCTCCGTCTCATGCCTGGTTCTCTTGGAAGCATCAGGACAGTCCATGTACAAGTTAGGGCAGGCTTGTTTATAGTTTTACTTTGGGAATGTTTATGTCAGAGTCCTAAGGGCCTGGCCATCAGCCCTGCTTTCAACATGGTTCCTTTCAGGAGATGTAGGGTAACCCACGCAAGAATGTCTCCTGTCCTGCTTTGACACCCAGCAGTTTCTTAGGTGTGTGTGCACATTAGACCTCAATGCCTAATAGTATTCTCTGAGAGAAAAATGTTTACCTCTCATGATTTGCTGCTAAGAAAAAATACAAAGAAGTCCCAGAATTTCAGTACAACAAGCGTAAATGAATCCGAACATGTATAGGTTTGCTTAGTCCTTTAAAAAAACTTAGTTTCAAAAGAACAAACTCACTTGAGAAAATATCTAATGAAGGAGGGAGAATATTTAGAGAAAGAGTATTTTTTCTTTCTTAAGGAAATACTATAGCTTATTTGTTTCTGAGAAATTCCAAATGGGACTGGTGACAGGCATCTATCACATAATAAAGTAGTTCAGTTGGTTATAAATAGATGTTTTTATTTAATGGGGATTGCAGTTTCATTATAAGGACAGTTATGTTGCCAACCAAAATAACCATAACTAGTGAAAGATAATTAATTTCTTATTAAATTATTCTAGGAAAATAAGAGCAAAATAACTTAGGAATAAACAAATTATATTCATTTTGATACTTTTTATGAAAATAATTATGCTTAAAATATATATCTTTATTATAACTCTCAGTTCAAAAATACAATATGTAAAAGATGTTAAAAATCAAACACTGTGGAAAACCAAATTATCATAGCTGACAGACTGTAACCACCACTCTGATGAAGCCAAAAAAATGTAGTTCAAACAAGGAACTCCTAAGAATTGTCAATAACTATCTATATCAATCTCAACCATAGTAAGAAATATGCAAATGAAAACCGCATGGAGATGCTCTATTTTTTCCACCCATAGATTAGCAAAAACCTAAGAGTTTGACAACACACAGTGCTGGCAAGGCTGGAGGAAACAGGCTTCTCATACATGCTGGTGAAAGTGTAATACAGTGATTTGGCACTATGAAACATAATTGCAGTTGCAGCTACTATCTGCTCCAAAAATCTCAGTTCTGAGTATGTGTTATGCATATGTACTAGCACGCACAGGAAAACACATATGTTCAAGGTTATTCACTGCAGTGTTGCTTGAAAGAGCAATGACTGGGAACAATCCATGTGTCTAATAAGGGAATGGTTGGTCAAACAATTGTACCTCTGTATAATAAAATACTATGCATCTATCAAAAAGAACAAGGGGACAGCATGAATGAACTTTGAAAGCATTATGTCACCTGAAAGAAGCCAGTTACAAAGGAACACATATTGTATGATTCCAGTTGCATAAAATGTCCAGAACGGGCAATCTATGGAGATAGAAGTAGATTGGTGGTTGCCTTGGGCAAAGGAATGGGAGTCGGTTGGGAAGGCTGGGGAAAGTGATAGTTAAAAGGTACAGGGCTTCTTTTGGAGGCAATAAAAATGCAATAAAATTGATCATGGTGATGGATGCACAACTCTGTAGATATAGAAAAAGCCACTGAATTGTATACTTCAAATGGTGATGGCATGGTTTGTGAATTATATCTCAATAAAGCTGTTTAATAACGGCCAGGTGCGGTGGGTCATGCCTCTAATCCCAACACTTTGGGAGGCCAAAGCGGGCCAAAATGAATATAATTCGTTTATTCCCACCTGAGGTCAGGAGTTCGAGACGAGCCTGGCCAACATGGTGAAACCCCATCTCTACTAAAAATGCAAAAATTAGCCAGGTGTGGCAGCACTCATCTGTAGTCCCAGCTACTCGGGAGGCTGAGGCAGGAGAATCACTTGAACCCGGGAGGCAGAGGTTGCAGTGAGCTGAGATTGTGCCACTGTACTCCAGCCTGGGTGACAGAGCAAGACTCTGTCTCAAAAATAAATAAATAAATAAACAAATAAGTAGAATTTTAAAATAAGGATGTTCACTTCATGCTGACATAGAAAGGTTTCTAAGATATATCAAATAAAATAACAAAATGCAGAGTAGTCAGGTTATTATACAAATCTTTTGAGTAGAAAAGTTGGAAAATAAAGCATCATTTTTCCGTATACATAAAGAAACGCGGGGATGAGGTTACACATGAAACTAATTAAAGTGCTCACTTTGGTGAAGAAGAGTGTCGACAGCCAAAGCATCCACGTATTTGTTACTGTACTTCTTGGCTATCCATATTAATTTGACATGATTGGTTTAGTCAATATACATACTTTAGCACTCTATTTCAATCATGGGACAACATTTTAAATTATCCAGGCACATAATACATCATTTTTCCCAGCCAGATAGCTTTATTGAAGTGCCCAGGGAGTTCCTATTTGTTCTAACAGAAGACACTTGCACTTGGACTCGTCAAAGTGGTGGTAAAAGTCACTGCCAGAAATATGAAAAGATACATACTGGATGAATTGGTGAACTGGCTTCATTGAGCAGGTGTCCCTGAACTCTAAAGAGTGTCACTCAGCTTCTGTTCTGATTCCTCAGCTTGTGTGCAAGGAACCGTCACACTGCGGCAAGGATCCCTGGCATCCACAGATTGTCACCCACTTGCCGGCTGATGTGACCAGGAAGGGAAATGATGGCAAATGACATGTGAACAGATTCACCTTCAGCCAGTGCTTTGAAGATGAAGCAGCAGCTGTCAAGTTCTGCTTCATGCCACACTTACGAAAGAAACTTATAATTCACAGATTTCAAAATATTAACACAATCTCAGCCCTTTCAATGAATTCTAATCCATCTCCACAGTGGAGACAGATCGAAACCTGGCACGGCATACCGTTAAGTTGTCTAACAGCTGGTGGGAGGCAGGGAGTTGCCTCAGACACACCAGCTAGGGAGAGCAGTTCCACAGCTGGTCTTTAACCGTGTCCAGGAGTTTCATTTTTTCATTTTTTCAGTGTGTTTCTCTAGGGGTTCTGGAGGGTTGTCTGTCTTCAAAAACACTCACTTCAGATGTCAAAGCATATCATTCCTCTTAGGCCACAAAGTGGCAAATTGTCCAGTTGACTCCATTATATTAGGGTTAGAAAAAAATGATTCAAGAGAAACTATAGTTAATAAAAATGAAGGGAAATCCTATTAAATTAGTGGTGAAGAACTGACAGGAAGTGCATCCTTTCGTAAGACAAATTGTTAACAGTAACAACAACCTTTATAAAAAATATATCGTACATGCCAGAAAATTAAATATGCTGTATATAAAATCAGCCTTCATATAAAAGTCACTTGTACCCTGCTTAACTCCATGAGAGGTGGGGAAGTAGATAGGGGAGATGAAACCACCCCTAAAATGAAGTCACTGTTGTCACTTTTTACTTATTCACTTTATTTAATCCAAACTGCAGTATACCACAGGGTCTTAAAAAAAAAGAACAATTCTTAGATTAGGGAAAATCAGCATGAATTTCTGCACTTATATCATTTATGTTACTTTGTCCAAAACATCTTTCTGGCTGTGTTTGCCCCAAATGCCCTTAATCTGAGTTTTGCAAAATAACTTATGGTGAGATACTTATTCCAGACAAGGTTGACATGGAAATACATTAAATGAGAAAAGAACATTGCAAAAAAAAGTATATCTAATACATATGTTACTTTTAAAAGTATGATTTTTTATTATGCTTAGAAGAAAACTAGAAAATATCTACCCAATTCTTTTTTGTTTGTTTGTTTTGATTTTGTTTTTTGTTTTTGAGACAGAGTCTTGCTCTGTCACCCAGGCTGGAGTGCAGTGGCACGACCTTGGCTCACTGCAACCTCTGCCTCCCAAGTTCAAGTGATTCTCCTGCCTCAGTTGCTCGAGTAGCTGGGCCTACAGGCGCACACCACCATGCCTGGCTAATTTTTGTACTTTTAGTAGAGGCAGCGTTTCACCATGTTGGCCAGGCTGGTCTTGAACTACTGACCTCAAGTGATCCACCTACTTTGGCTTCCCAAAGCTCTGGGATTGCAGGCATGAGCCACCATGCCTGGCCTATATCAAACTCTTAACAGTGATTGGGGAGTAAGAATATTTTAACTTTTTCATTTCACTTATCTGCAATTTTTTATAGTTAGAATAATATTTTTCTGTATTCTTAAGAAATGATAAAGTCCTTTTATTTTAGAAAACAGATCTAAAAATGGGAGTGAGAGAATTGATAGATACAGACATCCAATAACTCAGAAGAGAACTGGACTGAATCTTAGGTGTTTCCTCTGCTGTGAGCCAAGCTGTGTACCCTAAAAAATTCATATGCCAAGCTACCTCAGAAGGTGACTATATTTAGGCTGGGTGCGGTGGCTCACGCTTGTAATCCCAGCTACTTGGGAGGCTGAGGCAGGAGAATCGCTTAAACTCAGGAGGTGGAGGTTACAGCGAGCTGAGATCACGCCACTGCACTCCAGCCTGGGCGACAGAGTGAGACTCCATCCCCCCTACCAAAAAAAGCTAAATGATAGTTGGTCAATTCTTAAAATAAAAACAAACAAAAAGCATCTGAGAGCTTTACTTAGTACTTTGTATTTCAAACAACCAACATTCCATTGGAAATACTTAATTCTTTGATTAGGTAAAATAAAATAGGCTTTATGCAAAGATAATTTTTAAATACCAGTAACCCCAATTTTGTCATCTCAATTAATGTACTTATTCTATATTAACCATCTAGGGTTCTAGAAAAAACAGATTTTTAAAAAGAAATAACTTTTTATGGCTTAAGGGAAAAATGTTTAAAATTAATTTTGGAGTGGCTGTGATTTTTTAAAATGCAGCAAGAATGTATGTCTAATTATGTATGTTTGATTGAACCTACAATAATGCCATATTTTCCTTGACATAGAGAAATAATTTCTGTTTGCATTTTATGCATCTAATGGAATCCACTCTGAATTCCTTCTTTCAGGAATCCACTCCATTAGGTGCATAAAATACAAACAGAAACTCTTCCTCTACATCATGCTCCATTCATTCAGTCAGACAGCCTCTGTTGAGTTTCTACTCAACACTTGGCCCTGGGGATGTAGTAGTGAGCAAAAATCTTCCAGGGTTCCCTGCCCTCTGAACCGTGGATTCTCTGGTCCCACTCCTTGTTCTGAAACTGGTAGAGACAAGGATCTGGAATCTCCTCCCTCCATGGGCCCAGCCACCCAGTGGGGGATAGGAAGACAGGTGAGGGAATCCCTGCTTGGGCTTCCAGGGGCCAAGTGCTGCTTGTGGAAGAAGCTCTGCACTGGGGAGAGGGAGTCCTCAGTACTTTGGAACTGACTAGCCACTTAATTCCCATTCATTTAAGTGCATGTAGGAAGCCCAGGGAGCAGTTTGGAAGGGGACAGAGACAAAAACCTACAGTGACATCCACATGACCATCTTCTCTCTCTCTCTGTCTCTCTCTGTGAGACAGTGTCTTGCTCTGTTGCCCAGGCTGGAGTGCAGTGGCACGATCACAACTCACTGCAGCCTCAGTCTCCTGGGGTCAAGAGGTCCCACCTCATCCTCCCAAGTAGCTGGTACTACAGGCGCACACCACCACGGCGGGCTAATTTTTGTATTTTTTGTAGAGATGGGGTTACGCCATGTTGTCCAGTCTGCACTAACGTCTTTAATGGTGTTTAACCTCACTCCTGCTACATCAATGGCTTTAAGACTGTTTCTTATATTCCCTTGTCTTCCCCTGAAGAGTTTATGTAGCACACAGCTTCCACAGAGCAAGGATATAAGGAATGTTTGTCTGTGTGTCTTGCCTTCTTTCAGGAAGAGAACAGTCACACATCATGATCAACTGAGTGTGTGAGTTAAGCAGCAGAATCATGAAGACATTGGAGTTGACTGCCTGTGTGTGGAGTTGCACTTTACCGCCTCTACTCCTTTTCCATCACCTCCCCTTCCTATCCACAACTCTCACCATGAAAACATTGCAGAGGCAAATTTCCAGATTGGATGCATTCAAACCAGCTTATCTGTACCCTTATAGATGTGCCAGTTAGGAAACTATTTCATGTTTCTCCTTAAACAAACTCCTTAACCCTTCCTCGAGCAATGAAAACAACTGATTTCTCTTAGTCGATGCCATAAAAACCTTCAGAAAGTAATTACAAAATTGCATGTAGGTAACAACCTATAAGACCTATAAGAAATGTTCTCTTTGTGTTAAGAACTCCGTCTCTTTGGTATAGCGATATGATTTCTAAAATTACATTTGCAATGTCAGCAATGAAACAAAGGAACATCTTAATAAATTAAGCCTAAAATAACTTTGTTTTAGCAGAATGTTATCTGAATTTGGAAATGGGAAATCCTGAAGTATACGGCAGAAAAGAATTTTTCTATGAACAGCAATTTGCCAACAACTTCAGGAGGGAACTAAACTCAAAGATATGTTGTCAATGTGCAGAGTGTTCAAGTCTAGAACTTGGTAAAATGGCTCCCTAGGTACTGGCTACAATTGAATGTGAACCTAGAATGAACGCCAGTAGGTTTCATCAGGCCATGGGGCCCATCCTACCTGACACCCAAATCTCACCTCACACTGAGGTTCCTGGGAGTGAGATGGAGGCCAGAAACACTTGTGCACCTCTAAGAGCTTCCCACTGTGCAACCAAGTGGCTTCCTTCTGAAGTATTCTCCAATCAAGTGGTAGGTCAGTTCTGAAAGAAACTGACTTGTCATGTTAAGGGGAATGCTGGTTCAAACAGCTACACCTGGGCTGTGCCTACACCTTCAGCGCTGCAGACACCTAGCCACACCTACACCTTCAGAACTGTGGACACCTGGGCCACACCTACACCTTTACAGCTGCATACTTATCTCAAAGCTTCCCATAACCCAGGAAAAGAAACCAGAGGCAGGTAAAAGACTGGATCAACTGTCAGCACACTTGGGTCATCTCTCAGTGCATTCACTAATGGGTATTTTCTGGGCAGTAGATAAGCTTGGATTTTAGAATACCCACAATCCACTGCATTCCTTAAATATTGTCTAGAAAATTGGAAAAATAAGACTGGGTGCAGTGGCTCATGCCTATAATCCCAGCACTTTGGGAGGCCGAGGAGGGTGGATCACTAAAGATCAGGAATTTGAGATTAGCTTGGCCAATATGGTAAAACCTTGTCTCTACCAAAAATACAAAAATTAGCCGGGTGTGGTGGCACATGCCTATAGTCACAGCTACTTAGGAGGATGAGGCAGAAGAATCCCTGGAACCTGGAAGGCAGAGGTTACAGTGAGCCAAGATCACGCCACTGCACTTCCAGCCTGGGTGCCAGAGAGAGACTCCATCTCAAAAAAAGGAAAAGAAAATTAGAATAATAAAAAAGAAAAGGAGGAATTATTTTTCTGAGTGCCACTCAGAAATAGGAAGTCGATTGTGTTTTAGTCACTGGAGTTAAAATAAGTCATTAATCATCCTCTTCCCCTATCTTTTAAGAATCATCATTACGGTCATGTGTCACTTAATGAGGATGCTTTCTGAGAAATGTGTCATTAGGCAATTTCGTTGTTATTTGAATGTCATAGACGTACTCACACAAACCTAGAGAGTATAGCCTACTACACACTTAGGCTATATAGTACTGCCTGTTGCTCCTAAGCTATAAATTCTGTGTAACATGTGACTGCACTGAATACCGTGGGCAATTAAAACACAATGGTAAGTGCTTGTGTATCTAAACATAGAAAAGGTACAGTAAAAATACAATATAAACTTTTTTTTAAATGGCACACCTATTTAGGGCAGCTCCATTATAATCTTATGGGACCACCTTGTATATACATGAGGTTCATCTTTGAGCAAAACATCATGATTTGACACACGATTTACTTTAAAGCAAGTAAGTACATGATATAGCAATAGGCAGAAAGTTGGTCATTGAATGGCTAGAGTTTTTCTAAAAAAATAATAATAATAAAATACAAGGCCAAGAACTGGCTTTTAAATTTTTCAAATAATTTATTTCAAAAACAGTAATAGGACAATTCTTTGCCAAAGGCAGATGGCATCGAGTTCAAAAGGAATACAGACTTAATAGCTATGCCCCCTAGAGTCAAAGAAGACAAGCTGCAGGAAAGATTATTTTGGGGGAGGAGGCAGTTTGGGGGAAAGATAGTGACCCTTTTACATTTATTATGGTAGCATTATCTTGAGCAAATAAATGTCATCTGCATTTATTTGCTGAGGGTTCAGAGACTCTGGCAGCAGTCACAGAAATCTGTCCTAACGAGATTAAACGTTCTTAAAAATAATTTCTCAAGTGTCGATACCAGGTGGTCTTCCCCTTAACATTACATATAGGTTCTGCTTGTTGGGCTCCTGTTTTTCATCTCTGTAGAGTAGGAAAAAAAATCCAAAATTTCTTTGTCACATGAAAAGCAGATTTCAAAAGCTGCAGTTCATCTGAAGTGTTTTAGGTGCAGCAGGGGAGGCTCCCTGGGGCCTGATGATTGGGTATTGTGGGAGCAGCTCATCGTCTTTCTGGCTCAGCAGGCTCACACCACTGCCCATCAGTGCCCAGGATGACAATTCACTGCCAAGAGCCCAGGGCCCCCTCCTGGGAACAGTCAGCTCCCGGAGGCCTGGGTCTGTTACTTCGACAGCTGGACATTCACATCCAGTACAGTGTTTACAACAGAGATAGCTCTCAGTAAATATTTGTTGAGTGATGAACAAATGTATGCATGTCAGCTCTTGGGCAGCAGCCTGGAATCGCTTCTGAGATTTTTGGTTCAGGATCTATACTGACTTTTCCAGGACGTCCTTTGATCGCTGGGTGTTGACTTCTGCAGTGCAAATGTGGAAAATCAGTCCCTCCTCAGAGCAATGCTCAGGCATGAGGATGCACAGCAGGCCCCTACGAGGAAGCTTTGGCTGTGAACATCATGCCTTTCTGTTCCTGGGAGTGGCCACAGTTCCAGGAAACATCTTAGGCAGTTTTCCAACATGGCGAGGCTGATGTCTTCACTGTCATTTCATTTATGGTGCAAAAGAAAAGTAGCCCAGGACATCACCCTGAGACTGAGACCTTTGGAGCCACAGAGGGATATTTTCTGGAGACAGGAAAGCTCTCTAGAGTCATTGTCAAAAGGCAGTTTGTTATTACAAGTTCTTGTCAAGGACTGCCTAGAATTTGTACATTATACATAACCCAGAAAAGAAAACACAACATCCAGTATGCATCAAACAAAGGGCAGCTAAAAACTGGCTTTTCATTTGTCAGAGTGCTAAGCATCCTGTGGATTTATCCTCAGAACAAAGTTCTGCTGGTACTGCAAATATTTATTCTAGTCACAATGAATACAGCAGGATATAGGGTCGTAGAATAGTTTGCACAGTGGAACTTTTTTTTAAGAAGTGGGGCATGTCCAGGTAAAGTTTGAATATGATAGCAGATTTTCCAGTCACACAGTATTTCTCTTTCCCTCTGGACAAGGTGACATTTGGGGGGAAGTGTGGTAAAATTGGGGATAGGCAAGGTTGCCTTTTAATCTTTAATGAAGGTGCCTTGAAAATGGCCTAATTATGGTCGCTTGGAGGTATCACTGACTGACTGACAGGTTTATAGAATGTCCCACAGATATACTCTGCCCCTGACAGTCCAGGAGACAGGGATGTTCCTAAGCCCAAAATATCAAGAGCACAGGCTGCTCTTTGGATATGTGCTAACGCAATCCTAAAACAGAGGGAAAAGGAAAAGAAGAAAAGGGGGAATGTGGAAGCAAGAAAAAACAAAATTAGCTGGGCATGGTGGCGTGTGCCTATAATCCCAGCTACTTGGGAGATGGAGGCCGGAGAATCGCTTGAACCTGGGAGGCAGAGGTTTCGGTGAGGTGAGATTGCGCCACTGCATTCCAGCCTGGGCGACAAAGTGAGACCGTGACTCAAAAAACAGAAACAAACAAAAAGAAAAAACATAAGCAAGAGAGAGAAAGGATGACGAGCACTTAGAATAGGAAGAGGAGTTCATTGGGGAGGGGAGTAAAGGCCTGTAGAGGAAAGTGTCAGCAGCTGAGGTCGAAGAAGCACAAAAAAAGAATTTGGCAGGGAAAGAGGGCACTCAGACAGTATTGTGTTTGGTGTTTGGGTACTTTGTAACGGAAAAGCAGGCTGTAGCCTGACCCCCAAGATCCGGTCAGGCTAGGGAACAAAGGCAGCATGTAACAGGTATGGTGAGTCAGCACAAACCCAAATCTAGATTGACAGTAGAGGTCAAATTCATGGAAGAAGGCAAATGACTCCAAAGACCCAGATATGTCTTCTGGAAAAAGACAGCTTGGCCCAATGCAAAGACCCAGATACAGAAACACTGCAATAGTGTCGAACGTGAGCCAGCATGGACAGCAAAGACGATTCCCTGCTACCAAGGTCTGGGTCTATTCAGAGAGGAGACAGTGACGAAACTGACTTGATCCCAAACCAGCCTCTGCCACGGCAGGCACAGTCACTGAGTTGTGACTATGATGGAAAACACTCAAAGACTCACCAAAGTAGAGAAATACGGGGATATCCAGCAGATAGTTCCTGGCAAGGTAGCAGAGAGGCAAAATAATGTTGAGTAAGACAGACGTGTCCCTGCGCCACCATACGCCAGCTGTGTGGGCTTGTCCAGTTCCCTCCTCCTCTCCAATTCTCTCCTTCTTTACCTGAAAAATGTGACTATTTGGGGGCTCATCTTTGGCCAGCAGGCACTGGAACAACAGCCACCCTGCTTGTTTATAGCTGGTGTGCATTCTGACTAGTCAGTGCTCAAACATACCACTTATTAAATGTTTCTAGTTTCAATCACTCTGGTGATAATAACGTCCACTTCATGGAGTTCTTTTGAGGACTCTAAGTAATATGCATAAAGCATGCTGCACATTGCCTGACACTTAAATAGTAGCCATTATTCTTTTATTAAAATAGTTACTAGTGTTGCTAACTGTTGTGAACTAAATTGTGTCCTTCCTCCACCCCCTGTCAAATTCATTGAAGCCCTAACCCTTGATTTGACTATACAGGTGCTCCTAAGTTTTAGATGTGGTTATGCTCTGATAAAACCATTGTAAGTTGAAAATGTTGTAAGTCAAAAAGGCATTTCATACACCTGACCTACTGCACGTCCTAGCTTAGCCTAACCAGTCTTAAAGGTGCTCAGGATACTTTCACTATCCTACTATTGGGTGAATCATCTAACACAAAGCTTATTTTATAATAGTGTTGAATATTTCATGCAATGTATTAAATACTGTACTGAAGGTGAAAAAGAGAATAGGTGTATGGGCAATTGAAGTACGGTCTCTATTGAATTTGGATCTTTCCCACCACATGAGGTCAAAAAATCGTAAGTTGAACCATTGTAAGTTGGAGACCTTCTGTGTCTGCAGATAGAGTCTTAAGGAGGTAATTAAGGTTAAATAAGGTCACAAGAGTCAGGCTCTGATCTGATAGAATGAGTGTCCTTAAAAGAAGAGCCTGCAGAGAGCTCTCTCTCTATCCTCTCGTGCACACAGGAAATGCCAAGTCTGTGTGAGGGTAGGATGAAAAGGCAGCAGTCTGCAAGCCAGGAGGAGAGGCCTCACCAGAAACCAACCCTGCTGGCACCTTGATCTTGAACTTCTGGCCTCCAGACCTGTGAGAAAATGAATCTGTTGTTTAAGACACTCAGTCTATGGTATTTTCTCATAGCAGGCCCGAGCTGACTAAAACATTGATTGATTTACATTTGTAGACAAAAGAACTTGTAGGTGCTGCTGGCAAAATAATTGACTTCTTTGTGTCCCATAATTTAGACTTGGAAATACTCTGAATAGGATTTTATTTTATTCCGCCTCACTTAAGCAGAGATGGAGTGTGTCTTCTGACCCATGGATAAAAGGCAGGACAATCCCATAAAGAATTCTGCAGGGATCAGAATATTTAGGAGGGAGCCTTGTGACCTTACATAATCCACATCATGACCTCGCCTTTCTCCTTGGGGACAACAGGATGGTCTGTCAACGGGTTTCAAATCTTGTTTTGTTTCTGTGGAGCTCAGAATAACATGTCAGAATATATTTATGTACATTAGGTTGGTGCAGAAGTAATTGCAGTTTTTGCAATTACTTTTAATGGCAAAAACCACAATTACTTTTGCACAACCCAATAACATATCTCTGGAAGTAGACACAAGAAACTGACAATAAACTGTCTTCACAGGGAGAATTAAGGATAAGCATGGCATTTTTTCTTTTTTACAACGTTTCTGCACTATATACTTTAAGGGAAGTATTTCTTCATTTAAGAAAATACTGGTTTACAGTATTTCTTTTTATACCTCTTGAATTATGAGCATGCTCAGACATAACATTTTACTGAAGAAGGAGGAGGAGGAGGGTAGAGCATCTTTATTTTGGAAATAAAGAGAAAAGGATGGCTTCCAGAAAGTGACATAGCAATTTTTATCACGGGTTTGGATTTGGGATTCTTAACCACTAGCAGGAAATCTTGTTTTTGGAAGAGCAATAGATTTAAAAGGAAGAGAATCGCAGTTACCTCTCTGCACCATGGGTGACCTGCTGTCCTGCCCAGACCCCACAAAGTTCTACTGTCCTCCTAATCCTTCAAACGTCCTCCTGCCATCTTCATTGACTTGATGTGTTCTGTCGAAATACTCATTTCTTTTTTGCATTTGCATGTCTCTGGGGAGCCTTGTGCTGAATCCACACATTCGTTGCTCTAAGACAGACAGATCTGGACTGGAAAGGCGAGGAGAGAATGTGACTAGCCGGAAGAATCCTCCAGTCAAAGCCAAGGTCCGGCTTTCCAGTTATTGATTGGTGTGCGGTGAGAGGCCAGTGGGTTAGTCTGAGGGGAAGGAGCAAGAGCTTAGAAACTCCTCTTTTCAGACTAACTTCGGATGGTGTTTGGCCTCAGTCCTAATACTTGTCAGATAGGGCCTGTGATGAATTAAATGAATGCCCAAGGAAGCCGTGAACATTAGGAAATAGTGTTTACTCCGCTGCAGCTGTTAAAGACTTGGCAAATGTTTCCACGGACGCACAGTTGGGAGCACACAGTGTCCAGGCTCCGTGTCCCTGTCAGCGGCAGTGCTTTTGTTCTGTACAGTTCAGCTTGAATGAGGCAACCGGCTAAGGTACCCAGTGTCCTACTTACAATGAGGAAGGAAGGGCTTGGGCCTGAACAAAGACGGAGGGTGGCCCCCACCAAGGGCTGGCTGTGTTTGTCTCATTTCCCTTCAAATCCTGTCCCTGAGTAGAAATATTCATGAGGAAATTCCTCATCTCTGTTTTTATATTTAACATATTAAAATAGAAGTATGAACGAGGAACAAAAAAGCAACATACTTTCAAATACCACTTGTAAGGAAATACTTCTGAAATTAATTTCAGGGGCATTTTTTTAGTAGGAAAATATGACCTTTCAGTTTTACCAAATGGAAGAGAGGATGAAGCTAGAATTCTCTAAGACTGACTTTGAAATTAAAATATGGTGAACTTCATTAATTTGGAATAAATGGTGCTAATTTAAATTCTTTAACAAACCATCAGATTAGAAATGTTAAACAAATACAGTTTGGGTTTTTTTGCTTCTGAATATATCCAGGGATAGTAAGTAAAGATTTTTTTTCTTCTTCACATGACTAGATACATGAGAGTAGATTATTTGTAAGTAAAGTTGTTCTTTTAAAGTTCTAAAACATTTGTTTTCCAAATGATTTGAGCAAGCTCAAAAAATATAGCTTCCTTATATTCCTATTAAATGGTTTGATTTTCCTTAAGACCCCACCCTATTGGGGACATTTACGTGGGGGAGGCTGGAGGTGGGGATGGAGTGTATTTATTCTGGGAGGCTTAAACAACAGATTTTTATTTTCTTACAGTTCTGGATGCTGGAAGTCCAAGGTCAATGTATCAACAGGTCTGGTTTCTCCTGAGACCTCTCACCTTGACTTGCACATGACTGCCTTCTCGCTATGTCCCCACACGATCTCTCCTCTGCATCCACACGTCCCTGCTATTTCTTTGTGTGGCTGAATTTCCTCTTCTCATAAAGACACCAGTCAGATTGGATAAAAGCCCACCCTAAAGACCTCATTGTCACTTAATCTTTAAGTGAAAGTCTTTAAGGGCCATGTCTTTAAAGGCCCTGTGTCTAAATATAGTTGCATTCTTTTTTTTTTTTTAGATGGAGCTGCACTCCGTCTCCCAGGCCGGAGTGCAATGGTGCCATCTCGGCTCACTGCAGCCTCCACCTCCTGAGTTCAAGGGATTCTCCTACCTCAGCCTCCCGAGTAGTTGGGATTACAGACATGCGCCACCACACCGGGCTAATTTCTGTATTTTTAGTGGAGACGGGGTTTCACCATGTTGACCAGACTAGTCTCCAACTCCTGACCTCAGGTGATCCTCCCACCTCGGCCTCCCAAAGTGCTGGGATTACAGGCATGAGCCACCATGCCTGGCCTAAATATAGTCACCTTCTGAGGTAGCTTGGCGTATGGATTTTTCAGGGGACACATCTGGGGCCACAGCAGAGGAAACACGTAAGATTCAGACCAGTTTATTCCAATTCCAGTATTTAAACAGTTCCTTTAGACGAATGCTGGGTGTCTTCAGGTCTTTTCCTCTTCTCCTTCTGCCCGCTCCTTTCCAACATGGCCTCTGGGGTTACTGGGGTGTATGTGGTTTATAGCAGGGGTCCCCAACCCCTGGGCCTTGGACAAGACTGGTCCATGGCCTGTTAGGAACCGGGCTGCACAGCAGAAGGTGAATGATGGGCAAGTGAGCACTACCTCCTGAGCTCTGGTCCTGTCAGATCAGTGCCAGCACTAGATTCTCATGGGAGGCCAACACTATTGTGAACTGTGCACCTGAGGCATCTAGGTTGCGTGCTCCTTATGAGAGTCTAATGCCTGAGGAACTGAGA
Organism: Colobus angolensis palliatus; assembly: GCF_000951035.1. Lineage (NCBI taxonomy): Eukaryota > Metazoa > Chordata > Mammalia > Primates > Cercopithecidae > Colobus > Colobus angolensis. The sequence goes on along the minus strand of NW_012116599.1, from coordinate 2,239,927 downwards.
TGGAGCAAGTTTCATCCCGAAGCCATTCCCCTGCCATCATCTGTGGAAAAATTGTTTTCCATGAAATCAGTCCCTGTTGCCTAAAAGCTGGGGACGGCTGGTTTACAGGACCCTGGGGTGGATGACAGCCCATGCTCGTCTGCTGGATCCACACTGATCTCCACAGAGGGACTGGTCTCCTTCCTGGTCTGCTTGAGAGCTGAGATGTTCCTGATCCCATGGCTTTCAGGAAGATCCGCTGGTTCCTCTAGCTGGTGGTTTCAGCACCTGTGGTGCTGGTATCCCCTGGTCTTGGGATCCCCATCTGCCCACCCAGGCCCCTGCTGGTCCACTGCACTCTCAGAACGGCCACGCCCTCCCTTCCAGGCATAGGAGGAGGTCTCATTCCTGTGTGTGTCAGGTTTTGGGGAAGAGGACCACTGCTTCAGGCTTACCTAGTCCCCGGCTTCTCATGGCACCTGCCCACCATTATCTCATGCTGAGTTACACAGTCCCAACTTACAAACCTACCGCTTCAGTTCTCCTGAGGGCCCAAGATGCTCTGGCTTCCCCAAATCTAGCTAAGTCCTTCTCTCTTTCTTTCTCCTGTCACTCAACACACACACACACACACACACACACACACACAGTGGCCCCCAGGCAACAGCAGGTAGAAATCCTTGTTTAAACTTCTCTGCTTTTCCTTTTGCTTTCTTCTTCTACCTGCCAGATGTGAGTTTCAGTTTCCCTTCATCATATCCTCCTAGCCGTGAAAAGTGAAAAACAATGACATACTCGTTTTTAAAGTTTTAAAAAGTGAAAGGACTTCTTTTTTATTTTTAAGAAAGAAACTCCATTGTCCAGGCTTAGTTCTTGATACATAACTTTAGTAACTAAGTTAGTAATCCTTGCTGTCACTCCTACATGCTCTCTCGAGTCTGACAGTCAAGCAATGGTGTTGCTGCATTTGATGCAGGTTTTTAAATTTGATTCAAATCTGAGGCGTAACTGAGTTGCTTTACTGAATATTTGCCTTTTACCTAAAGTCCTGAAATGTCCTGTTTCAGTGGGTGAGAAGCCTGCAGGGAAATAAAGTTTCTAGGAGATGAATTCATACTTCATAAGAGTATCTTCCTTTCATTCATTTGTGAAGTTCATGTGTATATCCCAATTGGAACAGGATTCTGAGCTCTGACTGATGCCTTTACCATTGCATCCCTGCTTTAAAATGTTCCAGTGATGCGACCTTTGACAGGTTACTTAAACTTTCGAAGCCTAATCTTCATTTGTAACATAAGGAAAATAATACCATACCAATAAAATTATTGTGAAGATTATATAAAATAATACTTGTAAGTCCCAGATACCTTGTCAGCATTCTACAAATATGAATAATTATTATGGAAAACAGCTACTCCACTGAATATGGTCGCTCACGCCTGTAATCCCAACACTTTAGGAGGCCGAGGCCAGAGGATTACTTGAGCCCATTGAGCCCATTATATGCCTGGGCAACATAATGAGATCCTGTCTCCACAAATTTTGTTTTTTTATGAATTAGCCAGGCATGTGGTTCTTGCCTGTGGTCCCAGCTGCTTGGGAGGCTGAGGGTGATGTGGGAGGATCTCTTGAGTCCAGGTGGTCAAAGCCGCAGTGAGCTGTGTTTGTGCCATTGCACTCCAGCCTGGGTGACAGAGTGAGACCCTGTCTCAAAAAAAAAAAAAAAAAAAAGAAACAAAGAAAAGAAAAAAAAAAAATCCCAGCTAGCTACTCAAGGCTCTTGCTTCCTAGGAAAGTTTAGAAGATGCAGCCGTGATTGGTAGCACCTTGAAACAACTGTTCTGGCTCTGTTCCAGCAGCTTCCTAGAGGCTCAGGAATTGGAATTCTTGGTCACCCAAACAGAGTTCGCCTCTGTTTACTGAGGTCCCCATGTGAATAAATGGAAGAAAGTAATCTAGTCAAGGAACGTAAGGGAGTGCCGCACTATGAAGCCTGAGGCTAAACAACTGGGATATGATCCTGTGGGGAAAGAATGTGATGCTGGATGATGGGAAGTCAGTGGGATGTCAAGTCAGATATCAGGCACCTAACTGAAGTTGAAGGTTAGTGAGAGCATCAGTTAGAATCTCCTGCCCACTTCTGAGTCCTCTCAGCTGAGCCTTGCTGCCGAGCGAGCATTAGGATGTCACACACATCACACACAGGGTCAGTGTCCTTCTTTATGAAAAGGTAAAAGGGGCTCCTGCCAGCTTCATAGCAGGTTTTCAGCCCCATCCAGGCCTACTTCTCTGGATTCTGGACATTCTGGATTCATTTCAGAGAAAGAGCAAAGGAATCAGCTACATTTAGGGAATCCTGGGAGCAACAGGGCTCGTGACCCACATCCATGCATATCCATGATATGAGGAGCATCTTGAACCTCTAGGAGAATTGAAGCTGCAGGTGTGTAAGTTGGGGCAAACATAGCCCCAGCATTAACTTTATTGAGGACTAATTTATAGACGTTGCAGTGAGGCTTGACAAATTGATAGACCTGTTAATCACCACCACAATCAAGATGTAGAAACTTTCTATCATCCCAAAAAGTCCTGACTCTTGTTTGAGAGTCCATCTGTCTACCTGTGCTTCTTCAAAACCATAGCTTTATCGAGATATAATTGCCATACTGTATAATTCATCCATTTAAAGTGAGGAATTCTGTGGTTTTTAGTATGTTCACAGAGCTGTGCAACATCTGAATCATCCCCCAAAGAAACCCATTACCAGTCATTTTCCATTTCCAGACAACTCCCTTTGCCCTCTCTTCTCCCCAGTCCCTGGCAACCACTAACCTACTGTCTATCTCTAAAGATTTTGCCTATTCTGGGCATCTCATAAAAATGGAATCTTATAATTTGTGACATTTTGTGTCTGGCTTCTTTCACTTAGCATTATGTTTTAGAAATTTGTTCATGTTGTAGTATATGTCAGAACTTCATTCCATTTTATGGCTGAATAAGATTCCATTGCATGGATATATCACAGTTGTCTATCCATTAATCAGTTGATAAATATCTGGATTGCTTCCATCTTTGAGCTATTATAAATAATGCTACTGTGAACATTTGTGTACAAGTTTTGTATAGATATATGTATTCATTTCTCTTGGGTATATACCTAGGAACGGAATTGCTAGGTCATATGGTAACTTCATGTTCAACCTTTTGAAGAACTACTAGACTATTTTCCATAATGACTGTGCCATTTTATTTTCCCAACAGCAGTGTATGAGGTTTCCAATTTCCCCACATTCTGGCTAACACTTACGTCTTTATGATCATAGCCATCCTAGTGGATGTGAAGTGATGTCATATGCAAAGGAGGAATGTTGGAACCAATGATCAAAATTATGAAAATTTAGGTAAACAATGTCCCGGGACATTATTTCACTAACATAATGTCGCTAATAATGAGAAAGACAGAAATAAGAACAGCAAAAGAGCAAACAATCCTCTCCTTGAATAAAGGAGGAATATTTGAATGTGTCAAAAGAGCTACAGAAAACCAGAACATGTCATCCTCCTCAAACTAGGAGACATTTGCTTAATTAATGTCAGTCAATGCCCTGGATCACTTTGCTTCCTGATAGTTTAGTCATAAAATGGAACAGGCTACAAAATGTCCTGAAGACTATGTCATGCAAATTAAGTGCTTATCTAAGCAGTGAGAATCCGTGGCTTTCAAAGATTTTTTACCCTTACTCACAGTAAGAAATATATTTTACATCAAAATCTGGAATAGGCTGGGTACGGTGGCTCACATCTGTAATCCCAGCACTTTGGGAGGCTGAGGCTGGCAGATCACTGGAGGTCAGGAGTTCGAGACTAGCCTGGCCAACATGGTGAAACCCTGGGTCTACTAAAAATACAAAAATTAGCTGATGTGGTGGCGCACGCCTGTAATCCCAGCTACTTGGGAGGCTGAGGCACGAGAATCTCTTCAACCTGGGAGGTAGATGTTGCAGTAAGCTGAGATCACACCACTGCACTCCAGTCTGGGCAATGGAGTGAGACTCCATTAAAAAAAAAAAAATCTGCAAAACACATACACACACACACACGTACACACACACACACACGTACACACACATACACACACACACAGTAATAGAAGTTTCACATTAATTACCTCTACTACAGGGAATGCAGTCTGATTTTTTCTTTCTAACCTATTTTATTTTACTATCTTTCTCATTTTTAAAAAATGCTGTTACAGATGCACTGTGTTGATTTCATGACTCATTAATGGGTTGCAGTTCACAGTTTGAAAAATATTTATTAAATGGCCTGATGTGCAATGTCCTAATTTCTGAAGCTACTCCTGCCTCCACTGTTGGTGAAAAATCTCAGACCTTGGTTACAATGGAAGCTTTATTCAGCTCAAGCCTACAACAGAAGTTTCTGGAATGTGAACTGGACTTCCCAGCTATGTTTCAAGAGGTTTTCTCCCATCTCCTAGGGGGATGTGGTTTCTAGCCCTCCTCCAAATTGCCTGGGAAACCATAGCTCTTGGCAAATCAGGATGGAGTCCTCAGGATAACTGATCCCTCCACTGACCCATCTTCTGTTTGTGTTGTTGCCTTTGGACACCACCAAGGAACCAGGATGGGGTCCACCTCCACTTGTGGTCATAGTTGGCTTAAGCTTTGTCTCCACCCTTCTAGACTGGGTTTGCTGCAGCACCTCTGCAAGATGGTAAGGTATCCAAGCAGGGATGCCAGGGTCAGTCGTAGAACCCTTGCACCTAGGCCACTGTCCACCTTGTCTCTGAGGTTATGTTGGTGTGCAGGAGACTGACCCTCAATCTGAGGGCTCCAGATCTTCAGCCAACCAGGATTGTGCTAGGATACTGCACAGAAAGGAGATGCCCGTCTCAGAGGAAGCTATTCAGTGGAGGCCTCTATCCAAAGTGCTGGGGTTGAGACTTCCCCCGATACTCTTCCCCATGTTCAAAAGCAGGGCAATGACCACAGGTTTTCCTTTAGCTTGGGGATATACTCTGCTTCCCCAGGACACTCTCCCGAGTAGTTTCAGAGTATCATTATCTCTCTTACACTGTGTGTGTGCTAGAGGGAAGGGGAGATGTTGACCTAAATGTTGACCTAGATGTTGACCTATTGGAAATCCGCAAAATTCTCTTCACAGGCCCTGGGCTAAAGGACACAAGTTCTTTGAACAAATGGATCTAGGTCTGAAACAATGGTCATCAACTACAAAATTGTATTAGAATTGCTATGCAAAACTCATTCCAAAGTAAAATCATCTTTCCTTACAATGACATCAATGTGGGATTGATTCCAGTATACTATTGACTCTCAACAAAAAGTAAGAGGCTTTGATACTATACACATATAAGGGAGTGTTCAGTACTCTTAGTATACTGTCATCTATACAGTAAGTACTTAGAAGGATACTTATAGGTTAAATGTAGAAAAGTTTAAGAACATTAACTTAGATTGTGGACTAAAAGAATCTCAAGGTTGGAAGGACTCTGGAGTGAATCTAATCTGCTGCCATTGCTCTTTGTATTCCACTTTTCCTGGATAAGTTAGGAATGCAATTAGCTGCAAATAACAGAATATGTTTTTGTGAGACAGGGTCTTGTTCTGTTGCCCAGGCTGGAGTGCAGTGGTGCAATCTCAGCTCACTGCAACCTCCACCTCCCAGGTTCAAGTGATCCTCATGCTTCAGCCACCAGTGTAGCTGAGATTACAGGCACGCACCACCACACCTGGCTATTTTTTGTATTTTCAGTAGAGACAGATTTTCACCATATTGGCCAGGCTGGTCTTAAACTCTTGGCCTCAAGTGATCTGTACGCCTTGGCCTCTCAAAATGCTGGGATTACAGGTGTGAACCACCATGCCAGGCCCAAATAATAGAATATCTGACTGCAGTACCTTAAACAAACAAAAATGTATTTTTCTAACACAGCAAGGTGTCTGTAGGTAAGCAGTTGCTGGCTTTGGTTTAGCAGCTCAGTGATATCAGAACTATTTCTCCTTGATTTTCTTGGCTTTAACTTCTGGTTTTAAGATGGCTTCCATAACTCTTAGCATCCCATCTGCATTCCAGGCAGAAGAAGGGAGAGGGTGGCCACCAGCTATATCTGTCCCTTCTTATCAAGAAATCAAAAGCTTATCCAAATGCCCCAGCAGGGAATTTCTATAAGACCTAAGATCGAAGGTTAGAACTGGGTCGTCCGTTCACCTCTAAGTAAAATTAGATATAGTTAGAAAGAAGGAAAGTAGAGGATGGATATTGAGTAGGCATTGTGAGTCTCAATCAGGGGCCATTCATACTTGCTTGAAAATCTTCAGGGAAAGGAGACAGACTATCCCATTTTCAGCAGGTCCAGAAAGATGTTTTTATTTTGAATCTGAATCATCCTTCCTCTAACTCACGCCTCTGGTTGCTGGTTCTGCCCTGTGGGAGCTACACCAATGGATTTGAATACTTCTTCCTAATGGCAGCCATACAAATATTTGAAGACAGCTGTCATATCTCCTGTAACTCTTTTCTCATCCACATGAAGCATCTCCAGTTGAATCCTCATGGGACAGAACTTTAAGAGTTCTCATGTTTTAGAGGCTCTCCTTTGAGTATGCTCCAGTTTATCAATGTTTCTACTAGACTTCATTGCCCCAGATGACACCACTGGTCAAGGGGTAGCTTGTGAAAAACCAGAAATCTCAGATTATTATTTCCATCATCTGGGTTATCTCTAAGGTAGTTCACTTTTGCATCAACTTCTATGTTCTTCCTGCTTGGGAGGGAGCCAACTAAAAAACATGAATCTTTTCCACCCTTTCATCTTCCTTTACTTATGTAGTCGGACTAAAGATCTTAGAACAAAATTTATATTCACCATTAGTATATTTTATGGTGTTAGATTTGACTTGTATTTCTAATTTATTGAGTTATTCTCAGATTTCAATTCTATTACGCAGGGCATGCTATTCCTTCCAGTTTGACATTATCTGCAAATGTGACAAATTTATGCTCTTCATAATTCTAAGGAGGTCAGGATAGAGTCTTTCAACCTGTCCCCAGTGTCCACTTTAGTTAGGGGGCTTCAACATATGATAGATTCACATTGTGATCAGTCAGCTCACACTTCAACTTTTGTCCTAAGAACGTTGTGAGATCCTCTTTCAATTGCTTTGGAAAAATTCGATCAAAAGAACCTGTCTCCTAATCAAACTAGTAAAGTTTAGGTAGAGGACGTTTTTCCCCAGTGAGTCCACACTAGCTGCTAAGAGCACCAGTTCCCCTTCTGAGTTCTTCAAAATTAGCCTTTACATATGCTAGTCTAGAACTTTTTATGATTATGTTGTTCTTCTAATACTGGATACTGAAAATCCAGAGCAAAATTTGGAGCTGAATCATAGCAACTGTTATGAAATTGCACATTAAACCAGGGGTGTTCACAAAGGCAAAAATTATGTGTAATTAAAATGATTTTTTGAAAATCCCTTAAATGACTCACAAAGTATAGTATGCATGGTACACCATGTACACTCTTGTACAGTAAGTCAAATCTTGAGAAACACTGAGTTCTCAAGGTACTAAATAAAAGTATAAAAAGAAGTCCATCACAGAACATTTTAAACATTTTATCAAATCCATCTCTAGGACTACATGAGGGAGGGTGGAGAATTCCAAGGTATCCCTGCTTGTCAGTAAGGTATATTTGTGTTGTTTTAATATGAATACTTTATTATTTATTGATTGATTTTGAGGTGGAGTCTCGCCCTGCCACCCAGGCTGGAGTGCAGTGACATGATGTTGGCTCACTGCAGCCTCTACTTCCTGGGTTCAAACAGTTCTCCTGCCTCAGCCTCCAAAGTAGCTGGGATTACAGGCGCACACCACCAGCTAATTGTTGTACTTTTAGTAGAGACAGGGGTTTCACCACATTGTGCAGGCTGGTCTCAAACTCCTGTCCTCAAGTGATCCACCCGCCTAGGCCTCCCAAAGTGCTGGAATTACAGGCATGAGCCACGGCACCTGGCCTAATATGAACACTTTATAATCTTAATACATACTAATAGACTTTTTGCTGGTATGAGCATTGAAAAGTTATTATCTATGACAGTGCCTACTACAAGATCTGATGTGTAGGAGGTCTCACTAGATTTGAACCTAATCTTTCTTGATTAAATATTTATACATACTATTCTTTGAAAAGTTAAAGAAAAGGTTTTGGACATTACCATCTTATTTGTTCAAAGCAGCCTGTTCTCTTTCTCACCTTGGGCATTGATCGATCTTGTGATGATTTCTTAGTGTAAGTTAATGCTTATAATTAGTGCCTTTAATAATGAAATTGCAGATTTGAAAGGTGGACTTTATTTTAAGAGGACAGTTAGTTCACATAACTAACTTCATTATTTATTAGTCCTATGATCTTGGGCAAGTTAACATTTTAGAAATTATTTCCCCATCTTCAGAAAAGGTTATTGATAACTACTTCAATAATCTAAGTCATATATGTGAAGCACCCAGCCCAGAGTAGATCCAGGTCCCAAAGTCATATTTCAGGAAAAGATCACTTATTTTGAAATGAGTTATAAAGAAAAATAAAGAGTTATAAAGAGTTATAATGGATATCCAGTAATAATATCACTGATATGGTTTGGCTCTGTCACCACCCAAATCTCATCTTGAATTGTGACTCCCATGTGTCAAGTGGGGGATCTGGTGGGAGGTGATTGGATCACGGTGGAAGTTTCCCCCATGTTGTTTTCATGATAATGAGGGAGTTCTCACGACATCTGATGGTTTTATAGTGTTTGGCAGTGCCTCTGTTGCTCTCTCTCTCCTCTTTCCTGTCAACTTGTGAAGAGGTGCCTGCTCCCCCTTTGGCTTCCGCCATGACTGTTAGTTTTCTGAGGCTCCCCCAGCCATAAGGAACTGTGAGTCAATCAAACTCCTTTTGTTCATAAATTACCCAGTCTCAGAAAGTATCTTTATAGCAGTGTAAGAATGGACTAATACAATTGCCTTGAACCACATTAAGTAGCAATTTAAGGTGAATTACATATATGATAAAACATAATGAAATGTTTTATGTAATCAGTCTTTCCTTTAAAATGTTGACTATGGATATATTTGTTTTTGGGGCTACCATAACAAAAACAAATACAGTAACAAAACAGAATGATTTTAAAAAAGGAAATTTGTTGACTCACATTTCTGGAGGCTAGAAGTCTGAAATCGTGGTGTTGCCCAAGCCATTTGCTCTTTCTGATGGCTCCAGGGGAGAATACTTCCTTGCCTCTTTTAGCTCCTGGTGTTTGCCCATAACCCTTGACATTGCTGGGCTTATAGAGGCATCACTCTAGTCCCATGGCTGTCTTCTCTCTGTGTGTCTTCACAACACCTTCCCTTTGTGCATATCTGTCTCTGTACCCAAATTTCCCCTGTTTAAAAGGATACCAGTTATATCGGATTAGGACCCAACTCTGCCGATTTCATTTTAAGTTGACTTGACCCTACTTCCAGATAAGGTCACATTCTGAAGTAGTGGGGGTTAGGACTTCAATATGTCTTTGCGGGTGGGGAAGGGACAAAATTCAACTCATAATACCAGGGTTGTGCAAAGAATTATGGAGTCATAAAGCTGTTTGAGCACAGGTAATGGCCATAAAAGCTAACCTCAGGGCGGTAGGAGTTGGGCAGAAGGGGAAGGTGGAAAGGAAGGATTTTCTGCACCCACTTCTGCTAACACTACATTTGTAGACACCAGATGCACATGAAGGATGAAAAGTGGAAGCTTCGTTAAGGCCTTAAAATTTCACCGTTGTTAACTAAGGGTAAAGAAAGCTTCAAATGTCTACTGCTTTTCTCTATGAATCTTAGAGTTCAGAACAACAAGATAAAGACTTTACTTCTCCCAGCCGAAGTCATAGTGTAACTTAACATGGACTTATACCAAATATATTTCATGTGTTCAATACAAATTAGCAATGGAATTGGACAATAAAATATAACAGTTTGATATACAATGAGAAGCTACACCTACAGTCAATAAATATTAGTTATTTCCTCCCTTCTGTTGACCATCAACTCCACCAAAGCTAATTTTGTTAGACTCACTGTAGTGAAGGAAAACACCACCTTGACAGATACTGTCTCAGAAGGAAGATTTCCAGAAAAGCTATTTATAAAACTTGGGGTCAGGCTCAAGTGGCAGTAGGCTGATTTTTCACTACAGAGAACTGATTGATGCCAGGCATAGTTGATGACATAATAGTGTAGTATTGATGGACCCAGTGAGGGAAGGCTTTTGATGTGATCCACAAGGTTTTTTCTCAGGTAAGCAATCCATTTCTGATAGGAGAGTTGGTTTCTCACATGAGCAAACTGTTTTCCTAGATAAGCAAGTTTGCAGGAATCTCCTGAAGCAAATTATTAAGAGTTAAGTTATTTATTGGTTTACATATATCTTCCTGAGCAATAATTTCCAGAACATATCAACATAGGTGTCATCAGTTCTTACCTCTCTCATGTTTTGCCATTGAAAGTATGGAGAAAACCGTAATTACTTTTGTGCCAACCTACTACAACTGGAAATGTTTCTATCTGAGGAATTCATGTTCAGTTTTGTTTTGTTTTTTTTTTTTTGAGACGGAGTCTCGCTCTGTCGCCCAGGCTGGAGTGCAGTGGCCGGATCTCAGCTCACTGCAAGCTCCGCCTCCCGGGTTCACGCCATTCTCCTGCCTCAGCCTCCAGAGTATCTGGGACTACAGGCGCCCGCCACCTCGCCCGGCTAGTTTTTTTGTATTTTTTAGTAGAGACGGGGTTTCACCGTATTAGCCAGGATGGTCTCGATCTCCTGACCTCGTGATCCGCCCGTCTCGGCCTCCCAAAGTGCTGGGATTACAGGCTTGAGCCACCGCACCCGGCCCAGTTATCTTTAATGAGTGAAATAACTGATAGGATCTGTCTCTTGCTGCAATAGAAAGACCACATTCATATCAATAGTCCTTTTATAAGAGGTGTCCATAAACCTGTGGTCAACACATGGGGCTAATCACACGATTGTCATAGGTGTGGTTTCTGGGCAGGCGAGAGAACCTTTTGCTGTTTTATAACCCTGATTATAGCTGTAACTTCACATTTTCCATTATGTATGCCATTAATCATAAGAGAGAATAAATTGAGAGACTTTGAGTGAATGATAATTGAATGAGGAAACTCTATCTCCATAACCATAAACAGAACTCAAAGCACATAACCCTCAAAGAGGCATTTTTCACAAAGCTCAGCACATTGGCCAGAAAGCCAATATATTCCTCACCTGCTGTCAAGGTTTATTGTCGACATGTAAGTTAACTGGGCTGGGAAATATTAATATGATAGCATTGAAAGAAATCTGCATTATCAGTACTAGACATCAAAATGGAAGTATGCGGGAAGCAGGGTTAATAGACAGGTGTGAAGCTGCCAACCGATGAGATTTTTCTCCAAATAAATAAACTATGTTAAAATAGCAGCCTTCCCCTTAATAGCAGATCAGCATTTCTTCAAATCAGACTGTCATATTTTCTGCAATAGCAATCACTGACTTGATGACACAAGCATCATTTCTGGTTCTCATTTTGAGACAAGTTATATTCCGCTGGAAATGTTCGAGCATGGGAATGTATTTTGGTATAACATTTTGTTGCCTTTGACACCAAGAATGAAGACCAGAAAAAAAACAGTCTCTCTTGAGAGACTCTAAGCAACATGGCTCAAAGCTTTTTTTTTTTTTTTTTTGAGACAAGTTCACTGTCGCCCAGGCTAGAGTGCAGTGGCATGATCACAGCTCACTGCAGCCTCAACTTCAAGGGCTCAAGCAATCTTCTTGCCTCACCCTCTCAAGTAGCTAGGGCTACAGGAGGGCACC
>NW_012116599.1:2217925-2227721 GCF_000951035.1 Colobus angolensis palliatus | reverse complement strand
GGTTCAAGCGATTCTCCTGCCTCAGCCTCCCGAGGAGCAGAAATCATAGGCCCATGCCACCACGCCTGGTTAATTTTTGTATTTTTAGTAGAGACAAGGTTTCACCATGTTGTCCAGGCTGGTCTCGAACTCCTGACCTCAAAACTCCTGCCCACCTCCACCTCCCAAAGTGCTGGGATGACAGGTGTGAACCACCACTCCCAGCCAGAAAAATCTCTGACAGAGTAGCCTGAGAAGGCAAATATTCATGACTGTAACTTTGATTGTTGTTAGCCAGAGAAGAATAAAGAAGCACATTTGCATCTGCTCATGAGATATATCCTCTTACAGAAAACTTAAACAGGTCTTTTGAGGGCTGGTGAGAGACAGGGAGAAAGCAACTACTCCAACAATAAACATACGCACATCCTCAAGGTCACAAGCCACATATTTACTTTGAGACAGGTTCCTGGCTTGCCAGCTGGCTTGCTTTCTCCTTGATGACCTCAGTAGAGCCAGGACTTGCATTTCTCAGGTCACTTGGCTGATTGTGCACACCTATGGCACAAGTGTATTATACTTCTTGCTGATAGAATTTTGTTCTCCTTCTAGAATGTTCTTCTCCTTCTGAACATCAGGATGCCACAAGAGGTCGATGGACGTGGTGGGAAACAGGTTGAGTTCCCCCGACTCTACCCTACTAGGCTGGTTTTAAATTCTGATCCTCTTCCAAAGTCCATGCTTTTTCTAGTGCTAATTTATTCATTCACTCAATAACATTTCAGAACCTCCTATATACCTTTATCAGTCAGAAACCCTAGAGAAAACAGAGGGAGCAGTTAAGAGCTTGAGGAGAGTTTAATAAAGAGAGAGTTTAAAAGGTTCAGGAAACATGTAGGGAAACCACAAGGAATAATGTAGTGGGCTCTATTGCCATCCCTAAGCCTCAATGGACAAGAGGATAAAGCAGTTACTAGGACTTGGGTGTAGCAGCCTCTCTGTGAAGAGGGCCACCTCACAGGAGCTGTGACCTTGGTTGCAGGACTTAGCCAGCTTGCAGCAACCCTGTAGGGAGGAAGCCAGGGAAGTAAATATCCCACCTTCATCCTCCTGCCTCTCTCTGACCTGCTGTTAATGTTTCCCACTGGTAGAACCAGAGGTGGATTTGCCATGAAGCTAATGACTGTTAACCAGCAGCAACTTTCATGAACACTGTTCTCTTCTAAGACTCTGGGTGGGCCCTAGCAATGTTCACATAATGCGGATTTTGTAAAATGTCCAAATGTAACACACTTTTTTTTTTTTTTTAAGACAGGGGTTCACTCCCATCACCCAGGCTGGAGTGCAATGGCGTGACCTTGGCTCACTGCAACCTCCACCTCTCAGGCTCAAGGAATTCACCTTCCTGTCTCCCCAGTAGCTGGGAGCACTGGTGCACGCCATCATAGCCAGCCATTTTTTTTCTTTTTTTGTATTTCTTGTAGAGGTGGGGTTCACCATATTGCCCAGGCTAACTCCTGACCTCAAGTGATCTACCCACCTTGGCCTCCCAAAGTTCTGGGATTACAGGTGTGAGCCACCATGCCCAGCCTCCAAATGTAACACAACTGCAGCTAGTTAAGTCTGCCATCTCTTCACACTCTCCACCAGACTTCTCCTGTATCACGTGGTTCTGAAAATGATCGTGGGAATTTGAAGTGTCCCGCTGAGGGGAAGTTGAGTTGGAGATATGCTTACTTTGCATTTGGGGGGAAAAGCATGTGGCTCACAGTCCTATCTGTGTCTTTGCCTTTCCAGTGGCGGAATTTTCAGGAATACGCCTACCATCCTCTGTGCAGGGTCAGAGTCACCCTGTGATGTCACCGTGTCCTGTGGAGTGTGTGTGTGCATGTGTGTGTGTATGTGTATACGGGGAAGGGGCTCAGGGATCGAGTTGAAAAGTTCCAGAAGGTAGTCGGAACATTTCTTCAACCCTTACAGCTCATTTAGGGGAAAAACAAAACAAAACAAAACACATTGCCAATGTATTTCGTGAATTCGACAAAAATACTAGAAATGTAAATGATGTCACCAGTAATAGACTATGAGGTAAAAGAACTTCTAAAAAATAGTACACTGTGCCAGAAGAAAAATTGAATTATCTAGTCTCTTCATTGTACATAATATTACAAAACTGTTGTCACATGAAGAGGCACCCAAGAGAATTCAGACCAAAAATATAGGGGAAAAATTATTACAGAGGCATATCAGGAAGTTCATTGACAAAAAATATGGATTATATTTTTCAGGATGTATTTTTTTCTTATGGAAAATATTTACTTTTGTACCTTATTTTGTATTCATAAGTTTATAATCTTTTTATTTTTTTAAAAAAATAAGTTTTATAAGAGAGATGGGGGTCTCACTACATTGGCCAGGCTGGTCTTGAAACCCCAACTTCAAGCAATCCTCCCACCTTGGCCTCCCCAAATGTTGAGATTACAGGCATGAACCACCGTGCCTGGCCTATAATCTTATTTTCTTAAGAAAACACCGAAGACCTGTGAGCTTTAAACGCCAACAAAACCTGCGCCACACCTGGGCCAAACCCACCTGAAAGCCAGAGGGCAAAGGAGTCGGTTGGTGTCACTGTGGGCCAGCTTCCCGGGCACAGAGCAGAGCAGAGGAGGGGGAGAGTGGGTCTGAGTTGCAAACAATAGATCCCAGGACTATACCAGACACTGCCTCAGGTGTTGGATTTATCATGAGAAATAACATGGACATGGTCCCTGCCCTTGAGCAGTTTATTGTTTAGTGAGAGAAAGAAGCTGGCTAACAGGCATTACAATGCAATCTGCTGAGCGCTGTGCTATGGGAGCACGGGGTGACACAAGAGGTGGCTTCAAGGGCTGCCTAGCAGAAGATGCATTTCTGCATGACAGGAATTAAATGAATGAGTCATTGAAACATGCCCTGAGGTCCCAAGTGGAAGGGGAGAGAGAGGCAAATGGAGTGCAGTGACATTTTCAAAAGGGTCGGGAATAAAAGACATTAACAAGTGTATAGTAAAGTTGTGCTATCACGATGGTCAACTTATGTTAGAATGCAGACCTGGGCTACTTAGTTTTTTGTTGTTGTTGTTGCTGAGAGAGTTGCTCTGTCTCCCAGGTTGAAGTGCAGTGGTGCGATCTCGGCTCACTGCAACCTCTGCATCCCAGGTTCAAGCAATTCTCCTGTCTCAGCCTCCCGAGTAGCTGGGATTACAGGCACCTGCCACCAAACCCAGCTAATTTTTGTGTTTTCAGTAGAGACAGGGTTTCACCATGTTGGCCAGGCTGGTCTTGAATTCCTGACCTCAAGTGATCTGCCCACCTTGGCCTCCCAAAGTGCTGGGATTACAGGCGTGAGCCACCGTGCCTAGTCTACTTACTATTGTTATCTATCAGTTATCAGACCGAAACATATCTGGTAATTTCTGTGATTCCTTTTATCCTTTAATATTAAACAAATTATAATAACATTTAAATAATTTTTTCCTTTTTATAAAAGTAATATATGTGGGAATTATAGACTATCTAGAAAATACAGATGAAAATTGAAAAAGGAAACAGTCTCAACACTATTAGCAGCCACTGTTAGCATTTGGGGGTATATTCTTCTGATGTTTTTTCTAGGCATATGAATCCTTGTGAAAGTTACACTATACGTAAGAATTTAGGCTGGGCACTGTGGCTTACGTCTGTAATCCCAGCACTTTGGGACGCCAAGGCAGGCAGATCACCTGAGGTCAGGAGTTCAAGACTAGCCTCGCCGACATGGTGAAACCCATCTCTGCTAAAAATACAAAAAATTAGCCAGGCGTGGTGGCAGGTACCTGTAGTCTCAGTCACTCAGGGGGCTGAGGTAGGAGAATCGCTTGAACCTGGAAGGTGAATGTTGCAGTGAGCCAAGATCGCACCATTGCACTCCAGCCTGGGTGACAAGAGCGTAACTCCGTCTCAAAAAAACACAACAAAACAAAGAATTTATAACTTTTATGAATTATAAGACCATGAACCATGTGCCAGGGAGTTGGGTTAATGTGGGATTGTAATTGTGGATTTATAGATGATGGTGCCAAGCAAGTTAGAGTCTGCTATGCTGTGATGGCATGGATATAAATGGAAAGAAGGTTTAACATGTGAGAAGCTGAAGGGGGATTGTCTCAAGCCCTATAACCAAAAGTCTCTTGGTCTAATCAGTCCAAAGGGAATCTTCATGCCTAGAATGCAAATGTAACCTAGTTGAATCCATGATCCAAGTGATCCATCTCAGAACAGTGTTCCCTTCAAAGGAGCACATTCAGCAATCAAAGTAATTTCAAAAACTCTCAAGCTCTTGGTCTTTTTGAATATCACAAAGGGATATGTACCCACAGAAGTGCTTCTTAAAAATGTTCTTTCCTTTTCCAACAACCTCATTTAAAGATGACAGAGACCTCTGTGCCATTCACCAACCCTCCCTGGGAAAAAATACACTTCCCTTAGCTCTAGCCTTTGCACTTCTTCACTTCTTTTTCCTTCTCCAGTTTTTCCAAGTCTGTGCCAGAAAAAGCCAAAAGGAGTCAATCCTGCAAGGAAAGACCTGGTTGGAGGACTAGGGGACAAAAGAACTGAGTAAATAAAGCCAAACTCCTTTTTGGGAGGAGGGAGAGAGAACCTGGGTTCACTCACATATGATTCATTTTCATCCATCTAATCATATAGAGAAAACCTTGATCTAGTCTGGTGGGGAAAGGTATTGTGTGGAGTCTGAAAAGGCAGTGTCAGACAGCAGCACTCCGTCAGTGTCTGGTCGCATCCTCAACAGCGGTGGGTTCAGCCCCTGCTCAATCAAATCTGAACCTCGTTGTGAGTCCTCACATCACTGCCCACCACATTCGATCGGTCACTAAGTCCTGTTCCTTCTGTCCCTGATCAGTTGGGTAACAGGGCTCAGAGCATTTATTGGTACAAGGCTGCTTTATTAACATGCAGAGACTGAGTTAGATGCTGTATTAGTTTGTTCTGGCTGCCATAACAACATATCACAGACTGAGTGGCTTAAACAACAGAAATTTACCTTCTCACAGTTCTGGAGGGTAGAAGTCCAAGATCAAGATTTTGGCAGTGTTGGTCTCTCCCAAGACCTCTCTTCTTGGCTTGCAGCCGGCCGCCTTCTCCCTACGTCCCCACACACAGTGGCTCTTCTTTTGTAAGGACACCAGTCATATTGGATTAGGTCCCCACCCTAAAGGCCTCATTTGACTTAATCACCTCTTTAAAGATCTTATCTCCAAATAGGGTTACATTCAGAAGTACTCAGGATTGGTTGTGGGGGACATGGTTCAGCCCCTAATAGAGCCCAAGACAAGATGCTGCAACAGAGTAGACCACTTCATACCTGCAGAGAGAGGAAAAGCCCAAAGTACAGACTGGGAGGTGAGTTTGGTGACTGGGAGAATCAGGAGAGCCCCAGGCCGGGTCTCAGGACAGAAGAGGTTGAAGAATCCTTGGCTCTGTCTGCTTGTGGGGACCAAGGGCTGGGATACGACTTGAATATTAGACATCAAAGCTATGCAGAAGGTGCACTCAGCTGCCTGGAGGAACCTCTTGCAATTATTTGCACATCTGTGTCTCTTTCTAGACTGTGAGGCTCTAGGGGCCAAGGACAGTAATTCATCTGTCTTGGCATTGCCAGCATCTAGGAACCAGGAACAGTGAAGGAACACAGCAAAGTTTGCTAAAGAAATTAATGAGGCACCTAACGAGACTAGGAATGAATTAATGCCTCGTTTTCAAACCATCTGTGAATTAGGTCACTATGAAGGTGGATGATCCCATCACTTTTATGTTTATTTTTATCTTGTTCTCAAACTCGGGATCCTGTTCCCCACCCCTCACTGCATGCTCTCTCTCTCTCTCTCTCTCTCACACACACACACACACAGAACCACTTTCACTCACTCTCACACCCACTCTCACACTCAAACACACACATACGCTCTCACACATACAGTCTCACACTCACATACACATATACTCCCTCTCACACACACTCTCATACACACACACAGACCCACTTCCACTCACACCCACACACACTCTCATACTGACACACACATATGCTCTCACACACAGCCACTCATGCTCACATACACACACTCTCACACTCGTACACGCACACAAATGCTCTCTCACACACACATACACACTATAATTCTCTGGCTATAAGCAAGAAAGTGTGGCAGAATCTTCCCAAAGAAAGTACACACCTTGGCCAGGCGTGGTGGCTCACACCTGTAATCTCAGCACTTTGGGAGGCAGAGGCAAGCTGGATCACTTGAGGTCAAGAGTTTGAGACCAGCCAGGCCAACCTGGTGAAACCCTGTCTCTACTGAAAATACAAAAATGAGCCAGGTGTGGTCACATGCGCCTATAGTCCCAGCTACTTGGGAGGCTAAGGCAGGAGAATCACTTGAACCGAGGAGGCAGAGGTTGCAGTGAGCCGAGATTGTGCCACTGCACTCCAGCCTGGGTGACAGAGCAAGGCTCCATTTCAAAGAAAAAGAAAGAAAAATAAGTACACACCTGTTTGTCTAAAGATAATTTAAATAAAATTTTCATTGTCCCCTGAACCTTTACTTATAAGAATTGACAATAACAATAGGTTAGCAAGATGGGGGGATCGCTTGAGCCCAGGAGTTCAAGACCAGCCTGGGGAACATAGTTAGACCTTGTCTCTAGGAAAAACAAACAAACAAAAACAATGGATAGATTTTTGCCTAAAAACCGAAGTGCTTATTCTGCTCTTTCCTCTGATGCTCCTTAACTCTGTCTTGCCTCAACAGTTTTTGAAGAATGACAACAAATCAGCAAGAAAAAAGCAAATAATCCCATCAAAAAGTGGGCAGAGGACATAAATAGACAATTCACAAAAGAAAATATACAAATGGCTAAGAAACAAATGAAAAAAATGCTCAACATCACTAATTATCAGAGAAATGCAAATTAAAACCACAATGAGATACCACCTTACTCCTGCAAGAATGTCCATCATGTAAAAATGAAAAAATAATAGATGTTGGCATGGATGTGGTGAAAAGGGAACACTTTTACACTGCTGATGGGAATGTAAACTGGTACAACCACTAGTGAAAACAGTGTGGAGATTCCTTAAAGAACTAAAAGTAGAACTACCATTTGACCCAGCAATCCCACTACTGAGTATCTACCCAGAGGAAAAGAAGTCATTACATGAAAAATACACTTGCCCGCACACGTCTATAGCAGCAAAACTCATAATTGAAAAAATATGGGACCAGCCTAGATGCCTGATATGCTTCGTCTGTGTCCTCACCCAAATCTCACCTTGAATTGTAATAATCCCCGCATGTCAAGGGCAGGGCATGGAGATAATTGAATTGTGGAGGTAGTTTCCCCCATACTGTTCTCATGGTAGTGAGTAAGTTTCACGAGATCTGATGGCTTTACAAATGGGAGTTCCCCTGCACGAGCTCTCTTTCCTGCTGCCATGTAAGACGTGACTTCGCTCTTCATGACTGTGAGGCCTCCCCAGCCATATGGAACTGTGAGTCAATGAAGCCTCTTTCCTTTATAAATTACTCAGTCTCGGGTATGTCTTTATTAGCAGTGTGAGAACAGACTAATACAATGCCCATCAACAAGTGGATAAAGAAAATGTGGCATATATATATATATATATGAGTATATATACTACTCAGCCATAAAAAGGAATGAAATAATGGAATTCATAGCAACCTGGATGGAGCTGGAGACCATTATTCTAACTACAGTAATTCAGCAACGGAAAACCAAATATCATATGCCATCACATAAGCTTAACTCTCAGTTATAAGTGGGAGCTAAGTTATGAGGACGCAAAGACGTAAAAATGAGATAATGGACTTTAGGGACTCAGAGGGAAGGGCTGGAGCAGGGTGAGGAATAAAAGGCTACACACTGGGTACAGTGTACACTGCTTAGGTGATGGGTGCACCGAAATCTCAGAAGTCACCACTAAAAAACTCATCCATGTAGCCAAAAACCACCTGTTCCCCCAAAACTATTGAATTTTTTTTAAAAAAAGCAATTTTTGAAGAGTAAAATGGTGACCTGCAGGTGGTGGAAGTGACAGTCTCAGGTCCTCTCAGGATCTGACTGGCTGTTGTGATACCTCAGTTCTTGTCTTCCTAGTATAAAAGATTTTATACAGGATATACACAGCAAAGGAGATGCAGCACAGAGCAATTTATCATGAAGGAGAAAGACTATTTTGAAACTACAGAATAGACAGTACACCCTAAGAGGGAGAGGATTCAGGGCAGGCTGCTCAATGAGACAGCAGAGGCCGGCACGAAGGAGACTCCCTTACACGATCATTCATAAGGAGGTGGGAAGAGGTGTTGCTAGTAAGCATGTTCTGGGTGGTCCTCTGGGTGCACATGTGCAGTAGCTGTACATGCTTGTTCATACCGCGAATGTCTCATTAGCTTCTTATATCTCCACCCAGAGGTGTTTTTTATTTTTTACTATTGTAATGAGCAAAGGGTCACTGTCTTTGAGAACAGTAAGTGGGCGATCTAAGCCTCCCCAGCCATTCGGAACTGTCAATCAATTAAATCTCTTTCCTTTATAAATTATCCAGTCTCAGGTATATCTTTATAGCAGTGTGAAAACGAACTAATATATAACCCAAAGAAAGTTAAACACCATTTTTTATTTGACAACGTTTTGCATATGATTTTAACATACCAAATAAGCCTAATATGGATCTCTTAGACTTCTTCAGGTCCTAATATTCAAAAAGTTATTTGAGGTTAAAAAGACTGAACTTAGAATTTTAAATTTATTTTGGAAAGTTTGTCAATATTAAAGATTTAAAACATTTGATCAAAATAGACTCACAGGTCACTGTAAAATAACAGTCATTCATATAGCAAAATCGATAATCAAAGATTTTAAATTCAAAGATTTTAAAAAAGCAAAAACCTTTACTCTTTGATAGAGAAGAGATTCATTTTTTCAAACAATCAAAAACCTAATAAAGACAGCATGAAACAAATGGAATCTGTCTCTCTTCTTTTTATTTTTATTTTTTGCAGTTGGCTTAAAAGGTAAACCAAAATATTTACTATCTTTCATTAATGCTACAGAAAAATCTTGTTCAAAAGAGAAAACCAGATTTTACCATTGCCTCAGTATATTTTTAATGCTAAAGATAATGTTAACAAAACCTTATAAACAAATCCAACCAAGCTCAATTCAGTTTAGAACACAAAGTGTAAGATTTTTATAAACTTTTTATAACCTCTTATAATTTTTCCCATTATTTGTTTTTTTAACTTTCTATATCCATTTAGGTTTTCTTTCTTTCTTTTTTTTTTTTTTAAACAGAGTCTTGTTCTGTTGCCCACGCTGGAGTACTATGGCACAATCTCAGCTCATCGTAATTTTTGCTGCCTAAATTCTCCTGCCTCAGCCTCCCAAGGAGGTGGTATTACAGGCATGCGCCACCACACCTGGCTAATTTTTGTATTTTTAGTAGAGACAGAGTTTCACCATGTTGACCAGCCTGGTCTTGAACTCCTGATCTCAAGTGATCTGCAATGCCTCGGCCTCCCAAAGTGCTGAGATTACAGACAGGAGCCACTGCGCCTGGCCTCCAGTTAGTTTTATCTATCTCTTTTCCTTCCATTTAAAGCAACTTTTAAAAATCTCTAAACTAGACATAATTTCTTTCCCTTTAACAAAAACCACGTTTTCATGTGGTTAAGAAGTTATAACCTTTTTTTTTTTTT
>NW_012116599.1:2215816-2217380 GCF_000951035.1 Colobus angolensis palliatus | reverse complement strand
AAAGTATATGAGTCTAAACTCTTATTCAGCAACTGATTAGTCTCAGCATTACATCTTATCTGGAAAGGATCTAGCCAGTCAATGAACTTCTGTCATTTAATTTAGCTTAGCAAACCCCTAAGGGTAGAGCTACTAAAGAGATTTGAGAAATATTTCCAGGTAAATATATTACAAAACATAAACTTATCAGAAGTTCACTTATAAACTTTTATACCCTTTATATTCGTTTACTCTTAGCAATCATATTTGGAAAACTTTATGAGACTCTAGATAAATCTAGCTACCATCCCAAGCTAAATTTTCTATCAACCATTTTTTTTTTTTTTTTTTTTGAGATGGAGTCTTGCTTTGTTGCCAGGCTGGAGTGCAGTGGCACAATCTTGGCTTACTGTAACCTCTGCCTCCTGGGTTCAAGCGATTCTCCTGCCTCAGCCTCCCAAGTAGCTGGGACTACAGGCATGTGCTCCCATGCCCAGCTAATTTTTGTATTTTTAGTAGAGACAGGGTTTTACCATGTTGGCCAGGATGATCTCAATCTCTTAACCTCATGATCTGACCACCTTGGCCTCTCAAAGTGGTGGGATTATAGGCATGAGTCACCATGCCCGGTCTATCAACCAATTTTATATTAGTATACACCAGGCAAGTATCATAAAAGCAAGAACTTTAAATTTAATACCTGCACATTTTGCTGATAATTGAGAAGAAACAGTCATTCTCATCAAACCAATAACATTAGACTTGTCCCATCCAACAAAAGATTACTAAGTCATGTGAACTTGAAAAGCATTTGGTTTAATTAATTTATGAGTACTCCTTTATTTATAAGCCCAAATTGTACTATAGACAATACACAAAGAGACATGTATACACATGTATATGCAAAAATACAGACACAAGGGTCTTATAGCAGTTTTAAAACTTTAGCCATGAATCAGGTAAAACTCACTAGTTTAAAGGGTCAGTTGGATTCAAACTGTATCTCTACAAATGGAACAGGCTGAAACTTATCTGCTCCACATGGCTGAAACCCTTAGTGAATTTTAGACAAAACGAGGTAGCATATTTACATCTCTAGCACACTCCACTCAGAGAGCTCAAGCCTCTTCAAGAAGCCTGGGCATTTTAAAGGAAGATTGAAAGAAATGCCAAGGTAACATAAATCATAGGAATAAATTAAAAACAAGTGGGACTGGTTCCTTGAACAGGAATCGAACTTAGGCTGCAACGGTGAAGGACTAAATCCTAGACAATAGACTAGAATGGAGAGCCTTTCTTTTTTCTTTTCTTTACTTTTTTTTTTTTTTTTTTTTTGAGACAGCGTCTTGCCCTGTCACCCAGGATGGAATGCAGTGGCACAATCACAGCTCACTGCCGCATTGACTTCCTGGGTTCAGGTGATCCTCCACCTCAGCCTCCCAAGTGGCTGGGACTACAGGTGTGCACCACCATGCCTGGCTAATTTTTTGTATTTTTGGTAGAAATGGAGTTTCGCCAAGTTGCCCAGGCTGGTCTCGAGCTCCTGGGCTCAATGAATTCTCCCACCTTGGCCTCCCAAAATTCT
>NW_012116599.1:2210156-2210611 GCF_000951035.1 Colobus angolensis palliatus | reverse complement strand
CCATCATTTGCCCAAACCCAGAGAGTACAGGTGAAAGCTCAATTTCGAGACACGTTGGCCAGGAGAAGCACCTAAACCAAGGTAAGACTTGTCTCAGCCCTCCCCTTTTTCCAGGTGCACAGAGGCAGAAATCCTTACAAAAGGAGATTTCCTTTATGGATATAAATCTTTTTAACAAAAGTCTTTAAAAATAGCCAGCTAAATGCCAGAAAGGTATATTTTGGAGACACATCTGGTTCAAGGCTGTATGTTTATTTTTTTAAAATTTAGTTTCTGGCTGGACGGGTGGCTTACGCCTGTAATCCCAGCACTTTGGGAGGTCGAGGCGGGTGGATCACAAGGTCAAGAGATTGATACCATCCTGGCCAACATGGTGAAACTTCATCTCTACTAAAAATACAAAAATTAGCTGGGCGTGGTGGTGTGTGCCTATAGTCCCAGCTACTCAGGAGGCT
>NW_012116599.1:2200577-2209196 GCF_000951035.1 Colobus angolensis palliatus | reverse complement strand
TTAAAATGACTGAGTTTAGCAGGGAACCCATCAAGGAATATGGTGAAAAAGGCATTCTCTATGTGTGAACTCAGCATGGGCAGCTCTGAAAAACAAACAAATCTACTTAACCTGAGGGCCTACCTTTTATAAACACTTTTTATATACAAATTCCTAGGACAGCTTTCTTTAACCTTTATGACAGTAACTAAGCCAAAAATTAGCAGATTCAATTTTCCTTATCACTTAAGCTTTTCATTTACCTTTTATAAAGAGTCTTTTAAAAGAGGCAATTTGCTGGTACAGTGGCTATAACACCTATAATCCTAGCACTCTGGGAGGCCCAGGCAGGAGAATTGCTTGAGACCAGGAGTTCAAGATCCTGTCTCTGTTATAATAAATACAACAATTAAATGAAAGAGGCAACACATTATGAAAATATGTTCAGAAGTTTCACACATCAATAGGCATACTTCAGTGAGACAAATTTGGGAGCCCTTATTTAAAAATGCACTTCTTCTTTTTTATTTATTTTTTTCTTTTCTGAGACAGAGTCTCACTCTGTCACCCAGGCTGGAGTGCAGTGGTGAGATCTCGGCTCACTGCAACCTCCGCCTTCCAGGTTCAAGCGATTCTCCTGCCTCAGCCTCCTGAGTAGCTAGGATTACAGGTGTGCGCCACCACACCTGGCTAATTTTTGTATTTTTAGTAGAGTTGGGGCTTCACCATGTTGGCCAGACTGGTCTGGAATTCTGACCTCCTGATGTGCCCACGTTGACCTCCCAAAGTGCTGGGATTACAGGTGTGATCCTCTGCACCCGGCCGCAGATAACTTTTTAAAATCGGGAACTGTTCTTTATATTGTTACGATGATGGTCTCAAGACTGTATACCATTACCCAAAGTCATCAAACTTTTCACTTAAAATTGGCCAATTTTATCATATGTAAATGATACCTTACAAATCAGGAAAAATGATGCTGTAGAATACCTGATGTCTGGAAATTTCAGTGTTTTGGGAGGCCAAGGAGAGAAGATTGCTTGAACCCAGAAGTTGAAGTCTGTAGTGAGCTATAATTGTGCCTCTGTACTCTAGCCTAGGCAACAGAGCAAGTCCCTAACTCTGTCTCTTAAAAAAAAAAACGAAAAGAAAGAATAGCTGATGGAATGAAAACATGTAATTGACATATTAAGCAACTGAGGAAATTTTAAAATAGCTCATATGGTATAATTCTGTATATATTACATACGTATAAAGAGAAATAATATAAAATCACTTGAAAAGTATACACCAAAATGCTAACAGTTTTCAGTTTTACCTCTGGATGGATGAGACTACAGAGAAGCTTTCTTTTTTATATTAAATGGTTTCTATATTTTACTTTCACAACCACTTTTTTAAGATTTTTTTTTTCTTTTGATTAAATAAAAGGTCTCACTATGTTGCCCAAGTTGGTCTCAAGCTCCTGGGCTCAAGCAATCCTCCAGCCTCAGCCTCCCAAAGTGCTGGAATTCAGGCATGAGCTACTGCACCTAGCCTGAAAAAGATTTCAATGTAGAAAAATTCTTCCAAACATATGTGGTAGTCAACGACTGGGATGGCCGCTGGTTTTCAGCCAGAAGAGTTTTTGAATATAGGAAATAGAATCATGAAAAAGTCACCGAAAGTGTGTGAGCTAGTGAAGCTTTTGTCATGAGAGATGATCCTCATTCATCCCTGACAGCAGGGGGCTTGCATGGATGGTGAATGTTGACAAAGATTGTTGTCTTTTTCTTTCTATCTTTCCCTTCTCTCAAATACTAACAGAACCTCCAGTTTTTAGCTGGGTACATGCCCATCCCAAATCATGATCACGTTTCTCAGTATTCTTTGTAGGCAGGTGTGGGTGTGTAACTAAGTTCAGGCAATGGAATGAAAATAAGTGTTGGGGGGAACTTTCAAGTTTTGCCCTAAAAGGAAAGGGTTATAGCCTCACTCTGCATTTCTCTCCCCTCCCCATTCCCATTGCTTGGGATTGTAGGAGCTGGAGCAGCCATCTTGAACCAAGAGATGAAAGTCACACGTTACAGATAGAAAAGCAGTAAGATCAGAGGAGCCTAGGGCTCCTAATGATTATGGAGCCACCATGCCAGCCCTGGACACTTATGTGACTTCTATATGAGAGTGAGATGAAATTTCATCTTGTCTTAGTCACTACTAGTTTTTTAAATTTTAGTATTTTTCTTTTCTTTTTATTTGTTTATTTATTTATTTTTTGGAGACAGGGTCTTGCTCTGTTGCCCAGGCTGGAGGGCAGTGGTGCAATCACGGCTCACTGAAGCCTCGACCTCCCAGGTTCAACTGATCTTTCTGCTTCGGCCTCATGAGTAGCTGGGACTACAGGTGTGTACCACCACACCTGGCTAATTTTTAAACAATTTTTTATAGGGACAAGGTATCCCGTGTTGGTTTTTTTAAATATATAAAAGAAAAATATCTCTTTTTTATAGAGACATGTATCCCTATGTTGTCCAGGCTGGTCTCCAATTCCTGGGCTCAAGTGATCCTCCTGCCTTGGCTTTCCAAAATGCTGGGATTACAGATGTGAGCTGCCACACTCTGAGTCACTACTATTTTGAGTACCTCTGGTGTAGCATTAGGAATAATATTCCCCATCAAAACCTTCAGTCAATCAGGCTCAATAGAAAACATACTAAAGTCTTTATCTGGGGTCTTTAAAGATTTAGGAGAATTCATTCTAAGTAATCCCAGAATAACACCTAGATTACTGTCTCTAGAGAGTAAAATCCCATGACTTAGCTCCAGAGAACCAATGAAAAGATTTCTTTAATCTTTTGTTTTCTACCTATTTCTGAGTTTCTTTGGAACTCGAAGTCCAGACCTGAAAAAGGAGTCAACCAGGTCTACCTCTGGGCAAGCTCTTAGCTCCTCCAGGGGATCCATGAATTCTGAAAAGATTCAGACCTGACTCAGGATACCCAGGACATGTATAAATGTATTACGATGGATATAATGTGGACCTATCATAATTGCCACCATTTACTGAGATCACACTGTGCAGACATTGTGCTAAGTGCTTTTACATCAGATCTCACTTAATCCCAGGATACTCTTGGCATGAGCTTGTATCATTATGCCTTATTTTAACAAAAAACCTGAAGCTCAGAAAGGTGAAATAACTTACCCAAGATCATACTGAAGGGGTCTGTCTGACTCCAAAGCTAGTTTCCTCAGAAGTTCTAGAAACAAACTTGGTCTGGAAGGACACTTCTTCTAGCATAGACTCCTCCAATGGCCGGGCCTAGCAGAACAAACTAGTCAGCATCAGCCCGTGGTCGAATATCAACCTAATTTTGTCCCTTGAAGTTTGGCTTGGAGGAAGCTGCAAACAGCAGTGTCCCATTTTTTGTTGAAATGCAATTGAAACGGCTCATTGTTTTTTTTTTTAATCCCAGTCCCCTATGAGCCAACAAATTGCCAGGACACAATTGCAAGCAGTTCTAACACAATGACTGCAGAGAGTTTTTGTGATAATAAAATGTAATGGAAGCTGGCAGGGAGGATTTAGGGGGCAGTCTTGCTATCTTAATTGTCAACGATAATTAGTTTATGTAAGGACATCGCCTTGCTTAGAATTTAGCTTTTTTCTTTTTCTTTTCTGAAACTCTGAATTACTTTTGTACTTCCCTGGCATGGTAACATTTGCCTTTTATTTATTTAATTTAATTAATCTATTTTTTTAAAGACAGAATCGTGACCAGGCTCAGTGTGATCTCAGCTCACCGCAACCTCTGCCTCCCAGGTTCAAGCAATTCTCATGCCTCAGCCTTTTAAGTAGCTGGGATTACAGGCACCTGCCACTATACTCAGCTAAATTTTGTATTTTTAGTAGAGACAGGGTTTCGCCATGTTACTCAGGCTGATCTTGAACTCCTGGCCCCAAGCAATCTGCCCATCTTAGCCTGCCAAAGTGCTGGTATTACAGGTGTGAGCCACCACGCCTGGCCCTTGTTCTTGTTGTTAAAGGGCAAAGCTGCTGCTCTCATGCCCCCTTAACTCCATCCACCCATCTCTCATATACCCTAATTCTAAAACACATGAATAAAAGAGAAAACTCACTATGCCTGTTTGCTATCATTTTGGTTTCAATCAAAATAGAATTGTTTAGTCACACAAAAGCAAGGAATGGTGAATTTTTTGGGGGTGGTGGGGAGACAGGGTCTCACTCTGTCACCCAGGCTGGAATGCAATAGTGCAGTCATAGCTCACTGCAGCCTCGACCACTTGGGGTCAAGCGAACCTCCCACCTCAGCCTCCCAAGTAGCTGGGACTACAGGCATGTGTCACCATGCCTGGTTAATTAAAAAAAAAAAAAAAATTGTAGAGATGGGATCTCACTATGTTGACCAGTCTCAAACTCCTAGGCTCAAGCAATCCTCCCACCTCAGCTCCAAAGTGCTAAAGATCAGAGGCATGAGTCACTGTGCCTGGTCAATAATGTTAAGCATAAAAAGGAAGAAAGTCAAATTAAAAAATATATATAGGCCGGCCGGGCATGGTGGTTCACGCCTATAATCCCAGCACTTTGGGAGGCCAAGATGGGCGGATCATGAGGTCAGGAGATAGAGACCATCCTGGCTAACACAGTGAAACCCCATCTCTACTAAAAATACAAAAAAATTAGGTGGGCATGGTGGCAGGCACCTGTGGTCCCAGCTACTCAGGAGGCTGAGGCAAGAGAATGGCATGAACCCGGGAAGTGGAGCTTGTAGTGAGCCGAGATCGCGCCACTGCACTCCAGCCTGGATGACAGAGTGAGACTCTGTCTCAAAAAAAAAAAAAAAAAAAAAAATATATATATATACACACACACACACATATATATACACACATATATATATACACACACACATATATATATATGCCATAGCAATTGCTGAACTGCCACCCTCTGGAATGGCTTCAGCAAGGAGTATATCTTATTCTCTAATTCAATTGCGGAAGCAAATTCAACATTCAATAAACATTGACTACATCTGTCTTCTAGCCAGGTGCTAAACACCAATGACCGCAACACGCAAATCCAACCCACTTATAAAAATAATCAACCACTCCCTCATTGACCTACCCACCCCATCCAATATTTCCGTATGATGAAGCTGTGCTATGCCTCAGGGATTAAAACGCAAACCAAAAAGAATGCATGAGAAAAATCATGAATCCCTACACTCATAGATCTCACAGTCCTGCGGGAGAAAATGACCATCAGCTTGTAATCAGCACCAAAATCAAGGTGTATATACAGTCCTATAGAAATGAAGATATGAGAGAAGACATTCCATCTGCCTGAGATTAGTCAGGAAAACATGTTGAAAAAGACGCTTAGAGTGAAGGCATGGAGGACTTTCTGGTAGCTTGCTAAGGGATAGAGGTGGCGGCAGGCATTCCAAGGAGGAGTGGTCATATGAAGAGAGGCACATCTGCAGGACAGGGTGTGACTTTATGGATGACTATGCTCCAGGACAGTACTGATAGGAAATACTAAAATATGCCAGTGGTTACCCCTTGGCTCTGGGATTAGTGATGAATCAGTTTCAGCTTCATCATTCCCTGTCTTTTCCAAAATTTAAACAAATAGACTTAAATTATTTAATGAGGAAAATTATCGCAGTTGTTCTTTTGGTTTTGTGTGGTGAATGGAGCATTTGGGAATATGGCTAGGAAGTAAAAAGGTCAAGATGCTGAGGGTGAGAAATGATTTTGAAATAGAGACTCTGGTTAGGGCAGCCTCAGAGTTTCCTGAGTTGAACAGATTGGCCTCTGTCTGAGAACAATGGTTCTTAATGCTGGCTTAGGTGCTTGAAAATACAAATGCCCAGGCCTCACCCAGACCAATGAACAGAGACTCTGGAGTGGGATTCAGCCTTAGTAATTCCCCCAGGGTAGGCTCTTAAGCAAAGGGCGCGGGTACAGCCAGACATGGACACCCAGGAATGTGTGTGCAATAGTGAGACATGCTGGAGGCTGAGAGGGGAGGAATGAGTCCAGGAGGGAAAGCGGCAGTGCTGAGAAGGGCAGCAGCCAATGACATTTTGGGGCTAGAAGAGGTAGAAATATGCCAGATGAAGGAGAGGGGAAAGGACATTCCAGGCAGAGAAAACACTGCACAAAGGCATGGAGGTTTACAGGAAGCAAGAAGCAATGTTGTGACCGGTACAAGGTACAGAGAGGACAGGAGGAGACGAGTAGGGTGAGGTTGATGACATTGGGTTTAGTTTATTTTTAAAAAGTCTTTGCAGCTGGGTGTGATGGCTCACACCTTTAGTCCCAGCTACTCAGGAGGCTAAGGTGGAGGAATTTCACTTGAGCCCAGGAGTTCAAGTCTGCAGTGAGCTACGATCACGCCACTACACTCCAGCCTGGGAGACAGAGTGAGACCTCATCTCAAAAAAAAAAAAAAAAAAGAAAGAAAGAAAGAAAAAAGATCTTTGCTATTAAACCCTTAGCTTCTCAAGATAGATTTTTTTTGCCATTAATCAGTTATGTGCATGGCTATTGAGTTATTACCGATTTTCACATTATTTCATCTTTCAAGTTTCAGTTGTATGGATACTGCAGTTAGTTCTCATTGGCCAATGCTTATAGTCTATAATTTGCTTAATGGAGACAGGCTGTCACTCTGTTGCCCAGGCTGGAGGGCAATGGAGCGATCTTGGCTCACTGCAGCCTCGAACTACTGGGCTCAAGTCATCCTCCCACGTCAGCCTCTCAAATAGTCGGGCCTACAAGTGTGTGCCACCACACCTAGCTGATTTTTACATTTTTCATAGAGATGGGGTGTTGCTGTGTTGCCCAGGCTGGCTTTGAATTCCTGGCTTCAAGTGATCCTCCCACTTTGGCCTCCCAAAGTGCTGGGATTATAGAGTTGAGCTGCTGGGCTTTGACCGTAATGTTAGTATTTAAAACAACAGAGTCTATTGGTCTAGAGCAGGAGTTCTCAGCTTCAGTATGACTGGCTTTTCACGCTGCATAATTCTTTTATGGTGGGGGACTGTCTTGTATATTGCAGGATATTGAGCAGCATCACTGGCCTCTACCTACTAGATGCCAGTAACATCCACCCTCCACCCTCTTTCATGCCCATTCCCAGTTGTGACGGTCAAAGGTCTCCAGCCATCACCAGATGTCACTTGGGGACAAAATCATGCCCCACCTTCAACTGAGAACCACTTGTCCAGAGATCTAGAGTCTAAATCTAGACCGATTCTTCTCAAATGTGCCTGCATATTAATTCCCTGGGGATCTTGTTAAAGTGCAGGTTCTGGCTCAGTAGGCCAGGAGCGCGGTCCTGGAGATTTTGTCTGTGTAAAAGGCTTCAAGGTGATGCTGATGCTGCTGCTCTAGGAGTAACCAACACTTTTGAGTAACCAGGCTCTAAACCCCACATATATTCACCCCACTGAATGGGATGGGGGTCATGCTTATTGTAGCTTTCCATTAATGCATTTGAGAATTGGCTGCAGCCCCTGAGTATTCCTAGGATCCCTTTATGATGTTTTATAGAATTCATGAATATGAGGGCTCACAAATACACTGAAGGTCATCATTGTGTAGCCTGCAGCCCTGGTTAATTTATGTATGTAATATTATTCACCTGGAAAGCTTTCTTTAATTGCCACATTGTTAATTCATCCAACTGTAAGAAGAGCAATTATAATTTGATCTTCACTGGCAGCAAATGGTTCCATTTAGTCACGTGACACTTTCTTATTCCAATCACACTCCATTGTCTAATGAAAGTCCATTTTTGGATCATGATAAAATGTTGTCTCTTTAAATAGCCTAGGAGTTTTTCAGCTGATGTAAATTCAGATTGTCCACCCAGATGAGCCTCACATGATGGAACAGATGTGATTTGGAAGAGTTGAGCTATAAAATACGTTTTCCAAAATTAAATAATATTTTCTCCAACTTACATCATAGGAAATATATTTCCCTTGAAATTATACCCTTAGAAGACAACCATCTAGGAGGATGTCACTATTAAAAATCCATTCAACATTCTTTTATTTCACAAATATTTACTGACCACTACAACCGGCCAGGGACAATTGCAGGAGCTGGCAAGAGAACTATGACCCTGGCCAACAAGATGTGGTCTAATGGGGAAGGCAGACAACATATGGGATGATGTTGGACAGAGATAAGTGCCCAAAAGGAAAACAGTGATGCTCTGATATGGGAGGTGGTACAGGTGGTCAGGGCACCCTTTCTCAAGAAATGTTGCGTGGAAGCCAAGATGCAAACGAGAAGGAGATGGCTCTGCAAAGATCTGAAAGAAGGACATATCTGAGGAAGGCAAAGTGATGTCATGTAAGAATAGTGAACTGAGGCCAGGCATGGTGGCTTGTAATCCCAGTGCTTTGGGAGGCCAAGGCAGGTGGGTCTTCTGAGGTCAGGAGTTCGAGACCAGCCTGGCCAACATGGTGAAACCCCGTGACTACTAAAAATACAAAAATTAGCTGGGCATGGTGGCAGGTGCCCATAATCCCAGCTACGTGGGAGACTGAGGCAGGAGAATCATTTGAACCTGGGAGGTGGAGGTTTCAGTGAGCCAATACTACACCATTGCACTCCAGC
>NW_012116599.1:2197716-2200527 GCF_000951035.1 Colobus angolensis palliatus | reverse complement strand
AAAAAAAAAAAAAAAAAAAAGCGAACTGAGAAAGCAGAAAAAGGAAAGAACAAAATTGAGAGTCAGAAAAGAAAAGGTTTGTCCCCGCTCAGACACTTGCTAACTCTAGGAACTTGAGCAAAATTCTCTCATCTTCTCTAGGTTCCAGTATCTGCAGAAACAAGGGGAATGACCTAGATCAGTGGTTCTCAAACTTGGCTGCAATTTGGAATCACCTGGGAAACTTTCCAGCCACTGATGACTTCATTGGTCTGGGGGACGGTTTTGGGCATGGGGATTTTAACAGTCTCCAGGTGATTCTAATGTACACAGCAGTTTGAGAGCCCTGAACTGATTATCTGTGAAGCTGTGTCCCAACCCTACCACCTACAGATATAGGCTGCTCCTGCGGTGGAGTTCAGTGACCTCAACTGGCTCAGCCTCCCTGGGCCTCTGTATCTCCAGCTGCTGAATGTGGGGAGTTGACCTGGATTTATCTATCCACTTTCATTTTATTATTGTTCTATGGCATGATTAGATTGTTTGCTTATTTAACAACAGGGCTGAAATCCCATCTTGGGCCAGCGTCTTTTTCTCAGCTGGAAGAGGTAATGTGATATTCCCTGCAGGGCTTCTTTCTGTCAGCCTCTCCAAAGCAAATGTACTTTTCCATCTCTTTCAACTGTAGTATAAAAAGAAAGGACTACAGTCACACAGTCATAGGCATTTCCTTTATAAATGAAGGCAAGCAATGAAATAGCTCTTGGCCTGACACCCAGGTAAACTCAAGACAAATTTAGAAACATCGAACTCGCACCATCCTTTGACAAAACAGAGTGAGAATAGGTTTCGTTTCGTTCTTTGACTATTGCGCACCCCTTCTTTCTTACATTCCTTAAGATATAATCCAAAAAGACAGGTAGTGTTTTCAAAGGCCAAAGCTCGCTAAAGAGCTTAACTCTATTAATGACAGAGGCCACTAAATTCCAGCTCAAGCAGATTAGCCTAGTTAAGTCCTCAGCATTAGGGTCTCCTCTAACACCAGGCCTGCTGAGAAGCTGTCAGCCCTCCTTCTCACAAATCCTCCCTAAACTCCCAATAATAGCAACTTAATCTGTGAAGAAAGCAACAAAGGAGAAGCTCTAAGTACAGCCTGTGTCTTAGAGAAGACCTATCCTTTGGAATAGAATGTGAGCAGCATGGATTATTTTAAACTTTCTAGTCATTCTATCAAACAAGTAAAAAGAAACAGATGAAATAAATTTGATTTCCTGTTTTATTTTGTCCCATAGAGTCATAGTATTATCATTTCAACACATAATCAATATACAAACTTTATGAATGAGATACTTTACATTCTCTTTTACTTACCAAGTTTTTGAGATCCTGTGAGCATCTTACAGCACATCTCAGTTCGAGCTAGATACATTTCCAGGGCTCAATAGACTGCATGTGGCTTGTGGCTACTGTCTCAGACAGCAGAACCTCAGAGGATCCTGTTTACTTTTGCAGTACGGCAGCAGGGGGAGAAACAGGGTCGGCTGCGGGGTAGGGAGATGGAGCCCACTAAACATTTCTTTAAACAAATATAAAACATATTTTTCTATGTAGGAAAACATGTTAACAAATTTATTTCTTTGTTAAAGAGATCTTGTAATGAGCTGAAATGAGAAAAGGCTGTCTTTGTCCATTTGGGCTGCTGTCATAAAATACCGTAAACTGGGTACCTTTTAAATAACAGAAGGTTATTTCTCACGGTTCTGGAGGTTGAGAAGTCCAAGACCAAAGGGGCAGATTCAGTGTCTGGTGAGGGCCTACTCTCAGGCTCGGGGTGGCACCTTCTAGCTGTGTCCTCACATGGTGAAACGTTAAGGGAGCCCACTGAGGCCTCTTTTAAAAGGACCCTAATCTCTCATGAATGAGGACTCTGCCTTCGTGCCCTAATCACTTCCCAAAGGCCACACCACTTAATACTGTCACCCTGGGGATTGGATTTCAACATAGGAATTTTGGGGGGACCACAAATACTCAGACCCAGACCATGGCGAAGGTTTTGGAGCCAAAAAGATCTGGGTTTAAATAATGCCTAAGTCAAAGTCACACCATTTTTAGGCAAGCCTAAAAAATTAAAACCTTTCTGAGTTTCTGAATCTCACTTTCCTCAACTGTTAAATGGGTGAAATTCCTCCTCAGCAGACTCATGATGACAAGCCACCTTGGCCATACAATTAACCCAAATTAATAACACACAGTGCAAGGCATGTTTAAGAGAATAGACTGTTAAAGCAAACTAAATATGACCTGAGAAGGACTCTGTAGTTCTATTTTTGAGTCCTTGTAGATGAACTGCAACCTAATGTAATAGATAGACAAGACTGAAAATCTAACTCAGGAGTATGTGCCTGTAACGATCACTGAGTCTTGACCAATCACTGCCTAGTGTTCAAACTGTATTAGAATAAGGCAAACACCTTATTTGAGCTACACCCAATCCCATTGTCTCTGAACCTCACTTCCGATTTCGGTATGTCTCTTCCCTTTTTTTGTCTATAAATCTTCTTCCACCACGTGGCTGTGCTGGAGCCTACCTGAATCTGCTGTGATTCTGGGGGTTGCCTGCTTTGCGAGGTCACTGCTCAATTAAACTGAATTCTGCTGAAGTTTTTCTTTTAACAAGACAAAGCTAAACCTTAACTAGGCCGTAAATTGCTAAGTTTAGGTGCTATGTCAGTATTGAGGGCTTATTAAAATTAACTTAGTATTTGGCCGGGCACAGTGGCTCACACCTGTAATCTTAGCACTTTGGGAGGCCGAGGCAAGCAGATCACTTGA
>NW_012116599.1:2195552-2196356 GCF_000951035.1 Colobus angolensis palliatus | reverse complement strand
AAAAAAAAAAAAAAAAAAAAAAGCTTAAATTTTATTTTAAAAAAATAAAAGAAGGTTAAGGGCTTTCAGTGCAATTTTTATCACAATTCCAATGACATTTTTCACATAAGTAGAAAAAACAATTCTAAAATTCTCATGGAACCACACAAGACCCTGAATAGCCAAAACAATTTTGAGAAAGAACAAAGCTGGAGACACTTGCTGATTTCAAACTATGTTACAAAGCTACAGTAGTGAAAACAGTATGGTACATGCATAAAAATAAACACATAGAGCAATGGAACAGAATAATAAGCCCATAAATAAACCTATGCAAATATAGTCAACTAATTTTTGACAAAAGCACCAAGAACATGCAATGGGGAAAGGAAACTCTCTTCAACAAATGATGTTGGGAAAACCGAATATCTACATGCAAGATAATACAATTGGATCCTTGTTTTATAACATATTCAAAAATTAACTTGAAATAAATTTAAGATTTACATATAAGATCTAAAACCATAAAATTCCTTACAGTAAACATAGCCAAAAAGCTCTTTGTATTGGTCTTAGCAATGTTTTTTTTTGTTGTTGTTGTTTGTTTGTTTTTGTTTTTGGCTGTGACGCCAAGAGCACAAGCAACAAAAGCAAAAATAAACAAGTGGGACTACATCAAACTAAAAAGCTTCTGCACAATAATCAAAAAAAAGGAAGAGGGCCGGGCGCGGTGGCGCAAGCCTGTAATCCCAGCACTTTGGGAGGCCAAGACGGGTGGATCATGAGATCAGGAGATCGAGACCATCCTGGCTAACACGGTGAAAC
>NW_012116599.1:2194361-2195177 GCF_000951035.1 Colobus angolensis palliatus | reverse complement strand
AACCCGGGAGGCGGAGCTTGCAGTGAGCTGAGATCCGGCCACTGCACTCCAGCCTGGGTGACAGAGTGAGACTCCGTCTCAAAAAAAAAGGAAGAGGCAGCTAACAATACAATGGGAGAAAATATTTGAAAACCATATATCCAATAAGGGGTCAATATCCAAAAAATATAAAGAACTCACACAACTCAATAACAAATAAATGAAGAAATAAATAATCTGATTAAAAAATGTGCAAAGGTCCTGAATGGACATTTTCCAAAGAAGACTTATAGTCAATGGATATATGAAAAATGCTCAACATGACTAATCATTGGAAACACGCAAATCAAAACCACAATGAGATATAATATCACACAAGTTAGGTTGGTTATTTCAGAAAAAGACAAGGGATAAGTTTTGATGAGGATATGGAGAAAAGAAAGCATCTAGTGGGAATGTAAGTTGGTTCAGCCATTACCATAAAATAATATAGAGGTTACCCAAAACATTAAAAATAAAACTAGTATATGATCCAGCAGCTCCACCTCTGGTTATGTAGCTGAAGAAAATGAAATCAGTTGAAGAGATATCTGCATGCTCATGTTCATTGTGGCACTATTCCCAATAGCCAAGATATGGACTCATCCTAAGTATTGATCAATGGATGAATGGAGAAAGAAATTGTGGTTCATATATACAGTGGAATATAATTCAGCCATACAAAAGAAGGAAATTCTGCATTTCTAATAACATGGATGGGACCTAGAGAAATTATGTCACATGAAATAAACCAGATGCAGAAAGACAAATGCTGTGTGATCTCACATACGGAATCTA
>NW_012116599.1:2186584-2194043 GCF_000951035.1 Colobus angolensis palliatus | reverse complement strand
GATCTCCTGACCTCGTGATCCGCCCGTCTCGGCCTCCCAAAGTGCTGGGATTACAGGCTTGAGCCACCGCGCCCGGCCCAAAAAGTTGAACTTATAGAAGCAGAGAGCAGAACGACGATTACCAGGGATTAGGGGGTGGGCGAAATGGGAGATGTTGGTCAAAGGGTACAAACACTCAGTTATAAGATGAATAGGTTCTAGGAATCTAATGTAAAGCATGGGTGGTGACGGATGTCTTCATTTTATTGTAGTGATCATTAAACAATATATATCAATCATCACATTCTACACTTTGAATATATACAATCTTTATTTGACAATTAAATATTCTAAAATAAAATTACAAAGAAGGGTAAGGGCTGAGAATGGAAAGAAACAGAATAATCAAAGACAGAGTTGGCAATGTTAGGAAATCACCACACTGCCCTTGCTAAAATATGTGATATTCTAGAATGCTTAAGAGTTTCGAAAGACAAGAAGTATCTAATTTTAAGAGTTTGGTGTTGATAGTGGGGGAGGCTGAGCGTGTGGGGGACAGGAGATATATGGGAGCACTCTACTTTCTGCTCAGTTTTTCTGTGGACCTAAAACAAATGTAAGAACATAAAGCAGTCAGGCATGGTGGCTCACACCTGTAATCCCAACACTTTGGGAGGCCAAAGCGGGCAGATCACGAGGTCAGGAGTTTGAGACCAGCCTGGCCAACATGCTAAAACCCCGCCTCTGCTAAAAATACAAACTAACTATTCCATTAGTTCTGGGCCTTTGGAGAACCCTGACTAAGATAGAAATCCAGGCACTGGAAATCATACCCAGATTGACTTTTTCACAGCCACCAAAATAAAAAAGATCCTGCAACCTCTAAGTCTAGCAAAACAACAGCAATACAAGCTGACCTCCAAACCTTTATTGACTTGCTAATTGCGATTCTTAATTTAAGCTTTGCCTCTCTGTCCATCTCTTTTGAAGCTGTTGTATTCCCTGGAAACCACCCCCCTGCCCGCCCTTTTTTTTTTTTAACTCGGTCTCATTATGACTAAATACAAGAAAAAAAATCAATTGCACACAATAACATGGTATTATTATCACTGCAGCATTCTATGTTTATAATTGGGCTTTCTACCTGAGCCAAACTGCTTTTCCCACCCTCTTTTAAATAGGCTTTATTTTATTTTGAGACAGGGTCTCATTCTGTCTCCAGGCTGGAGTGCAGCAGCTTGATCACAGCTCACTGGTGCCTTAAATTCCTGAGCTCAAGTCATCCTCTCACTTTACCCTCCCAAGCAGCTGGGACTATGGGCATGAGACACTATAGCTGGCTAATTTTTAAATTTGTTGCAGAGACAGGGCTCACCATGTTGCCCAGGCTGGTCTGGAACTCCTGGGCTCAAATGATCCTGCTGCCTCAGCCTTCCCAAAGTGCTGGCAAAAGTGCCCAATTATTCTAAACATTTAAGAGGTACTTATTATAAGCATTGAATATTTACATAATTTCTGGGGCCAGGCAGGAAACATAATACAAGGGACTGGGGCAATAACAAGAGGAGAGAGGGAACTCCGCAAACTGGTGTATCACTCTTCTAAAGAGGAAGCTAATTCTCAGCTCCAGGAATTGTGGCACATGGCAACACTAGTCAGTTGTTGGCTATCTTCTGATTCTTTTAGAAAAGTTGTAAGTCTGTATTTTTTCTTTTCTTTTTTTTTTTTTTGAGACTGAGTCTCACTCTGTCGCCCAGGCTGGAGTGCAGTGGCCGGATCTCAGCTCACTACAAGCTCCGCCTCCCGGGTTCACGCCATTCTCCTACCTCAGCCTCCCGAGTAGCTGGGACTACAGGCGCCCGCCACCAGGCCCGGCTAACTTTTTTTTTTTTGTATTTTCAGTAGAGACAGGGTTTCACCGTGTTAGCCAGGATGGTCTCGATCTCCTGACCTCGTGATCCGCCCGCCTTGGCCTCCCAAAGTGCTGGGATTACAGGCGTGAGCCACGGCGCCCGGCTAGTAAATCTGTATTTGAATATGAACATTCTCGTGGTTTAATGGGCCTAAATAAAACATAGCTTTAGGTCTGTGGGCTGCCACTTTGTGACTTCAGGCTTAGAATAGTTTAAAAATTGTATTGGGCAGTGGAGATAAAAGCGCTGCAGGCTACAAAGGAAACAGACTCATATATGCAGGAGTGAAGGTATAAGCTAAAGTGCTATAATAAAGGCAAATTCAAGGTTGATGGGAGCACAGGGGAACTAGGAATTTGCAGAAGATCAAACTCTTGGTTCCTCTCGTCTTCGCAATACGTGTCAGACATTTATTTGAAACTTGAACGTGTATGGGCATGGCACATGTCTACATTAGTACAAAAGTGTCTCAGTACAATAAGCCTATGGTTACGTCCTGTTTCCTATTATAAAAGCATTCATCTTGGCAACTGACTGTTGACGTTTTTTTTAAAAAAAGCAAATTAGACTTTACCAGTGGTTCTCTACCAGGGATGATTTTGCTGCCCAAAGGACATTTGGCAATGTCTGGGGACATTTTTGGTTCTCATAGCTGGGGGCAGGAGGAAGATGCCACTGGCACCTGGTTTTGTGGCCAGGAATGCTGCTCTACATCCTACATCCTACAGTGCACGAGACAGCCCCATCATCAAGAGTTACGTGGCCCAAAATGTCAACAGTGCCAGCCATGAAAGACCCTCACCCAGGGATTTAGAATCATACCCTATAGCAAAATACTAGATATTGCAATTCAATCTGCTTTCAGATGTACCATTGCGAGGTGAAGACGGCTGGGCTTCCAGTGGGTTGGGGACTTGGAGAACTTTTCTGTCTAGCTAAAGGATTGTAAATGCACCAATCAGCACTCTGTGTCTAGCTAAAGGTTTGTAAGCACACCAATCAGCACTCTGTAAAATGGACCAATCAGCACTCTGTAAAATGGACCAATCAGCAGGATGTGGGTGGGGCCAAATAAGGGAGTGAAAGCAGGCAACCTGAGCCAGCAGCGGCAACCTGCTCGGGTCACTTTCCAGGGTGCAGAAGCTTTGTTCTTTCGCTCTTTGCAATAAATCTTGCTGCTGCGCACTCTTTGGGTCCATGCTGCCTTTATGAGCTATAACTCTCCGTGAAGGTCTGCAGCTTCACTCCTGAAGCCAGCGAGACCGCTAACCCACCGGGAGGAACGAACAACTCCAGACATGCCGCATTTAAGAGCTGTAACACTCACTGGGAAGGTCTGCAGCTTCACTCCTGAAGTCAGTGAGACCACGCACCCCCCAGAAGGAGGAAACTCCGGACATGTCCGAACATCAGAGGGAACAAACTCCAGACACAGCATCTTTAAGAACTGTAACACTTTCTGGGAAGGTTCACGGCTTCATTCTTGAATTCAGCAAGACCAAGAACCCACCAATTCCAGACACACCATGACCGAGAATTGTTTCTCTCTCTCCTTTCTTCGGCAGTGCGAGGCTAGCCAGGTCTCCTCTCTGTGTTATGCAGGGACAGTCTGCTTTCCCTTGCTGTCACTCCCAAACGGGCACACACAAAATCAACTCAGCACAGTGGAACAAGTGAGCTCCTGTTTAGCAGGATTCAGGCTCCATTTGTTCACTACTATTTTTATTATTATTACTTAATCATGTCCTTGAGATCTCACCCTCCCAGCTCAAGTAACTTAGCAAAATATTTCCAGTAAATAATCAGCTTTCCCAAAAGGAATTCTGGTGTAAAACATTTTCGTTAACTGGTTGTTTCAAGTGATTGTGGTAAACTTTGAAGTCGTATTTGTCAGACAAAAATCTAGCACGTCAGTAGACCTTTGTAATGAAACTGATATGAAATTCTGATTTTATCGTATGGAAATGTAGGAATTTTAATACCTCAAAAGTATTGTAAGAATTGAAACGGCAGCACATGCAAATACACATCAGATTAAAGCTAACAAGCGTGCTATTTTTCCCTGTTTCCCAAAAACAATGCAGTGTTTTGTGAAGCTGGCCTAGTTTTTCTTATGGCTCTTTGTCAATTTTAGACTAAGTAGAGGTTGTGTTAAAAGGGGATGTGGGAGGAAAGAGAAGCTGTATGTGTGCACTTGTGTCTGTGTGTTTGTGTATGTGTGTGGGGGGCAGTGTATGGATGGTGGCACTAAGAGGCGGTGAGTTCTGCTACCTCGATGGCTGACAACACTGAAAACATTGGGAAAACCTCATCTGGATATACAGTTCATATATATAGCTTTTAAAAAGTATCTACAATGTCAAATTCAAATGAAAGGTGGAGGAATTCAGCTTG
Source organism: Colobus angolensis palliatus (assembly GCF_000951035.1). Taxonomy (NCBI): domain Eukaryota; kingdom Metazoa; phylum Chordata; class Mammalia; order Primates; family Cercopithecidae; genus Colobus; species Colobus angolensis. Next base: position 2,189,757 of record NW_012116599.1, on the reverse strand, counting down.
GTCTAGGTTCAGTGAACTGGCCTAAAGGACTGTAATTCCCATCTGAATTCTCACCCCAGCTTTATTCCTGATGGTCCTACCATCCCTCCTTATCTTGTGGTTCTCAGTCAATGAATATGTGATATTCAAGTCAAGATCAGATTCTCCGCTCCTTACCTATGAGGTTGGAAACCCACATAATTTCCTGTGTCTGTGTTAAACAATACTGGGACAGGAAATATTGTCCTGATGTTAAATAATAAGCAAATCCATCTTATCTACTTGCTCCAGGAAGTAAATGCTTGCTCCTGGAGGATAAGATTAGAGGTGAGCAGAGGCTGGGAGAGAGGGAGAAATGGGGAATGACTGCTTCATGGTTACAGAGTTTATGCTTAGCATAATGAAAAGGTTTTGGATATAGTGATGATGTTGCACAACAATGTGAATGTAATTAATGCTACAGTATTGTACACTGAAGAATAGTTAAGATAGGGCCAGGCACAATGGCTCTCGCCTGTAATCCCAGTACTTTGGGAGGCCGAGGCGGGAGGATCACAAGGTCAGGAGATGGAGACCATCCTATCCTGGTTAACGTGGTGAAACCCTGTCTCTACTAAAATACAAAAATTAGCTGGGTGTGGTGGTGCACGCCTGTAGTCCCAGCTACTTGGGAGGCTGAGGCAAGAGAATCGCTTGAACCTGGGAGGCGGAAGTTGCAGTGAGCCGAGATCGTACCACTGCACTCCAGCCTGGGTGACGCAGGGAGACTCCGTCTCAAAAAAAAAAAAAAAGATTAAGATGGTAAATTTTATGTTCTGTGTATTTCACCACAATTTTTTAAAAAAAGCCTGGAGGATTTTGCTGCTCTCCTATCTCTTCTTTCTTCCTTGTACCCCACAGTCCTGCATGACAGAGTTTAGGGAAAGGAGAACACAGATCTCCTGAACTCAAATGTTTTCAGAAAACCAGGCCAGTAACAGAAATAAGTGAAACCAGTCAAATGGTCTGCTTTAGGGAGTAGGAGGGACTAGGGTAAACCGGAGAAAGTGAGCCCTTTCTAAACAGGCACACGCGCGGATCATCTCCTGACACTTGTTGCCGTGCAGAAAAGCAGGCCCCAGTGTTGCCAGGTCTTCTCGTTTTACTTTCAAAAAAAAAAAATGTTGTGATTTTTTTTTTTTTTTCAGACAAGTCGCCGTGGCTGGAGTGCAGTGGCGCAATCTCGGCTTACTGTAACCTCCGCCTCCCGGGTTCAAGTAATTCTCCTGCCTCAGCCCAAGCAGCTGGGATTACAGGCGTGAGCCCCCGCACCAGGTCTTAAAAAAACTTATTTTAGGTTTGGGGGTACATGTGGGTTTGCTGTACAGATTATTTCATCACCCAGGAATTAAGCCTAGTACCCAATAGTTATCTTTTCTGTTCCTCTCCCTCCTCCCACCCTCATTTTTTAATGGACACGAGAAATCAGGATTTTAATGAGAAAATTTTTATTTTAAGTCCGTGTGCCATCTAGAACTTGGGGCAGATGTAGATGGAGGCCATGTGTTTGCATTTCCTGGTCTGCTGCTGATCTGCTGACCTCACCCCAAGCTTGCAGCTGGCATTGTTGCCAACACTAGAAAGCTGTCCAAGATAGGAAAGCATATTTTTCTGGACTTAATGTACAATTAGCATAAAGGTTACTAAACAGGATGATGGGTAACTCTCTCTATATATTTCATATATCTATGGACTATATATGGACTATATTTAGGAGTCCTCATTTTTATTTTCCCAAAGGCTTTGTTGATGCAATTGTTAGATAAGGTCTTGTCTCATGCCCTTCCTGTGATGCCGCATGCCGTGTGTACAAGAGCAAGAGAGAAAGGAAGTCTGTGGCTGGAGCGAAGCAAAGGAAGTGGTGTGTTTGGTTGGAAGTCGGGAGAATGCCCCCAATCACTGCTTTCAGTGTCTAAATGGCAAAGAAGGATCGTGACTTATTTCCTGTGTTATAGTTCTTAGCCTCCGTGAATAGCCCACCACCAGCTCGGCTGCCCTGGTTGTGTGTGTCTTGATGCCAATGGACTCTGCCGCAGGATAGCATCAGCTGTTCCGAGGGCATTCCCCGGGGCAGAGGAATTGCTTTTCCTCCCTTCTACAAAGAGTCATACTAGGAATTGCTGCAATATTGACATGTGACTACATTAGGCACAAAAGGTGAAATTTTACATCACTGAATGTTAGAAGCTTCAGAATGAAAGGTGGAGGGAGAAAGTGGAAAGGAGGACACGGACCTGGTCACCTTTTTTTTGTTTTTTAGACAGGTTCTCACTCTGTTGCACAGGCTAGAGTGCAGTGACATGATCATGACTCACAGAAGCATCCACCTCCTGGGCTCAAGCAATCCTCCTGCCTCAGCCTCCGGAGTAGCTGGGACCACAGGCATGTGCCACCATGCCTAGCTATTTTTTTTTATTATTATTTGTAGAAACAGGATCTCACTGTGTTGCCCAGGCTAGTCTCAAACTCCTGGGCTCAAATAGCCTCCTGCCTTGGTTTCCCAAAGTGCTGTGATTATAGGCATGAGCTACTGCCCTGGCTGAGCCCAGAGTTTGAGGTTACAGTGACCTGATTGCACCACTGCACTCCAGTCTATCTGATAGACTGAGACCCTGTTTCAATAATAATAGGCTGGGTGCAGTGGCTCACACCTGTAATCCCAGCACTTTGGGAGACTGAGGGGAGTGGATCACTTGAGGTTAGGAGTTTGAGACCAGCCTGGACAACATGGTGAAACACCATCTCCACTAAAAACACAAAAATCAGCCAGGTGTGGTGGCCAGCACCTGTAATCCCAGTTACTCAGGAGGCTGAGGCAGGAGAATCGCTTGAACCCTGGGGCAGAGGTTGCAGTGAGTCAGGATTGCGCCATGGCACTCCAGCCTGGGTGACAGAGTGAGACTAAACGAAATAAATAAACAATAATGAAATATTTTATTGTAAGAGTGGGGTTAGCAAAGATGATGCCTTATTGTAGTATCTTTTGTTTCCTTAAAATTAACTTCAAAATATAATAAAATTGTTTATGAGTTTGCAGCTACTTGTATAAAACTTGATATGTGCCAGTCATGGTGGCTCACACCTGTAATCCCAGCACTTTGGGAGGGCAAGGTGGGTGGATCATGAGGTCAGGAGTTTGAGACCAGCCTGACCAA
>NW_012116599.1:2176676-2182544 GCF_000951035.1 Colobus angolensis palliatus | reverse complement strand
ATCCAGAGTAGCTGGGATTACAGGTGCCTGCCACCAGGCCCAGCTAATTTTTGTATTTTTAGTAGAGACGGGGTTTCACCATGTTGGCCAGGCTAGTCTCAAACTCCTGACCTCAGGTGATCTGATGACCTCAGCCTCCCAAAGTGCTGGGATTAAAGGCGTGAGCCACTGTGCCCAACCTGAAAGTTTCTAAAATAGTCTTTCACTGTAGCGCCTGAAGAAAATTATTCAATTGTCTAGAATGGGAAAAGGGATCACTTAAGCTTGTCAGTTGTACCATCTTTCTTGTTCCCCACTTTGCTAAATAAGTGTTAATTTCCATGATTCCTCATCAATTTCTCACCACGTGCACCATCTTTGATTTAAATCTGCAATTTGTTTCCATCCAAGCCCAGAATGACATACCTAAGCTTCACCATCCCCTCACGTACTCTTCTTTTTGAGACTTTTTAATTTGAGCTTTATCAGGATTTCGGCTCCTTCTTCTTTTTCTTCTTCTTCTTCTTTTTTTTTTTTTTTGAGACAGGGCAACAGAGTCACAGCTCACTGCAGCCTGGACATCACAGGCTCAAGTGATCCTCCCACCTCGGCCTCCTAGGTAGCTGGGACCACAGATGCATGCTACTACACCTGGCTAATTTTTTATATTTTGTGTAGAGTTAGGGTTTTGCCATGTTGCCCTGGCTGGTCTTGAACTCCTGGACTCAAGCAGCTTGCCCATCTCACCCTTCCAAAGTGCTAGGATTACCCGTGTGAGCCACTGTGCCAGGCAACAGGCTTTCAGCTTCTGCAGAGGAGCCTCAGGACCAATGCTGCTTCTTCTTACCAAGACTCACCCGGTCCTCCAGCTCCAACACAGCCTTCCAAGTCAATCCTGCCTGGCCTTAGTCTCTGAAAAATAAATATTTGGTAAAATATCAGTACTGGATTCATGTGCTGCTCCAGGAGAAATTTACCTGCAATGTGAAATTCTGTAGGCATCATGGTATAGTGGGATAGCGTGATGGTGAGTCAGGGAGGAAGATAAGGAAACCTGAGTGCTATAGTTTGGATGTTTGATTTCTCCAAATCTCATGTTGAAATTTGATTCCCAATGTTGGAGGTGGGGTCTAATGGGAGGTGTTTGGGTCCTGGGGCAGATCCCTCATGAATAGATAACTGCCCTCCCTGTGTGGGCGGGGCAGTGAGTGAGTTCTCGTTCTATTGGTTCTCACCAGAGCTGGTTGTTAAAACGAGCCTGGCACCTCCCCCATCGCTTGCTTCCTCTCTGGCCATGTGGTTTCCGCACACACCAGCTCCTCTTCACCTTCTACCATGAGTGGGGAAGCTCCCTGAAGTCCTCACCAGAAGTAGATGCTGGCACCATGCTTCTTATACAGCCTGCAGAACCATCAGCCAAATAAACCTCTTTTCTTTCTTTCTTTTTCTTTTTTAATTGTTTTTTGAGACAGATCTTGCTCTGTCACCCAGGCTGGAGTGCAGTGACACAATCTTGGCTCACTGCAACCTCTGCCTCCTGGGGTTCAAGTGATTCTCATGCCTCAGCCACTCAAGTAGCTGGGATTACAGGCATGTGCCACCATGCCTGGCTAATTTTTGTATTTTTTTAGTAGAGATGGGGTTTCACCATGTTGGCCAGACTGGTCTTGAACTCCTGGCTTCAAGTGATCCACCTATCTCGGCCTCCCAAACTGCTAGGATTATAGGCATAAGCCACTGTGCCAGGCCAACCTCTTTTCTTTATGAATTACCCAGCGTCAGGTATTCCTTTACAGCAACACAAAAACCGACCAAGATACTGAGTATCTGCAGCACTGTCACTAGTAAGCTGGGTGGCCTTGGCCAAATCATTCAATTGCTCTAGGTCTCGTTTTCCTGAAACACAAGAGAATGAGGCTACGTGCACATTTCTTATTATTGTTGGCATCAAGGACAGCTTTGAAAATCGGATGAAATAAATCTGTAGACTCATACGCTCAGAAAAATGCATACTGTGCCTAAATATTGAAACCACCTTTGCAAAATTATGACTGAGACAGTGAAAGAGGTCCAATTTAAATGACTCCATCTTGCCTCTAACCTGCAAGCTGTCCTTGTTCATTCCTGGGCATAGGCTGAACTAATTTTGGGAGGAACTTAGTTTATAGCTTAAAACAAAGACAGGATAATAGCCGTTTCTCATACTTCTTTCTTGCCTGGGGACTAGACTACTAACATTAGCCACAAGATTAGAAATTATGGTTTAGTAGTCAAGTAGCTGGACACTACAAGATTCTAACCCTCCCTAAACATGCTCCTAAGATCAGTGCTTGAGATGTTTTGCAGACTCTACCCTTGATGGATCAACCAGCACCACCCAGATCAAGAAACCTGCCCATCTGGCCTTGTGACCCCCCACTCCCCACCCGGACACAGGAACTGACTCAGCACAAGAAGACAGGGACGCCCCATGATTTCACCTTTGACCCAACCAATCAGCACTCTCCAACTCACTGCCCCTCCCCCCCACCAAATTGTCTTTAAAAACTTTGATCCCCAAATGTTGGGGGAAATTGATTTGAGTAATAATAAAACTCCAGTCTCCTGCTCAGCCGGCTCTGCATTAATTACTCTTTCTCTATTGCCATTCCCCTGTCTTGGGAAATCGGCTCTGTCTAGGCAGTGGGTAAGGTGAACCCATTGGGTGGTATTTTTGTATATCTGAAAGGGACAAAAATATGAAAATATCGGTCACAAACATTACTCATCTTTTCACATTCTAAAGAAGATACGGTATTTGCTCTACTTTCCTCAGGATCTTTGTTATACAGATCAGGAACATGTAGAGAGGAGAACTGGACGTAACAAGAGAGGCTGGATTGACTTACCTAAGAAAGGTCAGGGCGCTGATGTAGAAGGTAAGAATAGATCTGGGGTAGATAAAATGTACTTCATCAAAATTACAAAAGTGAAAAACAACCCATGGAATGGGAGAAAATATTCACAAGTCATTTATCTGACAAGGGACTTGTATCCAGACTATGCAAAGAGCTCTTACTAACTCAACAATGAAAAGACAAATAACTAAATTTAAAAATGGGAAAATAATTTGAAAAGACATATCCCCAGTGAAGGTAGACAAATGGCCAAAAAGCTCATGAAAAGATATTCAGTCTCATTAGTCTCATTCGCCCTTAGGGAAATGCAGATCAAAACCCACAATGAGATACCACTTTACATCAACTAGGAAGGCTAGAATAAAAAAGGTGGACAATAACAAGTGTTGGTAAGAATGTGGAGAATTAGAACCCTCACACATTGCTAGTGGGAATGTAAAAGTGATTCAGCTACTCTGGCAAATAATGTGTCAGGTCATCAAAAAGCTAAACATGACCTAGCAATTCTACTCCTAGCTATAACTAAAGAGAATTGAAAAGAAATATTCACAGAAAAATTTGTACATGAATATTCATAGCAACATTATTCATAATTACCAAAAAGTGGAAGCAGCTCAGATACCCATCAGCCCATAAATGGGTAAACAAAATGTGGTACATCTACACAATGGAATCTTATTCAGTCATATAAGGGAATGAGGGACTCATATCATGCTGCAACATGGATGAACCTTGAAAACATGATGCTAAAGGAAAGAAGTCAATCATAGAAGGTTGCCTTATTTCATTTATGTAAAATGCCAAGAATAGGCAAATCTATAGAGACAGACAGTAGATTAGTGTTTGCCTGGGGCTGGAAGGAACAATGGGGAGGGACTGCTAATGGGTGCAGGATTCTTTATGGGATGATGAAAACATTCTGGAATCGGTGATGGTTGCACAATCTTGTGACTATACTAAAAATCACTGATTTGTAGCCTTTGAAAAGGTAAATTTTAAGGTACATAAATTATATATCAATAAAAAGAACAGATATGGGGGCACAGAGGAGAGAGGAAATGAGGATGATAAGGGCCCAGCATAAAGAGTTTTGGGAAGAATGAAAAAGACAGCTCAAGGTATCCCTGCCTTGATGTGTGAAATGTGGGAGAGATGGGTGGGTAAAGAGGATTTTTAGGAAGCTTGATGTATATTTGGGATATATTCCCACTTCTTTTCGTTACTTATTCTAGGAACTCCAGAAATTACATAGTTTAAAAAGATTTTGGAATTGGATATGTGAGTTTGTGGAATGTGATATTGAACTGGGACTTATTTGGCTTACACATTCATTCAGTCAGCAAATGTTTATTGAGCATCTACTGAGTGTCAGGCCCTGTTCTGTGAACCATGGGATGCAGTGGTGAATAAGACAGAACGAAGTGCTACCCTCCTGGAACTTATAGTCATGTGTGTGTGTGCGCACACACACACACACACAGTGGGGAGCTCAGGCACAGACTTGATGACAAAAGTGAATATATGACAATTTCAGGTGGTGACAAGTGCTACTAATAAAAAGAAGGTTGAGAAAACCAATAATGAATGACAGGATTCTGAGGGCTACATTTGTGGGGAGTTCATGGGTACTTAAAACTTACGGATTTAGAGACCTTAGATTTAGAATCCTGGATGAGACAATCTCTAAATATCCCTTTTATCTAGGAAAAAAAAAAAAAAAACCTGTAACTCATGGATCAGACATGAAAGATGTAAAAGTGATGACATACTCCAAATTAAAAATAGCTAATATAAAATGTCAGTAATTTGGAACCTGCCAATTTGGAATTTACGCTAATATAAGGAGGAGTTGGGCTGAGATTTAGTTTTATATTTATCCATAAAAAAGAATTGGCAAAATAAACAATGTTAAAATCAAACCACTTAATTAACTCCCTCATTCAACTCACAGGCCATTTCCTGAGGGTTTCCTGTGTCCAAGGAACTGAGATGACACCAAGAGGAGGCACTTGGTAGATGTTAAAACTGGAAAGAACTTGGGTGATGATGTAATAACGACTTCAATCCCTTCATTGTACAGAGGAGGAAACTGTTATGCAGAAACCCAAGGGATTTGGCCAAGTTTCCACAGTTTGCTAGTCACAGCGCTGGGATTACGGTCCAGGTGCCCTAATTCCAGGTTCACTCAGAAGCATTCATTTGGAAATAATTGACATGTTAATGGAAGATTGTCTATTTACTAAACCAAGGACCTAACATGCCCTCTTAAACAACATATTACTTCTAATTTCTGCTTCTACCCATTAACAATAATGAAACAGTATTTCGTTCTTTTCCCCCTATTTATTCAGGTTCTTTATGAAACAACACATCATTTCTTAAGTCTGTTTTATCAGTTAGCACTAATGATTGGCTGATTTTTTCTTGCATTTAGCATTATATTCAGAACCATTAGGAGTGGGAACATCATTTAAATACAGCCCCTGACTTCAAAAAGCTAAAAATCCAGAAAAGAAAATAAAACATACTCACAGATCACTATGTTGTAGGGTAGATCTTGATGCCACCATGAGAGAGCCACCATTGACACCAGGTTCCCGAGGAGCCAGGTCACCTCTGCTTGGGTGAAGGGGAAAGCAGGAAAATGTATTCTGACTTTACAAAGCTTTGGAGAAATAAAGTCTGGAGTTCATTAAAAACTGTTCAAATCTTCGGGCAAGAAAAAGCATATAAACTGCAAGGGAAAATAAGCAATTTCCTTAAAGCTCCCCAAACAATCATTGTTTGACCACAAGGCATATTTTTAAAATTGGATACTGAGATTTTTAGAAGCCTTAAGCAATACTCTGGGCAAATATCTATAACTGCACTCAAGTTGACATCCATTACACCTACACTTAGACTAATGTTAAAACATTTTAAAAAATTCAGTTCCTGGCCGGGCGCGGTGGCTCAAGCCTGTAATCCCAGCACTTTGGGAGGCCGAGACGGG
>NW_012116599.1:2166384-2175711 GCF_000951035.1 Colobus angolensis palliatus | reverse complement strand
TTTTCTGAGACTGAGTCTCACTCTGTCACCCAGGCTGGAGTGCAGTGGTGCGATCTTGGCTCACTGCAACCTCCACCTCCCGGGTTCAAGTGATTCTCCTGCTTCAGCTTCCCGAGTAGCTGGGATTGCAGGTACACGCCACCATGCCTGGCTAATTTTTGTATTTTTAGTAGAGAGAGGGTTTCCAAGGCTGGTCTTGAACTCCTTAGACCTGGGCTGAGTAGCTCACACCTATAATCCCAGGCTCCCAAAGTGCTGGGATTACGGATATGAGTTACTTAACCCAGCTCTAAGTGTGTTTTGATGAATGGAACACTTCCTGTTGTGATCCTCACAGTTAGCTATTAACACACTAAAGAGCTGCAGAACTGAACAGAGAGAAGCTGTCTAGGAATCAGTAATAATAGAAACCAAACATTTCAGCACATCCTGTGTGCTCAGGCAGTAGAGTTTACGCTTTACATGAATAACCTCAACCACTTCTTTCATTCCTAGAGAAAAGGCACTTTTATAATCCCTGCTTTACAGATGGAGAACCTCCAGCTTGGAGAGAAGTTTCCTGGCCAACGTCACACATCCAGGAAACAGCTCCCAAACTGGACTCTCCCCGAGCCAGCTCTACTACCTTGGGGGAGAATTTCGTCCCTTTCTTGCCTCTGTCACTAACTAGTTTTGTGATTTGGGGAAATGCATTCGTCCTGGAGAAGGCTGGACTAACTCTCCGGTCCCCAAATGCCTCTAGTTCTCTTCCAGATCCCCACCATCCTGGTTCACAAGTGGAAATAAAACATCCTGACCAGCAGTAGCTCCAGGGCTGAAAGTCTCAGAAAAACGGCTCTAGAAGTCAAAGAAACAAGCAGAAATGCCACATATGCTTGGACATAGCCCAGCTTGCTCCCACGCAAACTCTTCCTTCTTTTTCCCACCCTGAGCAGCTGGCACAGGGGCCGGTACAATGCCATCAAGCAAAGTTCAGGAGGTTAAAGAAACACATGGTGAGGAAGCACATTCGGCCCCAGGCCAGCAGAACAATGTGGCCTCTGTCTTCTGTTCTGGCTCCTCTGGTCTTGTCACATCTTCACAGACCATGAACAAAGAGATTTGAGCTGGCTGAGCCAACCTCATTCTCCTGGCTTACATCACATCACCCCATTCGCTTCCTCCTCCCGCCACCCCCTCTCAGCAATGAAAGTCCACCATTGTCAGGTAGGCTCAGAGGAAAGTGTACAATGAGAATGGGGAGCTGGGAATAATAAGGATGCTTATTCTCTGCAGCAGGAGATTGAGTCTGGAGCCCTCGTTCCTAATTCTGACTGTCACCAAATGGCTGTACGGATTGGGGTGCTGAGATTTAAATATCAATTACTGCATTTGGAAGATAAGATTAATAATAACTTCAGAATGCTCCTGTGAAAAACCAAGAGAGAGAATGCACATAAATGCCACGAGTAAGTCCCAAAGTATGGCTTCCTGGCATATTTGACTTGACAGCACTGTGAGGAGAGGATTAGATTTGCATAGTGCTTTGGGTAAATGGGTAAAGAGGCCCAGAAGGAGTTTTCACTGCTCTGGGACTCTGATAGCCCTAGAGACTCCTGCCACTCCAGTCCTCTCTTGGTAACCCCCAGGATTAAGTGATCAAAAACTCATCACACTTGCAACATCTGTGTGTCAAGGCACTCCTCTTGAGGGGCTCCATGATAAACTTTCTCACAATAGTATGAATTGAATGGAATGATCACACTGATGTGAGTAAATCATTTTACTTCCCTTCCTTCAATACTGCCTAATCACTGAGACCACGATATCGTTTGTAAAAATAACCCAATGGCATATTTGGACCAATGGTGAGAGTCGGGATGCTTTTGGTTGCAAACATCAGAAAACCAGACTGATCTTGACTATATTGCTCTTGCATAACAGGGAGACCTAAGTTAGTTACTGGTGTTTGTTTGGGATATTTTGATGCTGGGATTTTGGACTGGTGTCTTCGTAACTCCTTTGGAATTGCCCTCGTGGTTTGCTAAGATGACCACAGACAGCTCCAAAATGACATCACCACACTGTTCAAAAGCAGGATGCAGAATCTTTCTCCTTGTGCACCAACCTCCCATCAGGTAGGAGGAAACATCTCAGAAGCCCCTAAGCAGACTCCCTTATATCTCATTGGCCAAAACTAGGTCACGTGGGCATTCTTGGCTGAAAGGAAGACAGAGAAAGCAAGTATCCAACTCGTTTAATGGGACACCAGCAAGCGGGATGGGAGAGGTTTTTTTGAGGAGTCAATTACTAGTGTTTGACTAAAGCTATGCAAAGTATTTCTGTTACAACTTAAAAAGAAAAACAAGTCTCATTTCCGGATATTATCCAAACAAACTGACTTCCTATTATTCAAGTATATAAACAAAATTTTAAAAACCAGAGGATCTGCAGTTTCTACAACACCTGCCAACCCTCTGCAGACATTTGGCAGCTTGGCCTATAACAGTTTGCTCAGATTTCTTAAAATAGGAATTCCCACTTTCCCCCATGAAAGTTCCGGGACTCTTTCAAATGACTCAGGTCTTAAGTCCAAGAGTTCCCTTTAAATTGCCTCTTTGTGCTAATGCTTTGATGATACTCTCACATTGATCACATCACAGAGAGACTTCTACTACATTTATATCTCAACATCTTGTTGGAAGGTAGTCTTTAAAATATGAAGTAGTAATATTTTTGTTATTTTAAAGTATAAAATGTCACTATTAAAACCAATAAAATATTAAAATATATTTTAACGTCATCATGGGCATGGATTAATCAAACAGTCTTAGCTTATAATGAAAACCAGCAGTCTTCTGCCTCACCTTCCAGTCCTGCTTCCAGAGTCAGTAATTTTCAACTCCTTTTGCTTTTTCTATATGTCTACATTGCATGCTTAAATGGCTGCTCTTTCACTTTTTAATTTTAGGCCTCATCTGTTAACACTCTCCCATGCAACAGGAGGATTTGACTCCCTCGCATTCTTGCACCTATTTTTCTCCTCCACCCATCATCTCCATGTAGTTATGTCACTTTCCTTTTTAAATAAATGTTCCTTTATGCATTGCATTCTGTTCTTGTTTTACTGTTGTAAAATTTTCTCTTATCTTTTCAAAAATATCAATGACCATTTTCTAAAGTTTTCTCCTGCTGTCTCCATCTCTCCTATGTTCCTTGTTTGGTATATTCTCTCCTGTTGAAGCCTTTCTTGAAATGTCTGGTGATTCCTGGATGTCCGTTACTGTCACTAAAAGCTGAGTGACAGCTCTGTGTGAATAGACTGTTGGTGGGCTTGGCTATGGTGTGGCAGGTGGGGACCTACAGAAATTGGAACCTGGCAAGTCTTCCCTCTTCTGTTGGTCAGTTTCCCCAGAGAGGAACTCTCCAGTCTCCCATTGGAGGAATATAAAAGTGGCTGCCTAGGATCATGGGAACCTAGTGTGGGAAGGGGATTAAGGAATTTACTATCTAATAGGAAGTTCCACTGAACCTGCTTTAAGAGCACTTCATCACCCCCATCCCTTTGGTTGAGCTTGGTGTCCCAGAGCTCAGAGGTTCCCTAAAATTTCCGAGAGCAAAGCTCCTGTGCCTATCCAGGTAGGAGGAGCCCATGGTCCAGGAACTAGGGCAGGAAATCTGAGAGCCTGACTACTACTTCAAGGGATTTCCCATTCCTCTCTCTGGATTTTCCCTCCACCCTCAACCTTCAGAGATAGGGGGTGCCTTCCACAGCTCAGCTTCTCCCAGGTTGTGCAGTGGGAATCAGCTTACTGATTCTGCAGTGGGTTCTGCAGTGGGAATCAGCTTACTCCTTACCGGACTTTCCCCTTCAATTCTCTCTGGCCTTAAGTTTCTGCTTGTTCTGCTCTGCCAGGTCAGTTTCCACTTGTCTGTCTGTTTTCCATTTTGCAAAATAGTGTTGACATCACTTTCTCCTCTTACTCATCTCCTATTCTCTTTGGGACTTTCTTACTTTTGACCATTTTTATTCCTTTATTCAGTGGAGTTTCAGGAAGGAATAAATATTAATGCAGGCACTCAATTTACGATGTTTAACTGAAAGTAATGAATGTTTAACTTTTAGGTGTCTAATTTTAGCTCAGCATATGCCCACCTATGTGTGTGTGTGTGTGTGTGTGTGTATTTAGAAAGTCAAGTTAAAAATTTTTATGTCTTAGGTGAGAGGAAGACTACACGTTCCAGCTTTCTTGCAGCTTGCTGCCATGTGGCTAAGTTTAGGCCAATATAATGAAAGTGGAAGTGGTGTGTGCCACTTCTGAGCCTTGGCCTTAACATACAACTCAGTACTCCCTCCTCTGGTCCTTTCCTTCCGTTTTCCCCATGGGCTGCAATGTGGCTGTGGTAGCAGCCAGCTTCAGCTCAACAGACAAAGACAACACCCTAGGGGCTGGTGAACAGCAGGATGGAAAGTACTTGGGTCTCTGAATGAACACAAGAAGCAGAGCCACCCGCCATCCTGGACCATTCACCTCCAGACTATTAGGTGAGAAAGAAATCAGCTTCTTGGTCAGGCCTCTGTAATTGGAGGTTGTTTTGCAGCTGAGCCTGTGCTTTCATGCAACCCTGTTCAATGGTTCCCAAAGTGAGTCTATCGATAAGCCGCATTTCGATGGCCTGGGGCGATTAAAATATTTACCAAATCCCAGATGCCACTGTAACAGATGCTGATTCACTCAGTCTGGGATACAGTGCAGAAATCTTTTCTTTTTTTAACTACCTAGATTTTTCCGATACATTGCCAAGATTATGAAGCACTGACCTTGTCCAACTTACTGAAAAATGTTTTCTTTACGTTCCCTTGATTTTCTCTTTCCCCATTCATTTTCTCTCCCTCTCCATATTCTCTTCCTGACTCCTTTGTTAAAAGTCAAATGGAAATGTTATTGTAGGAGACAGTTGTTTCTGTTTTTCCAGAATCATTTCACCCTGATTTTCCTTTGGGAAACCACTTATTTTCTATACTCAGTCTACGTAGTTCAGACAAACCAGCCATCCCCATGGTACCCCCAGCTCTTGGGAGCACACTCAACCACACAGCACAGACCAGGGCAATCAACACATTCCAACCTCTTGACCATACTGATGGTTCATAGATGGATAAGTCAGTTCAATGAGACCCAGTCCTAGGGAAAAGAAAAGCTATTCTTCCCCAGAGAATGCCAACCTGGTGGGATGTGTGCCTGCAGCTGCTGGTAGCCATCTTACCACCACAAAAGGAGTCTAAGAGTGAAATCCGCACAGTGGAGACAGGAGAGGAGAGATGGTACAAGACTGCATTTTGATGATAGCATTTATTTTTTATTTTTTTTTGTTTTTTTGAGACTGATTTTCCCTTGTCACCCAGGCTGGAGTGCAATGGCATGATCTCAGCTCACTGTAACCTCTGCCTCCTGGGTTCAAGCGATTCTCCTGCCTCAGCCTCCCGAGTAGCTGGGATTACAAGTGTGTGCCACTACACTTGGCTAATTTTTTTGTATTTTTAGTAGAGACAGGGTTTCACCATTTTGGCCAGGCTGGTCTCGAACTCCTGACCTTGTTGATCCACCTGCCTTGGCCTCCCAAAGTGCTGGGACCACAAGCGTGAGCCACTGCGCCCGGCCCTGATGATAGCATTTGAATATCTGGATCCATTGCCTGAATCCCTAGACTTTTCAGCATGTAACTCAATCAATTTATTTTTTTAAGGAGGAGAGTGTCCTGACTATTAAGTATATATAATTATACATACATATATAGCTTATATATAATATATATTTATATAAACTTATACACCTATACATACACACATTATAATTACAAAATTAACTGTCAAGTTCAAAAACAAGGAGTTTCTAAGTAAATGAACAGGTAACATTTTAAAGATATTTTCAAAAAGAGTAATCATAGATCAACATAGCTAATATTATCACTCTCCTGTTTTAAATAGTATTCAGGCCCAGGTGTGGTGGTTCACACCTGTAATCCCAGTCCTTAGGGAAGCCAGGGTGGGAGGATTGCTCAAGGCCAGGAGTTCGAGACCAGCTTGAGCAGCATAGCCAGACCCCGTTTTCTACAAAAAATTTTAAAAATTAGCCAGGTGTGGTGGTGTGTGTCTGTAGTCTCAGCTATTCCAGAGGCTGAAGCAGGAGGATTACTCAAGCCCAGGTGTTCAAGGTTTCAGTGAGCTATGATCATGTCACCGTACTCTAGCCTGGGCAACACAGTGAGATCCTGTCTCTGAACAAATATATCTAGGATATTTTCATCTCTGAATTTTTTTTTTTTTTTTTTTTTTTTTTGAGGCAGAGTCTCGCTCTGTCGCCCGGACTGGAGTGCAGTGGCCGGATCTCAGCTCACTGCAAGCTCCGCCTCCTGGGTTTACGCCATTCTCCTGCCTCAGCCTCCCGAGTAGCTGGGACTACAGGCGCCCACCACCTCGCCCGGCTAGTTTTTGTATTTTTAGTAGAGACGGGGTTTTACCGTGTTAGCCAGGATGGTCTCGATCTCCTGACCTCGTGATCCGCCCGTCTCGGCCTCCCAAAGTGCTGGGATTACAGGCTTGAGCCACCGCGCCCGGCCTCATCTCTGAATTTTCATAAAGCTTATGCAAACAGACCTTTCAGCAATTATGCAAATGTCTATGTTACGGTGCCAATTTTCTGGTTACAGTACTAGACTGTATTCTAGCGTTTTCTCAGGTCAGATCTGATCTAGTTTTGCAAGCACTGTAAGACAACTTAAAACAAAATACGTAAAATACATTAGGCCTCTTGGCCCAGGAATACAGATTTTTGGTGTTAAAGGTATTTGGTAAACTTTGATTTGCTCATGATAAAGAACATGATTTAGAAGCAGGCTTTTCTTGTTGCTCTCAGGAAAATTAAAGTGGGTCTGATAGATTGAGCTTGTCATCACTTTCCAATATCCCACATTCAAGGCACAGAGCCTGTATGCGGCAGTACTGAGGATGGGCCTCCCAAAGCCATTCCTACACTCCTTTCACACAGGGGGTCAAGGCTGGCACACCATGGCCCAAATCCAGTAGGCTGCTAACTTTTGTACAGCTGTGACCTAAGAATGGTTTTCATATTTTTAAATGGTTGAAGAAAGATAAAAAAAAGAAGAGTATTTTATGAAAATCATATGAAATTCAAAATTCAGTGTCCCTAAATGAAATTGTATTGGAATACAGCCACATTTGTTCATTTATATATTATCTATGGCTGCTTTTGCACTATAAAAGCAGAGTTTAGTTGTAACAGAGACCGAAAGTCCTACAACCCCGAAGCTATTTATTATCTTGATAGTTACAGAGATAGTTTGTTGACTCCTGCAATACAGAATAGAAAGTCAGATACTTTCTCAGTCATATTTGTACCTGGGAGTGACCCACGTGACCCAGTTCTGACAATGAGATGTCAAGGAAAGTCTGCAAGGGGGATTTTGGGAAAGAAGAGTGTTTCCCAAATAAAATAGAAAACAGCCAGTTGTGATGGCTCAAGACTGTAATCCCAGCACTTAGAGAGGCCAAGGAGGGTGGATCGCTTGAGCCCAGGAGTTTGAGATCGGCCTGAGCAAAGTAGTGAAACCCTGTCTCTTAGAAAAAAAAAAAAAATTTTTAGTATTTTTTTTTCTAATCAGCCTGATGTGATGGTGCATGCCTGTAGTCCCAGCTACTCAGGAGGCTGAGGTGGGAGGATCGCCAGAGCCTGGGAGGTCAAGGATACGAAGAGCCATGATTGACCAGTGCACTCCAGCCTATGTGACAGAATAAGACCCTGTCTCAAAAATAAATAAATAAAGTAGGAAACTTAACCTAGATGTGATATCTGGAACTGTGGTGACAATTTTGCCACCATAATGAAACAAGCATGAAGCTGACAGCATTCCTATCCAGGATATTCCAGGGTATGTTGGTCAAAGAGCCAGCGTTTCTTGTCTCTGGAGTTGCAGTTGATTTGAAGCCATGTTTAGTTTGTCTAAACCTAGTCTCGACAATGGTCACGGGGGAGAGAATAATTTAGACAGATGCTTCTACTGGGAAACTCCATTTCTTTAGGAATTTGACTGTGGTCACTAACCACAGATTCCAATTGAGGGGAGTTCAATCTCAGCCCGAATTAAATCTGCCAAGGTACTTGGAGTAGGAGGGGCATAAACACAAATTTAGAAAGCTGCGTTTTGAGATAAAATGTGTTCATTAACTGTGGCAAAGATGTAAACATATCTATCATTGCTAATTCCCACTTCTCAGTGATTTTTTTTTGTTGCTATTTTATAACTTTATTTGATGTATTTGATGATAAGTGATTAATTCTCGTCCACATTGACTGTCTGCAGATTTTTGGAAGTGGTAACAGGTACATGGGTAACCAAAATATAGAGCTTATTTAGTGAATCTTCATCCACATTACATTTTCTGGACAACCGCACACGGATTCTGTATAGGACATTCCTTATTCTTTGGCCCAGACAGCTTTGTTGAGCCTGGTATCCATGTGTATATCTGGAGTTCCCATCTCCTTCGTGGCAAATTTCTGAATCTCTTTGAGTGCCCAAGGGGCATGCTTCTTGAAGCCCACTCCATGGATGTGCTTGTGAGTGCTGATGGTGTATTCTCCGGTCACCAACTCGTTGATGGCAGAACGGCCCTTTTTCTTCTTGCCACCCTCCTTTGTGGGAGCCATTCTGCTGGGTCTAAGTTGAAAAGGAAGCTTTTTTCTTTTTCTTTTTTGAGACGAAGTCTCGCTCTGTCGCTCTGTCGCCCAGGCTAGAGTGCAGTGGTGAGATCTCAGCTCACTGCAACCTCCGCCTCCCAAGATCAAGCGATCCTCCTGCCTCAGTCTCCTGAGTAGCTGGGATTATAGGTATGTGCCACCACACCCTGCTAATTTTTGTGTTTTTAATAGAGACGGGGTTTCACCATGTTGACCAGGCTGGTCTCAAACTCCTCACTCGCACTCCTCTCAAGGCCAAGGTGATCCACCCGCCTTGGCCTCCCAAAGTGTGGGATTACAGGCGTGAGCCACCATGCCTGGCTTACTCAGTGAATCTTTTGTAGAGGAGAGACAATTTTATTATTGCAAGTGAATACTTAATAGGACTTGGTTGTTAAGTTTCGTAATAGCAATTTAGATCATGAAATCTCTAGCAGGGCCATTCCATCCATGGTCCTTTTGGGAACAAGATGTAAATAAATAAGATTTCAATATGTATGTGTGTGTGTATTTATATATATATACATATATATATGTGTATATATATATATTTTTGTGTGTGTGTGAGAGAGAGAGTCTCCCTCTGTTG
>NW_012116599.1:2164040-2166304 GCF_000951035.1 Colobus angolensis palliatus | reverse complement strand
TCCCAAGTAGCTGGGATTATAGGCACCCGCCACCACACTCAGCTAATTTTTGTATTTTTAGTAGAGACAGAGTTGTACCATGTTGGCCAGGCTGGTCTCAATCTCTTGACCTTGTGATCCGCCGGCCTTGGCCTCCCAAAGTGCTGGGATTACAGGCGTGAGCCACTGTGCCCAGCCTCAATATGTGTATTTTTAACAAGTAAAAGACTGAACAAAATAAAGTAAAAACTTAGAGTAAATGCTATATAAAGATTAGGGCATTTCCTTACCTTTCATATCTTTAATTATATCTTCAGTTTCCAAAGCAACAGGGTCTAGGCACAACTTCCTTAAAAATATGTTAGAAATCCATTATAGGAGAAGTTTTCTTCCTGCAGAAAGAGAAACTGAAGCACAGAAAAGATGGTCACAATCACAGGAAAACTCTGTCTGTGAGACTCAGACTTTTAGGGAATAGTCACTGTGGTTAGTTTTGCAGCCACTCAGACAAGACAGTGCATTATGGGACACTCACAGCAAAATCTCACCCAAACATATGGAGACATTCTAGAGCCTTAAGCCATCATTCACACTGAGTTCCCAGTAACTGGGAAATTTCATGGAATCATAGGCTGTATAGCTAAGTTGGAATTAGTTGCTTTTGAAAAATTAGTTTAAAAGCTGCCCTCTGGATTGTTTTTAAAAAAAGAATGCTTCCTGGCCAGGTACGGTGGCTCACACCTGTAATCCCAGCACTTTGAAAGCTCCTGGCAAGTGGATCACTTGAGCTCAAAACCCCATCTTACTAAACATACAAAAATTAGCCAGGCATAGTTGTGCACACCTATAATCCCAGCTACTTGGGAGGCTGAGATGGGAGGATCCCTTTGGCCCAGGAGGCAGAGGTTGTAGTGAGCCATGATGGTACCACTGCACTCCAGCCTGGGTGACAGAATGAAACCCTGTTTCAAGACAAAAAAACAAAAAACAAAAAAACTACCTCCCTACCATCCCTGCCAAAGGTAGAAAGAGCTGCTAGCTGGGCACTGGATACCAGGATAGTACAGTATTTTTGCCTAGGATGATTAACCATCCTACTTTGCTTGGGACTGAGGAGGTTTCTACTGAGGTAGGAGAGAAGTAGGACTTGTTTTCTGTGCATCAGTCAGGATCCCACTGATCAAAATAGGACGCAGTAAAGAAATCAGCTAAAATCAAGATGGCAAAGAAAAGCACCTCTAGTTGCTCTCACTGCTCGTTATACACAATATACCTTATATAGTTGGAAGAACCCTTGGTTGCAGGAACTCCACACCCCTTTTTTTGGAAAATTCATGAATATCACACCCTTTCTTTAGTGCATAATTAAGGAGTAGCTGTAAATGTAGCTAGCCAGCAATCCACAAGGGCCACTCTGCCTATGGGTAGCCCTGCTCTGTCTCTGGAGCAGCCATTTTACTCTGTTGTCTTGCTCTCACATTCTTTCCTGTACAAAACTGAGAACGCTCCTGGGCTGAGCCCCAATTTTGGGATGTGCCTACATCACTAGGACAGGAGCTTTTACCGCTAAAGCCAGGAAAGTCTCAGGCAAACAGCGGCAAGTTGGTCACAGCCCATCTGACTCCCTGGCTTGAGTTTTCCCTTAGTGCCCACCTAAGTCTTCCTCATCCTTGCATCCCCAGGTCAACTGCATTCCCCCCATAACTCCCTTCCAGATTCTTCAGCCGGAATGAATCTCTCCACATGCCCAAAGCACTGGGCTGGCACTGCTTTTACGACACTGGCTTCAGTCTCTCTCCTATGAGATGCTTCTCTAAGTGTGAGCCCCCAGAGGGCAGCACACATGTCCATGCCTTGGCTCTTTTCACCGTGTCAGTGCTAGATCACAATTGTCCGCCACACACTGGGAGGATGCACTGAAGCCCTGGGCCTGAGCATCTGACCCTGTGCTGCATCCAGGCTTCTGATTTATTTGTTTTGAGACATGGTTTTATTCTGTTGCCTAGGCTGGAGTGCAGTGACATGATCACGGCTCACTGCTGCCTCAATGGCCTGAGCTCAAGTGATTCTCCCACCTCAGTCTACCAAGTAGCTGGGTCCACAGGCACGTGCCACCATGCCTGGCTAATTTTTTTAAATTATTTGTAGAGATGGGGTCTTACCATCTTGTTCAGGCTGGTCTCAAACTCTTGTCCTCAAGCAATCCTCCCACCTCGGTCTCCCAAAATGCTGGGATTATAGATGTGAACCACTGCACCTGCCTGGACATCTTAATTTTTTTTTTT
>NW_012116599.1:2158617-2162764 GCF_000951035.1 Colobus angolensis palliatus | reverse complement strand
TTTTTTTTTTTTTTAATAGAGACGGTGTTTCACCATGTTAGCCAGGATGGTCTGGATCTCCTGACCTCGTGATCTGCCTGCCTCGGCCTCCCAAAGTGCTGGGATTACAGGCGTAAGCCACTGTGCCCGGCCCAGCCTGGACTTCTTAATGTTTACTGGCATAAGCACACCTTATGTTTACAGGCATAAATACAGCCTGGGCCTTAGCCCCTCCATCGAATCTTTGAATCACGGAGAGATGCAGGACATTCCAATTTAATCTAGTAACCACAGACAAAGCTGAAAGTAATTCTTCAGCAGATTCTTGCCAAATAATTCTGGCAAAGAAATATCCCTGATGGAACTGAGGGAATTAGCAGAAAACACATTACATACCCCAGATAGGGTATCAGACTGAAGTCACTGCATCCACATGTTTTCAAAATCTAGAGCCCAGAGCAAAGAGAAATCACAGGCAAGATGGAAGAGAAATTGCTCCTTTGAAGTAATGGTGACCTTGGGGCAGTTTCTAAGTCTATCAAGATGTGGAAAGGGAAATAACCTCTGCAATAAAGGCAGGCCAAAAGGACGTGATAAAGGCTCCAGCGAGATCGAAAAGTTCACTATCAATGGTTCCTTATGAAGAGCATTTTCTCTGGCCACAAATAACCATTTGGGCACACGGCTTTGCATAAGCTTTGTCATCTAAACATCCAAACTCAGTGACTGCGGTCAGGGCATCCTGATGGTTTGTTTTATAGAACTCTCAATGACAACAGTGGAAATATGTAGCTCTAGAGATCACCTTGCCTATGCATATCTGAACAAAACAATTTCACTATTCTGATTTCACTTGACTATTTGATCTTTGGACTAGTTGCTATAGTATCACCTGTCAACTTGCCATAGTATTTGAGGGGGAGGAAATGGACTTTAAAAGTCTCTCATAATTTCAGCTAACATTTTCAGCTATCTAGCTGTCTAGGTAAGAGGTAGTGGATTCATGACAGTAATCAGGTAAATACTAAAAATCTTTATGATAGTAGCCTGATGGGGCTAGGAGAGTGTGAACTTCTGATATGGTTTGGCTGTGTCCCCACCCAAATCCCATCTTGAACTGTAGCTCCCGTAATTCCCATGTGTTGTGGGAGGGACCCAGTGGGAGGTAATTGAATCATGGGGTGGGTTTTTCCCATGCTGTTCATGATAGTGAATAAGTCTCATGAGATCTGATGGTTTTATAAAGGGCAGTTCCCCTGCACACGCTCTCTTGCCGGCCACCATTTAAGCTGTGCCTTTGCTTCCCTTTTGTCTTCTGCCATGATTGTGAGGCGTCTCTAGCCAGCCATGTGAAACTGTGAGTCCATTAAACCTATTTTTCTTTATGAATTACCCAGTCTTGGATATTTCTTCATAGAAGTATGAAAATGGACTAATACAGTAAATAATGGGTCACTGCTATAAAGATACCTGAAAATGTGGAAGTGAATTTGGAACTGGGTAACAGGCAGGAGTTGGAACAATTTGGAAGGCTCAGAAGAAGATAGGAAAACGTGGGAAAATTTGGATCTTCCTAGAGACTTGTTGAATGGCTTAAACCAAAATGCTGATAGTGATACAGACAGTAAAGTTCAGGCTGAGATGGTCTCAAATAAAGATGAGGAACTTGGGAACTGGAATAAAGATCACTCTTGCTATGCAAAGAGAAGGGTAGCATTTTGCCCCCGCCCTAGAGGTGTGTGGAACTTTGAACTTGAGAGAGATGATTTAGGGCACGTGGTGGAAGAAATCTAAGCAGCAAAGTGTTCAAGAGGAAGCAGGCCATAAAAGCTCAGAAAATTTGCAGCCTAACAATGCGATAGAAAAGAAAAACCCATTTTCTGAGGAGAAATTCAAGCTGGCTGGAGACATTTGCATAAATAATTAGGAGTCAAATGTTAATCACCAAGACAATGAGGAAAATGTCTCCAGGGCATGTCAGAGGTCTTCATGGCAGCCCCTCCCATGACAGGCCTGGAGGCCTAGGAGGAAAAAAATGGTTTCGAGGGCTGGGCCCAGGGCCTTGCTGCTTTGTGCAGTCTTGGGACTTGGTGCCCTGTGTCCCAGCCATGGCTAAAAGGGGCCAATGTATAGCTCAGGCCATTGCTTCAGAGGGTGCAAGCCCCCGGCCTTGGTGGTTTCCACATGGTGCTGGGCCTGTGAACACACAGAAGTCAGGATTTCAGGTTTAGGAACCTCCACCTAGATTTCAGAGGATGTATGGAAATGCTTGACTGTCTAGGCAGAAATTTGCTGCAGGCATAGAGTCATCATAGAGAACCTCTGTTAGAGCAGTACAGAAGGCAAATGTGGGGTGGGAGCCCCTACTCAGAGTCTTCACTAGGGCATTGCCTAGTGGAACTGTGAGAAGAGGGCCACCATCCTCCAGACCCCAGAATGGTAGATCCACCGACACCTTGTACCATGCACCTGGAAAAGCCACAGACACTCGATGCCAGCCCTTAAAAGCAGCCAGGAGCAGGGGCTATACCCTGCAAAGTTACAGAGCCAGAGCTTCCCAAGACCATGGGAACCCACTTCTTGCATCGGTGTGACCTGGATGTGAGACACGGAGTCAAAGGAGATCCTTTCAGAGTTGTAAGATCCAGCCAACTTCCCTGCTGGATTTTGGACTTTCATGGGGCCTGTAGTCCCTTTGTTTTGGCCAATTTCTCCCATTTAGAATGGGTATATTTACCCAATGCCTGTATCCCATTGTATCTGGGAAGTAACCAACTTGCCTTTGATTTTACAGGCTCTTAGGCAAAAGGGACTTGCCTTGTCTCAGATGAGACTTTGGATTGTGGATTTTTGAGTTAATGCCAGAATGAGTTAAGACTTTGATGGACTGTTGGGAAGGCATGATTAGTTTGGAAATGTGAGGATGTGAGATTTGGGAGGGGCCGGGGCAGAATGATATGGCTTGGCTGTGTCCCCACCCAAATCTCATCTTGGGAGGGACCCAATGGGAGGTAATTGAATCATGGGATGGGTCTTTCCTGTGCTGTTCTCATGACAGTGAATCAGTCTCACAAGATCTAATGGTCTTGTGAGTTCCCCTGCATATGCTCTCTTGCCTGCTGCTATGTAAGATATGTCTTGCTTCCCCTTCACCTTCTGCCATGATTATGAGGCTTTCCCAGCTATGTGCAGCTGTGAGTCAATTAAACCTCTTTCCTTTATAAATCACCCAGCTTTTGATATGTCTTTATTAGCAGCATGAGAATGGACTAATACAACTTGTAAAGCAGAAACCACTCCTTCAGACTGCCAGGAAAGAGCTAAGAAGAGACTATACCTTCCTTCAGAGGGATACCATTTTCAAGATAACATTTCATTCAGGCAGCACCTAATGTGTTCCTACCATCTGTGACTGAAATGGACATCCCCCACGACAAGGACACACCATGCAATGGGATGTGAAACGACCTTTAATAGAAAATGTAAAATGTTTAATATGAAATGTGTAATGATTAGGTACCTTCCTCTCCTTATCTCCTGTCCTTCCTCCTCAATACCATTTCATCTCTTCCTTTTCAACTCTTCCCTACTTTCCTGGTCCTTGACCTTACCTCTGAGAAAAAACAAGTTCTTGGTGCTTCTTGCAATTCAACTTTCCCCTTTCCCCCATTCTCTTCCTTTTATTTTTCTTTATCCTGGATGATGGACACTGTGAAGAGGAAAAAAATAAATAACAGGAGGTAGAAAAGGGAAGGTATGTGGGTTGACGTCTCATGAAAGGCTTCCCTGACTGGAAAGTTTACCCATTGCCTCCAGAGCTCTCAGTGCCTTTAAGGCACAGGTGTGCTTGTGTCCTGGTTTGAAACAGCAAAATGTGTTGCTCTCCATAGAAATGTGGTAGAACATCCCTAGGTCACATTCCCAGTGCTTCCATGTAATAATGCACTAAGTTCAACCGACCATATCTTATTCAAAACAGAAATCAAATTCTTCTTTTTTTTTTTTTGAGACAGGGTCGTGCTCTGTCACCCAGGCTGGAGTGCAGTGGTGTAATCTCTGCTCACTGCAACCTCTGCCTCCCAGGCTCAAGCCATCTTCCCACCTCAGCTTCCCAAGTAACTGGGACTACAGGTGTGCACCACCATACCCAGCTAATTTTTGTATTTTT
>NW_012116599.1:2157995-2158567 GCF_000951035.1 Colobus angolensis palliatus | reverse complement strand
GTGCACCACCATACCCAGCTAATTTTTGTATTTTTAGTAGAGACGGGGTTTCACCATATTGGCCAGGCTGGTCTGCCTCAGCCTCTCAGTGTTGGGATTACAGGTGTGAGCCACTGCACCCAGCCAGGTGTCCCTTCTAAATGCTTAACTTGTGAAACTTTGGCTTTGTCCCTTTAATGATGGACATACCATTTTGCCATTGCATAAGGAGTCCCCAGGTGGTGTCTTCAGTGCTGAGGATGGCTGCTGTGTCCATTGGATTTTGGAAAACGGGGCTGTTCAGAAATGGCTTTAGAATAGAATCTCAGCTTAGACAGACCCAAAAAGAACCTTAGCCTTCCTGTCTCATCCTCTCCCCAACCTTTTTTCTTTTTTTTTTTTTTTTTTGAGACAGAGTCTCACTCTGTCACCCAGTCTGGAATGCAGCGGTGGGATCTTAGCTCACTGCAACTTCCACCTCCTGGGCTCAAGTGATCCTCCCACCTCAGCTTCCCAAGTAACTGGGACTACAGGTGTGCACCACCATACCCAGCTAATTTTTGTATTTTTTTTGTAGAAACAGGGTTTCTCCA
>NW_012116599.1:2155219-2157275 GCF_000951035.1 Colobus angolensis palliatus | reverse complement strand
TTTTTTGAGACAGAGTCTCACTCTGTCACCCAGTCTGGAATGCAGCGGTGGGATCTTAGCTCACTGCAACTTCCACCTCCTGGGTTCAAGCAATTCTGCTTCAGCCTCCCAAGAAGGTGGGACTACAGGCATGCGCCACCATGCCCCACTAATTTTTTTTTATTTTTTTATTTTTAGTAGAGAGGGGGTTTCATCATATTGGCCAGGATGGTCTCAATCTCTTGACCTCATGATCCACTTGCCTCGGCCTCCCAAAGTGCTGGGATCATGAGCGTGAGCCACCATGCCCAGCCTCATCCTCTTCTTTGATAGGTAAAAGGTATGTAGTTACTTACCCAGAATCTCACAGCAAGCATCACATACCCTCAAGGCTGTCAGGTCCTACATCCAGAGCACCGGGTCTGGCCAGAGGACCCAGCATTACTGTGTCTAAGCCCCACCGCTCTCCATCAGGGTTGCTTCAAGCACAGTTTTTAACCCCTTGGAGAGCCCCAGTCTGTAGGATAAAAACAATACCAAACTCATAGGGCTATTTTAAGAGCTAAATGTCACAAAATACATAAAATATTTAACCCTGTATCTGGCATCTTGTAGATAATTCATTGGCAAATGTTGACTATTGTTTTATGTGTTAACATAATACATACTTAGTTTTATGCTACAGTATTAATAAAATACTGGGAAAAATTAAAGTCAAGCAGTAGTTTACACCATAATACAACAGCATGGTCTTTATCCAATAAAATCCTTTCTTTTTTTGAGATGGAGTCGCGCTCCTTTGCCCAGGCTGGAGTACAGTGGCACAATCTCAGCTCACTACAACCTTTGCCTCCCGGGTTCCAACAATTCCCCTGTCTTAGTCTCCCAAGTAGCTGGGATTACAGGTATGCGCCACCACGCCTGGCTAATGTTTGTATTTTTCATAGAGACGGGGTTTCACCTTGTTGGTCAGGTTGGTTGCGAACCCCTGACCTCAGGTGATCCACCTGCCTCGGCCTCCCAAGGTGCTGGTATTACAGGAGTGAGCCACCGTGCCTGGCTAAAATACTTTAAAAAGAGTATTGAAAACACTGATTTTGATGATGAACACCAGGAACACAAACAGGCCTCAAAAATCAAGGTAGAAGCCTCATCCTACAAAGCCCTGACATCCAAAGGGAGACAACCTCATTCTTGACGCAGAAAGGAATTTCACTTTTACCTTCTTCCATTGTCTTGGCTAGTGTCTGACCGACTGGATTTTATACCACAGCTTTATTGGGATATAATTCACATAACATCAAATTTACCCACTTAAAAAGGAGAATTCAGCAGGGGTAGTATATTCGCAGCATTGTGCAACCATGACCATGATTAATTTTAGAACATTTTTCATCACCCCAAAAGAAACCCCATGCCCATTAGGAGTGATTGACTTGATTTGTAATCTGCAATCCTTTCTACTTGTTTTTGAATATTTCTGAATCCGAGGAGCCTCTCTGTTTCTCCAGCCACATGAGACCACGGCAGTTGGCCGACTCATTTCCTCCTGCCATCCCCAGTTCTTTCATTCCTGTCCACCTGCGGTTGTCAGTTAACCCCGCCCCTACTTTCTGCTGTATTTTATATTCCATCAAGAGAATTTAAAGTACTGATTCCTCACTCTGACAATTTGCAATATTCACAATTTCATGCCAGTTTCCTCGCCGATATTCATCCTTAAGTCTAAATTAATTCAGCCTTGACAAAGTGTGGGAGATGAAAAACATTCTATCCAGGTTAAAAGCCACACTCATACATTATCACTCAGGCATGAAAACACATGTATTGGTCAAAACTTTTGCAAATGGAAAGCTTTAAAAAAACACACCACAAAGAATCTCATACAGAAAATATGCAAGTTTCACAGTCTCCTATAAAGATTTTAACTAGTAAACTGTGTTATTGCCTAGTTTTGAATGATAGAAAGGAGGAAGCTTCCTAGATAAATTCCACCTATTTTTATTTAGGGAATTAAATTATTTCTCAGAAACACATGACTAAATATTCTTGTGATCCTGGAGAAATTCCAGTAGCA
>NW_012116599.1:2147016-2154979 GCF_000951035.1 Colobus angolensis palliatus | reverse complement strand
TATATATAAAACGTGTGTATGTGTGTGCATGTGTGTATATGCACATATTGATACACACATACATACACCAAGAAAGTGAGAATCATTTCAGCGCACTGCGTTTCTTAGAGGAACAGAAATGAGTAAGAAAGGCAGAGGAAAAGGCAGAGGAGTAATCAGATAAACCTACACCTCCAATTAGATGTTATTGCCTTGACAGATAAAAGGTCAGGCAGAGACCATAAGATATAGGCAGAAATGACCTGGAGGATCATTCACTCCTAACTCTATTTACCTAGGAAAGAACAGAGCCCAGGTCACCTAGTCAGTTAGCAGAAGACCAGAGGCTGAAGGACTATCTAAAACAGAAGACTGGAGAGTAGAAAAGAGTGGGGCAACCAGGTTCTCGTTCTCTCATTGTCCCCACATCGCTGCATACCCACACTGCAGGGTCTGGAATCCAACCAGACAGATCTAAGGCTCCAAGCTGGTCTGGAAATGGAGTAGGAGAGAATTAAGCAGCCATGGGGAATGCCAGGAACATCAGGTTCATGTCTGTTCTCAAGAGAGCCTAAAATGATTCTTAATCAGAATCTAAGAGCTATTAAAAATAAAATAAAATTTTAAAAAAAAGCATCTGAGATAACTCAGCTGAATGAGGCTGGAGCCAGAATTGAGTCTGGGCTTAGCACCATCAATGAGGTGACAGAAGCCCGGCCTCCACCTCTGTCTGAGTAACAGGATTTGCAGGCTCTGGCCTGCACTAATGATCACAACACGACTGATGGGGAAGATTTTTCTCTGGGTCCATCAGTTGTCACGGGCATATGACACCTTGCCTTATTCACTGCCTTATTCACATAAGGCTCTAGAGGCTAAACTTGTTGTTGAAAACTTGGACTTTGCCCAAGACACAGCACCAAAATAGCTCTTACAAAAGGGAAAAATCAACAATGTGGTGTACTGGCCCCCAGAAAGAAAAATGTTCTCAATGCCAATAAGACAGCTTGCTTCTGCATTGTTTAATCCCTTGCTTCAAGTGGATTTTTAATCACACTCTACTTTTTTTTGACACTTCTGTTTTACAGGAGGATTTTTAGGTTTATTAATCAGCAATCATGGACTAGCAGTACCTCCTGCTCAATCTAGGGCAGAGTAATAGGAACATGGAGTCACGTTTAATCTGCATGAAACTTCACTGGGGTTCAACTTCTTCATCAGCAGAAGGAATAATTAGACAGGTGATGAAGTCCCTTCTAGTGCTAAAACTTGGCTTCTTTGACACAGTCCACCAGATTTCCAGGTTAGTGCTACAAACATTCCCCAAGAGACTACTAGAGACCTTCTCTGTCCGGGTCAGGATTGAAAGGCAAACAAGACATGGATTCTGCTACTGAAGAACTCATCATCCTACACGTTAACGTGTAGGAGATCAACTTTCTCCTTTTGATATAAGATAGTAAGGCACTAAGCTGGAGGTGTTTGGGAAGGATTGACTATAACAATAAAAATATAAGGTATTAGAGAAATCCCTTTGTTTTAAATACAAATAACTGCTTCTCTGTTTGCTATCCTAGAGAAACTAGAGCAACTGCGTGGTTATTTTAGAAGTTGCCCTGTTTTTCTCCCTTACAAAGATATACAAATTCTACTTGAAGTAACTCCTCCAGTCCTACAAATAGACATTTGGCCACTTAGGTTAAAAACATAAATATGAGAACTAGCCATCTTGGGCTACTGGAAAAAGCAATCAATCAACAAATTTTGTCAATGGTATCTCTTGTCAGAGGAAAAGAATCTGAGATAACGCACCCCAAAACTGTTTTCATATTTATCACAAACTTAAAGAGATGTAAAGTTACAGATGTGTGGACGTTATAACCAGATTCCACCTCCATGTTTCCCATGATAGAAACATACATTCTGCCGAAAGCAGGGATTTCACTTTTAATCCTATGCATACAATAAAGTTTCACCCATCATCCCTAAAGTATACATATTTTGATGTTTTCATAGTAGTTGCAAGGGATTTGCAGCAAAACATCTAGCATCCCTTACTGTTCCCCTTTGAAAAGGTCAAACTTGGCTGGCCTTCATAAGCACTGAAGCTGCAACCTTCATCAGGAGCATAACAGACTTAGCTGGTCATCAACAATTTCTTATGCTTCTAGCTGCAAGACAAAAGCAAGCAATGACTCAGGCTGCACCCAGGGTGCAATGGAAACACAGGGAAAAACGTCCAAATCCAACAGCATACATGCGCATTTTCCTAAGGAAATGCTTCTCTTACAGTGTCCTAGGGTTATTTCTGTTATCACTGTTTTGCTTTGCTGTTTAAAAAAAAAAATTTTTTTTTTTTGAGATGAAGTTTTGCTCTTGTTGCCCAGGGTGGAGTGCAATGGCGCAATCTCGCTTCACTGCAACCTCTGCCTCCTGGGTTCAAGCGATTCTCCAGCCTCAGCCTCCCGAGTAGATGGGATTACAGGCATGCACCACCACGTCTGGCTAATTTTTGTATTTTTAGTAGAGATGGGGTTTCACCATGTTGGCCAGACTGGTCTTGAACTCCTGACCTCAGGTGATCTACCCACCTCGGCCTCCCAAAGTGCCAGGATTAAAGGCATGAGCCACTGCACCCGGCTGCTGTTTGAAATTTATGTGCCATTACCTAGTTGATGGGGACCTTTACAAGGGAAGATATCTCCATCAAGCCATACTAGAGAATATGGCCAACATCTGTCTGATAGCAAAAATTCATATGAAAAAATTCATTAGCAATCTATAGGACTATATGAAACTTACAGGTATGCTTTGAATACATAAAAAGACTTCTGGCATGGCCGAATTAAGACCTCTAGAGATTGTAATATGTGAAGAGATAACCCCATCCTACACACCCCCTGCCATGTGTACTGAAAAATACATTATGCCAAAATTAAAGTTGCTTATGTCTAGATTTTTAATGGCAAAATTCTAGATAATTTCATGCGAGCAAACTTTTTTCACTTTTTAATGCCTCTGATTTACCAGCATGGGCTTTAACTGCCTGCTAGATAACCCAGCAGATGTTGGGTGGTCAGCTTGGCCTCCTCACTACTAGGTGTGAGATTAAAACTCATACCTCTGTGAAATCGCCAAAGATGATGTGGCATGGACTTTTAATAAACTTCTCCCAGGGGATACAATTCATGAGTTTAAACAAAATTGGTTAAAGGTCCTGCTTGGACCAAAACTGAACTAATTTCAAGCCCACAGGTCAGTGGACCCCTGGATTGCTCAACTAGGGTGAAGTCAAAGGGATTCTGGCCCAAAAAACTTCATGTAGAACAATTGAGAAGTTTCAGGGTTTTTTGTGGGTGACATGCTCTCCTTCCTAAGGCATTACCCAGCATGATTGTGTTTTGCTGTGACTAAACTCCAATCCAGGCTTTAGCCCAGAACTGAATATTTAACAACTGGAATGCTGAAGACATATTACCAATAAGCTGGGAGGCAGCTCCCTGAAGTTGCCTTCGAACACCTAGAGAAGAGGAAGCACAGAAACAAACATCTAGCAGTGGACATGGGTTGGAAACTAGACATTCTTCTTGTTGACTGACTAGTTACTTAACACTTACTGAGTAATTATCAGAAACCTCTTTCTGACTTGCTCCCTGTGAATCAGCTTATGGTATTGTTGATGACCGGTTCAGAACAATCAGACACAGCAAATATTCTCCTTCTGCAAATGGGTCTTATCTTAAAACAAGTCTAATCCTATGGTACAGTTTTAAAAATTCTCTGCCTAATGGCAAAGTTTGTGTGCATGTTCAGCTATAAATACATTCATCAAACAAGTACTTATTTTGGGCCTACTAAGCACCATAAGCTGACCTGGGCACTGAGGGGATGTCAGTAAGCAGGAAGGACAAGGTTCCTGCTCATGCTGGGTTAGAGAAGAGTCCTAAGCCTGGTGAACTGGGAACTGGACATATCTCACCAGGGAGGGCACTTTCTTTCTTTCTTTCTTTCTTTTTTTTTTTTTGAGATGGATTCTCGCCCTGTCGCCCAGGCTGGAGTGCAGTGGTGCAATCTCTGCTCACTGCAACCTCCGCCTCCCAGGTTTAAGCAATTCTCCTGTCTCGGCCTCCTGAGTAGCTGGGACTACAGGCACCTGCCACCACACCCGGTTAATTTTTGTATTTTAAGTAGAGACAGGGTTTCATCATGTTGGTCAGACAGGTTTCGAACTCCTGACCTCAGGTGATCCACCCTCCTGGGCCTCCCAAAGTGCTAGGATTACAGGCGTGAGCC
Source organism: Colobus angolensis palliatus (assembly GCF_000951035.1). Taxonomy (NCBI): domain Eukaryota; kingdom Metazoa; phylum Chordata; class Mammalia; order Primates; family Cercopithecidae; genus Colobus; species Colobus angolensis. Next base: position 2,150,707 of record NW_012116599.1, on the reverse strand, counting down.
ACCGCGCCTGGCCAGCACTTTCTTTTAGAGATTATTTTATAATGAAAATGCCATTCAGGAATAAAATTAAAACCATTTCTATTAGCATGAAAACTTTTTGGAATTTCCAGAATTTCTAGTCCTGAACCATGTGCAAAAGCATATTTTCCAAATAGATTTTCTTCTCTACAGCAAAGGAGCATGATTCTAAGCATGAATAGAAATGAGGAGCCATGCTCCTGCCCACATGAGTTTTCGTAAGACAGATTCATCCCATTTTGAAAATGACATAAAAATCCTGCACTATTGTATAAAAATGCGTTGTTGACATGACCAAAGGCTCAAACTGTCTACGCATTAAAAGTATCTTTATTCACTAACAAATATCCTGTTCAAGCAGAAAAAAATATTTCCTCTAGCTGTATATGGCAAACTATTGTACATACTGTCTCCCAAATGGTCTGGCTGTGATGAACGACAGTTGTCACACTTTGTGAAAACACCACCTTAAGCTATTGTGATGTTTAGTAAAAGGGTCTAATTATTATTATTATTATTTTATTTATTTTATTTTTTTTTTGAGACAGAGTCTCACTCTGTCTCCCAGGCTGGAGTGCAGTGGCACGATCTCGGCTCACTGCAACCTCCACCTCCCAGATTCAAGCGATTCTCCTGCCTCAGGCTCCCTGTTAGCTGGAATTACAGGTGCCCACCACAACGCCCAGCTAATTTTTGTATTTTTAGTAGAGATGGGGTTTTACCACGTTGGCCAGGTTGGTCTCAAACTCCTGACCTCAAGTGATCTACCTGCCTCGGCCTCCCAAAATGCTGGGATTACAGGCGTGAGCCACTGTGCCGGGCTGGGTGTAATTATTTTTGAAGCTTTCTTTCGTTTTTCAGAGCACATGAATAATTCCAAACCTGTTCATCACCTGTAAAATGATTTCACCTTCATAAGCAAGCAAAATTATTAGATGTCTTATAGTCACCTCCAACCTTACCCTACAGTCATCTACTGTGTTTTTATTTACCACAGATACACCAACAGTCATCACCATAAATAATACTTTTCTGTTGCAAATTTGGTATCACAGGCAAAAGAAAAATAATAAACTTCTTTAAAATATTTATTCTCACAATGGGATGGTCTCTTGTTCTTTATGCCTTATTACAGTCAAGTCATTTATTTTTATTTATTTATTTATTTATTTATTTATTTATTTACAGTCAAGTCATTTTAAAACGAGAGTCTCATGCTCTGGAATGCCATACTTTCCTTTGTGCTCCTCAAATAATTTCGTCAGTTCCTCCATATAGGTCTGATGTAACTCCTCAATCTGCTCCTCGGTCGGGTGCAGAATCTGACGAACAGGGATCGGGCGGCCAACTGCAAAAACAGGGAATACATCACATGTGAGGAACTAAAACCACTCCCCCACAGACCGCCTCCCCTAATGCACAGCTGTGAACACAACTGCCAATCAGAATCCCTCCAGCCTGCTCACTCCAATCCTTGTTTCATTTCACTGGCTGCCTGCAGTGGTCACACCACTCCATCTGATAACAAATAAAGAACTTTCCTCCTCAGCAGACACTGGGTTGTCGGGACCCTGGTGGTTTTGACTTTGAGTCAAATGAGCTACTGTGCTGACTGCAGCTGGGAGGTGAGTGGACATAGCTGTGTGTCCACGTCACCAGCTTCCTCCCTCTGGGACAGTTGACAGCCAGACCACAGTGCCCTGATTATTACTGACTGTGAATCCTCACGTCACGTGGCAGTCCTCTAGTCTGACTCTTTTCTTCTTTTTTTTTTCTTTTTTCTTTTGAGACAGAGTCTTACTCTGTCACCCAGGCTGGAGTGTAGTGGCACAGTCTTGACTCACTGCAACCTCCGCCTCCCGAGTTCAAGCCATTCTCTTGCCTTAACCTCCCACCGAGTAGCTGGGATTACAGGCTCCCACCACCATGCCCAGCTAATTTTTTTTTTTTTTTTTGTATTTTCAGTAGAGACGAGGTTTTACCATGTTGGCCAGGCTGGTCTTGAACTCCTGACCTCAAGCTGGAATTACAAGTGTAAGCCACTGGCCCGGCCTAGTCTGCCTCTTTTGAGTGTCTTTCTAAACAACTAAAAAATACATATCTTCAAGCTAAGTATCTATATTAGAGAAATACACATAAATGATGTGCATTCCATTGTTTCTAATAGTGGATAACTGAAAAACAACTAACGTCTCAATAGAAAAATTGTTAAATAAACCATGTAATAGTCATTCAATAGAATCCTAGGCAGAAATTTTTAAACAATGAAATAATATAAATATGTGTACACATACACACGTAAACACACACAGATGTCTAAGATGTATTAAGTGGAAAAATAATTTGTAAAATAATACAGTATGATCCATTTTTGAAAAAAATGTTTATATTCCTAGAAGTATTATACGTTTTTAGTGCATGGAAAAATCTGGAAAGAGAGAGAAACATGAAAGTTCCTTTTTGGTAAGGAAGTAGGGATGGGGAATTTCACTCTAACTGTATTATATAAACTTTCTACAAATGAGAATGCATTTGAGTTTTTCCAAATACACTAATTAAAAACAAATCTGGCAACCTCTGTACATATTTTAAAAGGTGTTTATGTAACATCTCACTTGTCTCTGAATTTTAGAAAATACAAATTCCCAAGGCTTTGGCTCTTGCATTCACTGCGCCACCTGCTGGTAGGATGCTGCTATTGATGCCAAGGGTTGAAAATGTACAGGATGGCCGGGCGCGGTGACTCACGCCTGTAATCCCAACACTTGGGAGGCTGAGGCGGGTGGATCACCTGAGGTCAGGAGTTCGACACTAGCCTGACCAACATGGCGAAACCCCGTCTCTACTAAAAATACAAAAATTAGCCGGACGTGGTGGCGGGCGCTTGTAATCCCAGCTATTTGGGAGACTGAGGCAGGAGAACCTCTAGAAGCCAGGAGGCAGAGGTTGCAGTGAGACCAGATTGCGCCATTGCACTTCAGCACAGAGCAAGACTCCGTCTCAAAAAACAAACAAACAAAAAACAAAAACAGAAAATGTACAGGAAGTTCGATGAGGCAGCAAACTACTATCTCTGACTTCATTAGCTTAGGCATGAGGTCAGGTGGGCTCTAGGTAATTAACGGGACCCACAGTAGAGCGACCTTTGTCCTATCCTGAGTCACCCCATGTCGCATGTGAGGTTCTGATTCATGTCAGTAAGAGTAGGTGGTTAGCTAAGCAAAATATGAACAAATGTTAAGTCACAGAGAAGGAAGAATGTGATAAATGACATCAGTATAGGAGCTGAGGGGGCACAGAGAAGGAGACACACACACACACACACACATCATTACTGCAACATTAATATTCTCAAATTGTTAAGAATTTAACCTCATGTGGTTTTCTTTGATAACTTGGATGTCACATTTATACATAGTAGACATAAGTCCCGTTTAACTCAACACAAAGAACTGGAAACAACAATCTCGCTGTCAATTGTGGTTGGAAATATGGACTAGCAGAGGCTAATGTAGTGATGACATGGAACTGGTTGCACAAAAAGCACCAGGCTGGGCTGGGTCTAGTCCCAGCTCACCAGCAGGTGCCCTGAGCAAGTGACTTTCTATCTGGCCTTAATTTCCTTTCCCTTTCCCCTTCCCTTCCTTCCCTTTCTTCCCTCCCTTCCCTTCCC
>NW_012116599.1:2139475-2141529 GCF_000951035.1 Colobus angolensis palliatus | reverse complement strand
GCCTCCCAAAGTGCTGGGATTACAGGCTTGAGCCACCGCGCCCGGCCAAAAAAAAACATTTTCAACATAAGACTAAGTTAGTTGCAAACTTCTGCAAAACTCCCTTTTTACAAAACAAAGGGGGAAGAAACCCGGCTGCATCAGGCTGCTCTTAGAAATAGAATTCCTTGCCCTGGAAAAAAAGTTGCAAACGCCTACTCGTGACAGAGTCAGGAATCATAACTTTTGTTGATGTTTCACTGCCTTTTATAGCTGGTATGCTCAACTGCTCCATTTTCCAATTCCATCCAACAATTCAAGATTATATGCACGTATTGCCTTACACAGCAATCTTGCTCCCATTTCTACGGTGCTATGCTGTATTTACCTAACATGAGGGATTTTTGTGGGCTTACGGTATACACAGCTGGAGAAGCGTTTAAAAATGGGCATTATTTTTTCTCGCGGAGCAAGCAGTAGATTTTTCATAGCAAGAAAAAAAAAACTTTGTTTTATTTTTCTGTAACTGTAAAGATTCTATAGAGTTAATTGTTCTAATAGTTTCATGCAGGAATTGCTCTCCAAGATGCTACATAGCTGTACACTAGAGAAAAAACAGGCAGCGGCTGTGTGGCCGACAAGGGTTAAAGGAGCAGGAACCTGGGTGTCAGATGAAGCCGGAACGCAAATCAGCGTTCACCCGTGGCTTGTGGAGGCTCAAAAGATGCCCAGTGTCAGCATGTGTACATGTGAGTATGTGTATAAAGGTCCGCACGCAGACACACTCACTCATGAAAGTTGATTGAGCACTTGTATGCTGTCCCGGGTACTGAAATGTGGAAGAATATGCCACCCTAAAATGTGCCACTTTGGCACAGAGATTATTTTGAGCTAACGGCACTAAAAACAAACAAGCAAAAAACAAAAAAGAAAACAAACAAACAAACATAAAAACAACCCTCAGGTACAAGAAGGGCACTCTAACCTCCCCTTTTCTTCCTGAAAGCAGGAAACAAAATTCCTCTGTAAAAGATGCCCTCCCATAGTAGGAATGAAGGAACGTTATCACCAGAGATGTGGAGACAGGCCAAGAGAAATCCGTTCAGACCTTATTAAAATAACTCTTATCTTCTGTTAGTCTCTCCACTTACTTTAGCCATTTTTCCACAACTGCTTTTCTTTGTTCAACCTCATATATAAACTCAGCCCTTGCCACTTCTCTGGGCCTTCATTTTCTTTTGGGGGTTCCTACATACTTGCAAAAATCTGTATGCTTTTCCCCTGTTGGCTCGTGTCAACTTCATTCTCAGGCCCAGCCAGAGACCCTAAGAGGCTAGAGGTAAAATTTTGCTTCTCCTACAACACCATGTTAGTGCTCTTAACATTATTATTTCCTTTAATCCCTTTTTACAATGAAAACTTAAATTAAGTTCCCCCTTCTTTCTTTCTTTCTTTTTTTTTTTTTTTTTTTTTGAGACAGAGTCTTGTTCTGTCACCCAGGCTGGAGTGCAGTGGCGTAATCTACGCTCACTGCAGTCTCCGCCTCCTGGATTCAAGCAATTCTCATGCCTCAGTGTCCCAAGTAACTGAGATTACAGGCATGTGCCACCATGCCCAGACAACTTTTTTTTATTTTTAGTAGAGACAGGGTTCACTATGTTGGCCTTGCTGGCTTCAAACTTCTGGCTTCAAGAGATCTATCAGCCTCAGCTTCTCAAAGTGCTAGGTCGGCGTGAGCCACCACAGCCAGCCTCTGGCCTTAATTTTCACATGCATAGGATAAAAGAGTAGAACTCCAAGATCTTGAAGCTTTCTTCCAGCACTGAGCTTTACTGTTGTTTGAGGAAGATATTGAGAAATCTACATGTAAATCTGCTAGCAAATCTGTGGCTTTATCAAAATAGCTTCTGTTTTCTTAGTGAAATTATTCCAGCGAGAGAGGTCAGTGTAACTATTCAGGGTGGGGGTAAGAGATCAATGAAAAGACATAGTGGTCTAAGAAGATGAAGTGTGTTGTTCTCCACTTACTTTAGTGAGGACTCATGCATTCTGAATTAGTGAGTCTTCTTTCCTCT
>NW_012116599.1:2136943-2139425 GCF_000951035.1 Colobus angolensis palliatus | reverse complement strand
CCCCACTTTTTTTTTTTTTTTTTAATATTTTACGAAATCCCTTACTTAGTCAGTTTTTTTGTTTTATTTTGTTTTGTTTTGAGACAAAGTCTTGCTCTGTTGCCAGGCTGGAGTACAGTGGCTGGAGTGACTGCAACCTCTACCTCCTGAGTTCAGTCTGCTTTTTTCCCATCAGAATCTAAAAATGACTTGAAACACAATGGATTACTTTTGTCCTCATGTAGTTTCAAACTAGTTTTATTTAAATAAAATTAATTCCCTTACCTATATATATTTTTTAAAAGAGTCAAACCTTCAGAAGGAATACAATAAGCACTTGCCTACCCCCATTAGATGCAGCAATTTCTAACATTTTGTGTACATGTGCACACATATGTGTGTATATACATACGCATTATTATTTCTGTGTTTGTAGGGCCATTTGAAAATAAGTTGTGGACCTCAATGATTCAATCAGGTGCATCATCCCTAAATACTTCTGCAGTATTACTTAAAAACAAGAACTATGTCCTATATAACAACACCATTATTATACTCAAGAAATGTAACCTCTTCACAATATTATTTTGTACTTAATGCAAATTCAAACTTTATCAGTCATCTCAATATCGTTCATAGTTGTTTTCCTGTCAATCTACAACAGCTGTTGTGTTGTAAAGGTCTCTGAGGACCCCCTCCCTCTTGTCTCTTATGACATTGATATTTTTCAAGAGTCCAGGCCAGTTGTTCTGTACAACGTCCCACAATCTGGATTTGCCTGATTATTTCCTAATGATTTGATTCAGATTAACATTTTGGCAAGTTACTTACACAGGGAAACAGAAACACATTTGAAAGCTCTCAACAAGCTGGTCAGGAGGCCTTTACTCCGTTTACCAACCTGCATTTGCCTAGTACCTGGAGTCTAGACTGCCTTCCCATGTATCATGACATTTAATGCCCATAATATCCCTGTGAGAAGAGAGAAAAATTACAACGGTCTCTTCTTTCACAGTTGTAAACTCTAAGGTTCAGAGAAGATAAATGAAACATTCAAAGTCACTCAGAGTCAGACCTCAAACCCACACCACTTCCTTCTGTACCTCCAGCTGCTGCATAATAAATGCCTTCTTAATGCCAAGATCAATCTCTACGTGGCTAGCGCTGGAGCGTCAGCCACAAGCCATCAGGGCAGGACTACCGATGGAAAGAACCCCCTCCTTTCCCCTCCCCTCCCATACCCACCCCTTCTCTCTCTTTGTCTCTCTCTCTCTTCTTTCTCTTTCCTTCCTTCCTTTCTTCCCTCCCTCCTTCCCTCTCTCTCTCTCTTTTTCTTTCTTTCTCCTTCCTTCCTTCCCTCCCTCTCTTTTTCTTTCCCTTTCTTTCTTTCTTTCTTTCTTTCTTTCTTTCTTTCTTTCTTTCTTTCTTTCTTTTTCTTTCTTTCTTTTTCTTTCTGTCTCTTTCCTTCCTTCCTCCTTTCCTTCCCTCTTTAATTCCTTCTTTCTCCCTCCTCCTCCTCCTCCTCCTCTTCCTCCTCCTTCTCTCTCTCTCTTTCTCTCTTTCGAGACAGAGTCTCACTCTGTCACCCAGGCTGGAGTGCAGTGGCACAATCTCTGCTCACTGAAACCTCCACCTCCCAGGTTCAAGTGATTCTCATGCCTCTTCCTCCCGACTAGCTGGGATTACAGGCACCCACCACCTCACCCTGATAATTTTTGTAATTTGTAGTAGAGATGGGGTTTCACCGTGTTGGCCAGCCTGGTCTCGAACTCCTAACCTCAGGTGATCTGCCTGCCTTGGCCTCCCAAAGTGCTGGGGTTACAGGTGTGAGCCACTGTGCCCAGCCTCTTTCTTTTTAAAATTTTATGACACTTACAGAGGCAAGGGAACCCACTTCTTACTCGTATTTTTGTATTTTTCCAACGCTGTCATAAGAATAAAAATAAAATATCACATCCATAATCAGAAGATGGGCTCAGGGGTTAATAAAACTCAATGAGAGCCTTGTGGCTGGAAGAGATGGGATGGGGGCCCTTTCTGTGCCACAGGCAGAAATAGTTGATGAGCCTGTCTGCGTATCTATAATTTGATGAATCTAACACTGGGAGGAGGGAAAGCCCTTCTTTATGGCAAAATGTCAACTAATTAATATAGAAGGAATGCTGGAATTAGAAATTTGCCGGTTTGCAACCATGACGGCAAGCACTGATTTAGGCACAAATTATCAATGGGTATTAAAGCCATCAAGTAAAATGTGATGAGAGATGGGATAATGTTACACTTCTCTAAGTACCACTACCCCCAGGTTACTTGTTAATAATGAAGAGAAAATGGGGCCGGGCTGGGTGGCTCACACCTGTAATCCCAGCACTTCGGGAGGCTGAGGTGGGCGGATCACCTGAGATCAGGAGTTCGAGACCAGCCTGGCCAACACGGTGAAACCTCGTCTCTACTAAAAATACAAAAATTAGCCGGGCCTGGTGGTGGGTGCCTGTAGTCCCAG
>NW_012116599.1:2134840-2136893 GCF_000951035.1 Colobus angolensis palliatus | reverse complement strand
AGCCACCGCGCCCGGCCTATTTTCTCATTGTTTTACTACATTTCAGATGGTTCTTCCAGAGAGCTCAAGCATGCTCATATAGAATGAATTTTTTTTTTTTTTTGGAAAAAAAAACATGGTTTCGCCATGTTGGTCAGAAGAGTTTTTGCTCCTTCTCCCAGGCTGGAGTGAAGTGGCATGATCTCAACTCACTGCAACTTCCAGCCCCCGGGTTCAAGCGATTCTCCTGCCTCAGCCTCTCAAGTAGTTGGAATTACAGGCACGCACCACCATGCCAGGCTCATTTTTGTGTTTTTAGTAGAGACAGCGTTTTGCCATGTTAGTCAGGCTGGTCTCAAACTCCTGACCTTGGGTTATCCATCTGCCTCGGCCTCCCAAAGTGCTGGGATTACAGGCATGAGCCACCGCACCCGGAGTGAATTTACCCTAGAGTGAATTTATGATCATAAGACTTATCCCTTTAAACTGTGAGATAGACACAGTCTCTTGTCTTTGCCTTATTTAGTGGTAGGACAAGTGAGGAGCTGAAGGTTCCTAAACTACACTCAAAAAAGCCCAGGAGCTTAATACAACTTAAACTCAGCATTCCTGCCCCTGCTTCTTAAACTAGCACCAAACCGGATTAAAGAGTAAGAAATCTTTCTCAGTTGCAATTTAGGGATGAAGTCAGAAGTAACAGAACACAGATCATAATCATACCTTTACTAAATAACTCAAAAAAGCCCGTCTCAGGGAAATGAGGTTGAAAGCTACCAGTCCATTAGCAGTGGAAAACAACCTGCTATTGAGAGTTCAGTTCCAATATAGCTGCCCCGAAACTAACTTGTGCCCATATTGGAAATAAAGCTATTATTTATCGAGGGTCTATTAGATGTTATTAAGTCAAATCCCCAGGAAAACCTAGCAAGACAGCCATTATTGTCCCTGTTTACAAACGAGAGCAATGGGCGCAAGAAGGCTAATTAATTAGCCAGCCCGTGGAAAAACATCATAAACCTCAATGGCAGTGTCAGAAATATAAAACTTCAGGGGATGGGCTCCAGCAAAAGACAGAGGGATGAGGACATCTTGGCTCTAAGACGATCACTTCACCTTCTGCAAAAGGGAGGACAGATGGAGAGAAGAGCTGGTCAGGGCCTTGGTTCTGAGGGCCCCTAACTTGCTTCAAATCCTAGCCCTATTTTCAGAGGCACTGGAACCAATGAAACTCCATCTTGAATAGGGGCTGGGTAGAATAAGGCTGAGACCTACTGGGCTGCGTTCCCAGATGGTTAAGGCATCCTAAGTCACAGGATGAGATAGGAGGCTGGCACAAGACACAGGTCACAAAGACCTTGCTGATAAAACAGGTTGCAGTAAAGAAGCCGGCCAAAACCCACCAAAACCAAGATGGTGACGAGTGACCTCTGGTCATCCTCACTGCTACACTCCCATTAGAGCCATGATAGTTTACAAATGCCTCTATGGTCTAAAACGGGTAAGCATAAGTAATCCACCCTCTGTTTCACATATAATCAAGAAATAACCAAAAACAAAACAAAACAAAACAAAACCATGCTCTGTCTACGGAGTGGCCATTCTTTTATTCCTTTACTTTCCTAATAAACTTTCTTTCACTCTATGGACTCGCCCCGAATTCTTTCTTGCGTGAGATCCAAGAGCCTTCTCTTGGGATATGAATCCAGACCCCTCTCCTGCAATAATATCATAACCTACCCCTAATCCCTCAGGCCCAACACTCAATTACTTGGGATCTCAACCTACATCAAAGACCTGATGAATTAAAAGCTTTCATCACATTTTACTCTTACTTATCATGAGAACTCAAGGTCCTCATCCAGTATTAAAAACATCCCTGCCATACCCAACTCCAGTGTTGTGAGGGTCAGATAAAAAGATCTACCTGGAATTGTTCCGTACTGCATTATTACAAATTGGGATAGTCTTAAAAGGGTCCCTGGAGTCTTAGAAGACCAGAATTTTCTCTCTCCACAGAAAGATCTTTTTAGTACTAAGGAGAAGAAAGAAAAATTTTCTTTTTTTTTTTTTTTTT
>NW_012116599.1:2104310-2130450 GCF_000951035.1 Colobus angolensis palliatus | reverse complement strand
TGAGGCAGGAGAATCACTTGAACCCAGGAGGCAGAGGTTGCAGTGAGCCAAGATTGCGCCACTGCACTCCAGCCTGGGTGACAGAGCGAGACTCCTGTCAAAAAAAAAAAAAAAAATTACAATGAAACAGGCCTAATGAAAGACTAATTTGTTTATGCACAAGTGTTTCTTGAGCTTCTACTCTGTGGGTACTAGGAACACACAGAGAACAGATACGCCGAAATCCCTGTCCTCGTGGGGCTCTGTGATATGGAAACAGAAAATGCAATGTTCCTCCAAGGAACTGCAATGCTTTACATGTTTTTCTGAAAGTCTAAATTTATTTCAATTGTCTTTCCTGGTAATCCTGATGGATGTGACATTTAAATCAGTTTTTCTCAATTATATAATGAATACAGTATCAGTGACCATTTTATTATAGTATGATAAAGTGATAATAGCATTCAGAAAACACATAAATTGCATACTATTTCTAAAGTGTGTAAGGAAAATGTATACAGTAGGAGCTTCTTTACAAATTATGCCCATTGAGAATGTTCCTTAGCAGGGAAGAGAGGATTTTGATGGAGGATGCATAGAAACCTAATGGTTTAGCAAGATATGGCATAAAAAAATATGTAGAGAGGGTAACCTTGACCTGAATATGTCACTTTGCATTTAGTAAGAACATATTTTTCAGAGGATTTAATGACTAGGACATTAACAGACAAAACAATCACAGTGATAGTGAGAATCTCGAAAGCTGAAATGAACAAACACTCTGGCTGTGCTCACTGAGGATAGTGGTGTAAAAAGTGTGTAGGAAACCATTTTTTAAATTATTTATTTATTTATTTATTTATTTAATTTTTTGAGACGGAGTCTCACTCTGTCGCCCAGGCTGGAGTGCAGTGGCGCAATCTCGGCTCACTGCAAGCTCCTCCTCCCGGGTTCACGCCATTCTCCTGCCTCAGCCTCCTGAGTAGCTGGGACTACAGGTGCCCACCACCACGCCCGGCTGATTTTTAAATATTTTTTAGTAGAGACGGGGTTTCACTGTGTTAGCCAGGATGGTCTCCATCTCCTGACCCTATGATCCGCCCACCTCGGCCTCCCAAAGTTCTGGGATTACAGGCGTGAGCCACCGTGGCTGGCCGTGGGAAACTATTAAAGGATGGAGAATCCAGGCTTCTCTGGACACCTGTGAGAGGATTGTAGCTAAGGTGATAATTTAGGATGAATCCAGCTAATACTGAGTGAGTTGATGTTTATCTTATGACGTAAGGTAGAGCTTACTTAAGTTAATAAAGTAGGAGAGGGAGCACAGGGACCACAAAATAACTTGCCGCTCTGAGATGCTGCCTGAATTCTTCCTGGGGTAGGACAGGCAGAACTCACGTCGGGGAGTCAGCAGTGAAGCCACACTGCATTTCAAGTGCATGATTTAAAATAGAAATGAACACAGCCATTGACATCACTGCTTCAGCCTCATATTGTGTTTTATTCTCTGTGGCATTTGATTGACACATGGCTTTACTTTTTTATGGAATTGTAAATGTTCTATCCTCCACTTGTGTTTTTTCAAGTAAGTAAAAGTCTTTAAATATAGTCTTGAGGGTCTGGTTCACACAAATCGAGATGCTCTACATTACTGGCTCCCATTCTTATACCTTAAGATCATAGCAGCTGAGTCTTTATGAAGCACATATGAAACATATTCTTAGCTTGGGTTTTTAAATGTTTTAAAAAACAATGGGATATTGAGGATGATACAGACTAATAATCATTGTAACTGTTTGCAGGGTAAGTAGAGGGAGGGACTGAAGCAATCTTCCCCTTTCTGAATGTTTAAGAGAAGGACATTGGACAAGTATAAGTGAAAACAAGTTAACAAGAGTTGCAGTTTTCCAGTCTTGACAACTAATTCAGATTCAGTCATTCCATTCCACCCCTGACTGATGATTATTTGTCAGTAGAGGTGTAACTGGGCGATATCAAATGACAAACAATTTAAAAAAAAAAAAAAGCTTAACCAGGTGACAAGTGCCATCATTTAAGTCAACAGACTGCACTTGCTTTCAGCATCAACAGCTTATTTCATCTGAGCATATGATTACATTTCATTAAACTTTTAGTTCCTAATATCATGCCTTACAATTTCCTTTATATCATCCCCAAAGCTAACAATAGTACTTAGCACATAAAAGATCAAAAATGATTAATGAATATTATACCAAAAAAGTAACCAGCTTATCTTGAACAATACCATTGCAAACTTAAATTTATCTCAATATTCCCATTACCCTAACTGATCAAGCCTGTTAACATTCCATTGCATTAAATAAAGCATTTAAGAATAATGTCATGTGAAATCCATTTCTGCTCCAGTTTTTCAGTTAACACCGGCTCTCAAATACTCAGCAAGACACCATCTCGCAAAAGGAAGGAATATTGAGAAATATCTCCCAACAGGTAAAATCTCCTCAAGCCCAGAACATGAAGCTTGAAGAAAGTCTGAAGCATGTGGCTGAAAAACTCTGTCATGAACTCTGCAACAAAGCTGGAGTACACAGGTGCAACCCATGTCCAGAAAAATAGAAGGTGTATAGGGACAATGGCTACCAGTTCTATAAAAATAGCAAAAGTTGTCCGGGAGAGGTGGCATTATGCCTGTAATCCCAGCACTTTGGGAGACTGAGGTGAGTGGATCACGAGGTCAAGCGATCGAGACCATTCTGGCCAACACGATTAAACCCCGTCTGTACTAAAAATACAAAAATTAGCTGGGTGTGGTGGCGCAAGTCTGTAGTCCCAGCTACTTGGGAGCCTGAGGCAGGAGAATTGCTTGAACCTGGGAGGCGGAGGTTGCAGTGAGCAGAGATTGTGCCACCATTTTATAAAATATATTTTATATTTTATAAAAAATATAAAATAAATTTACATATTTACAGCAAAAATGTAAATATATCTGCATTGCTAAGAACTCTACCATCCAAAGATAAACACACAAGAAATGCTGGAGTTTGCCGTGCCTCAAAGCAACTCTGAGTTTTTCTACTCTTATCGGACAGGGCTCTTCCACCTGGGCAATGGCAAGGCCTGACTCTGGAAGGATGGAACTCCTTACTTTTTTGAACTCTTTGATATTATAATAGGTTGCACCACCCTAAGAAGCAGAGGCTGTGTGACCATCCTCAATGGAAAGGCTTTCTCAAAGAACTGCTGAGAGTTGACGTGGTATGGTGAGAGGAGGGTGGCAAATGGTGAAGCCAGAGACCCTCCATTAACCTCCCTGAATCATTAGGTGAAGGTGATTGATTCTCCAGCTGCAACTACCAACAACAGAGCCGGTAAGTGAGGTCAATGCAAGGGCTACTTGAGACATTGGGAAATGGGACATAATCATGAAAGACCATCTCTCTGACTAGTACAAGATGGGTTCTCATGTTTCCTGTTCAGGATCATCAGCATTTCCGAGATAGGGTCCATACACATATTTACCAGTCACAAGAAGTCCTATTCATATGCCACCAACCAGCCTCAGAAATCCATAATGTCATCTACTTTCTTGGCTTAGAGATAACATTTAGCTTTCTTTCTTCTCAACATCTAATGTCACCTCCCTGTTTCCATGTCATCCTTACACTTGGGGAATTGAGAAACTTTTTGAAGTAGAGGAAATACATGGAAGTAACATCTTTTGTCCTGACAGTCAAGTAGTTCATGAGAAGTTAGCAATTACTCCCCAGATTGTGCCACCAAATGCACAAGGAATCTTTATTTTGTTTCAGGTCATACTATTCATTTTCCAATCTCTCACTAAAGACCTCATCTGCTATGTCTATGGCCTGCTTCCCTACAGGGATGTTTCTTGTTATAAGAATCTCAGTGTCTTATAAATATATGTTCCTGTGTCCATTAAGAGTCTGATAATTCGGGCCGGGCGCGGTGGCTCAGGCCTGTAATCCCAGAACTTTGGGAGGCCGAGGTGGGTGGATCATGAGGTCAGGAGATCGAGACCATCCATCCTGGCTAACATAGTGAAACCCCATCTCTACTAAAAATACAAAAAGTAGCCGGGCGTGGTGGCGGGTGCCTGCAGTCCCAGCCACTCAGGAGGCTGAGGCAGGAGAATGGCATGAAACTGGGAGGCGGAGCTTGCAGTGAAGTGAGATCGTGCCACTGCACTCCAGCCTAAACAAAAAAAACAAAAACAAAAAAAAACAAGATAATTCGGTCCTTCTATAATTCATGAGCATGACGACTGGGTGCTCACGGCCACTTGTGAGATGTGCCACCCTCTGAACCTTGTTACAACATCAGCACTTTACCCATCTGATCTGAAGGACAAAAAAAAAAGATTCTGAAGCCAGGTGCGGTGACTCACGCCTGTAATCCCAGCATTTTGGGAGGCTGAGGTGGGTGGATCGCCTGAGGTCAGGAGTTCGAGACCAGCCTGGCCAACATAGTGAAATCCCGTCTCTACTAAAAATACAAAAAATTAGCTGAGGGTAGTGGTGGGTGCCTGTAATCCCAGTTACTAGGGAAAGCTGAGGCAGGAGAATCGCTTGAACCCAGGAGGCAGAGGTTGCAGATCATGCCAGTGCACTCCAGTCTGGGCGAAAAGAGCGAAACTCCATCTTAAAAAAAAAAAAAAATTCTGATAATTGTCTCCCTTCCATAGGAATTTCTCCCAGGAAAGAAATATCACCCCAATTCAGTTCCGTATCAGAATTACTCTCCTCCATATTCCCTTCAGAGAGATTGGAAAACAGAAGAACAGTCACTCTTCATGTGCAGCTGTAATAATTTGATTTCAGTTCCTATTTTATTCCATTTGACCCATATTTATACCTTTCAGATACTTGAGATTTAATAATAATAAGTGTAAATACTGTGAAAAAAAGTCATGTGATTGCACATTAAATGGAAAGCACTTATAAACTGACGGCAGTAAAATCCTAGCCTAGCGAAACAGACCTAAAACAATATTTGACTATGTTTGAATTTTACTTAATGAGCTATCCATGGTGAACATATTACTTCCAGTTTCATAATAAGTTTATAGTTTTAGTAATTCTGCCATTAGTGCCTGGCTCAGCACTTTCTCATTTTAGCTCTCCAATTCTCTTCCAGTCTGAGGAGCTAAATACTTTGCTCCTGGGTTTTTGTTTTTGTTTTTTCGAGATAGGGTCTTGCTCTGTCACCCAGGCTATAGTGTCATGGTGCAATCATAGCTCACTCCAACCTCCAACTCCTGGGCTCAAGTGCTCCTCCTGCCACAGCCTCCCAAAGCACTGGGATTACAAGCACATGCCATGGTGCCCTGCTAATTTTTAAAATTTTTAGTAGAGATGAGGTCCAGCTTTGTTGCCAGTCTGGTCTCGAACTTCTGGGCTCAGGCATTCCTCCTGTCTCAGCCTCCCAAAGTGCTGGGATTACAGGTGTGTGCCACCACACTTGGCCAAGTCCTCAGTATTTTTATCAACATGGTCACTTGGCCAATTCCTCAGTATTTTTATCAACATGGTCTTCACCCTCCTCCCTCAACTGGATTCTCCCAAACATGCAGCTTTTTAAACTAAAATGAGTCTAACTAACAGCAGAATCGACAAGGAATGCAAACAAATCAGCAAGAATAAAATAAACAATCCCATCAAAAAGCGGGCTAAGGAAATGAATAGATAATTCTGAGAAGAAGAGACACAAATGCCCAATAAACATATGAAAAAATGCTCAACATCACTAATAATCAGGGAAATGCAAATCAAAATCATAATGCAATACCACCTTACTCCTGCAAGAATGGCCATAATCAAAAATTCAAAACATAATAGATGTTGGTGTGGATGTAGTGAAAAGGGAACACTTTCACACTGCTGGTAGGAATGTAAACTAGTACAACCACTAGGGAAAACTGTAGAGATTCCTTAAAGACTTAAAAGTAGAACTACCATTTGATCTAGCAATCCCACTACTGGGTATCTACCCAGAGGGAAAGAAGTCATTATATGAAAAATATACTTGCACACACATGTTTATAGCAGCACAATTTGCAATTGCAAAAATATGGAACCAGCCCAAATGCCCATCAGTCATTGAGTGGATAAGGAAATTGTTATATATATATATAAACACCATGGACTACTACTTAGCCATAAGAAGTAATGAAATAATGGCATTTGCAGTAACCTGGATGGAATTGGAAACTACTATTCTAAGTGAAGTAATTCAGGAATGGAAAACCAAACATCGTATGTTCTCACTCATAAGTAGGAGCTAAGTTATGAGGACACAAAGGTATTAAGAATGATACAATGGACTTTGGGGACTCGGGGGAAAGAGCAGGAGGGGGTGAGGAATAAAAGACTACATATTGGGTAGAGTATACACTGCTGTGGTGATGGGTGCACCAAAATCTCAGAAATCACCACTAAAGAACTTATTCATGTAACCAAATACCACCTGTTCCCCAAAAACCTACGGAAATAAAAAAAATAAAATGAGTCTATAGCAGAATAGCAGAATATATATAAAATAGCTAGCTGCAAAAAAAAAAAAAAGCTTTTGCTATAGAAACTGATGCCTATGTGAACTGAGCATAATGAGGACACTTATCACACAGAAATTTTCATCTCTCCATAAACTCTGGTATAACTTGTCATCAAAGAATTGCTATATTATAATCAGCTGGCACAGAGAAATAGATTCATTATAGAGTATTAGAAACTTTATTTTGAAAATTGGATTTTACTTGTAATTCAATAGCAGTATTCTTGAAAGTCATCAATTCCTATTCTAGTGGAAAATGTAGTCATTTCATAAATAAAAGGAATACCAGAAACAAAACTCAAATGACATCTACAGGATTATTATTTCAGGAAGTTCTTACTCAAAGCCACTTCCCTTGCATTAGCATCTCAATTAATAACAAGAAACATTGCTTAAAGTAAGCTAATAATTATAGTCATTTTATGTACGTACCAACAGTGTGGATGGCTTTCCTATAGGGCATTAGGCCAAAATTGTACTGAAAAACTCCCCTGGCATGAAACAGGGGCAAAGCAAACCCCATGATCTTCTGTAGTTTATCTTGAACAGTCCTAATCCATGAGCCTTCGGGGTTGTCAACTTGTTTGAACAGTTCATTTTCACCAAAAGAAAACACTGGGACCAGAGAGGCGCTGCAACAACAAAGGGGACGGGTGAGAATATTCAATGAAAAGGATTCGAATAATTTATTCTGTTTAGCTGACTCTTGCAACAAATTCTGAAAAAATTTTTAAATGTGCCCAAGCCTTCCTGTATTGCTAACTTCACGTTCATTGAAACTGTCTTAAACTTGACATTTTTTAGGGAGGAATTTCAGCAGGCTAGCCATTGATGGGATTTTATTCTATAGAAAATTAGGGTTCCAGGAAGCTTCTCTTTTATCTATAGCTTTGGCCACTGTTGATTTGGCTGGAAAATTACACTGTGTGTATAGAACGTTGGTGTTTGTTGTTGTTCTCGTTGTTTTGCTTTTAGAGTTAAGTTTAATTGCTGAATGTCATGGCATTGAGCTACTGTAGTAAAAAGGTCATATTCCGTTCCCCAAGAACATCCACACCTGCTTTCACTGTCAGATGGATTTGGAGGAGGTCTTTAAGGGCTAGAAAATCACCTTACTTCTTCGTGGTTTGTTTAATAATGTCTTTACTTTGCTGACCCACTACTTTATAAAAGAAAAAAAAGCCACTTACCCATAGGTCAAAGCAATTTTAACAAATCCTTTCCGCTGGCGGATGAACAGAGTGGACTTTCCAGGATGGGCATCCAGTGATTCTTTTGCACCCCCGAGGACGATGACAGAGATGTTTCCACCTCCCTCCTTGCTTACCACATAGGACACACTTTTCTTGGAAACTGAAACTAGCCCTTAATGAATAAAACAAAAAGTGTAACTAGTCATCCTTTTAAAAAAAATTACAATGTTTTATCATAATATTCCATGACAATAGTAAACATTTAACAAAATTTCCTACACTGCTTACCTTTGGAGCACTTTGTAAGTTTGTAATTTTTCATAGTCAAATCTTTAGTAATGTATTCTATTAATAAGTTAACATTTTCGCAGGCAGTGGGTTAGGTCTTTAAAATGCCATTCAGTCATTAGTAGGTTTACCACTTGTTTGTTTAGGTAGGCTGTGCACTGCTGAACTCTACAGGACACCATTTATATTGCAGTCTAAGTAAAAGGATCCCCTGCCCCTGGAGTTGTTCAGTGCACAACCTGCACAGCTGTATGTGGTGGCCTTGATATTTATCCTGGCAAAGTTTTACACAGAACCAAAAAGTATATTCTCCAAGAGGCTGCAGTGGATTTTCTGAATAAACAATGGCCTGTTTTCAGATATTCTATATGGATCATTATTTTCCAAGCCTGGATTTATAATATAAATGTGATAGCATTTGGCTGTGTCCCCGCCTAAATCTCATCTTGAATTGTAACTCCCACAATTCCTTCATGTCGTGGAAGGGACCAAGTTGGAGGTAACTGACTCGTGGGGGCAGGTCTTTCTCATGCTGTTCTCATGATAGTGAATAAGTCCCACGAGATCTGATTGTTTTATAAAGAGGAGTTTCCCTGCACAAGCTCTCTCTTTGTCTGCCGCCATCCATATAAGACGTGACTTGCTCCTCCTTGCCTTCCGCCATGATTATGAGGCCTCCCCAGCCATGTAGAACTGTAAGTCTTTCAAACCTCTTTTTCTTCCCAGTCTTGGTATGTCTTTATCAGCAGTGTGAAATGAACTGATACAAAGTGGTTAAAAAAAAAAAAAAATCAAGACATTTGACAACCTAGGTCAGTTGCCGGATCTCTACATGTTTCCAATATGGATAGTCTGCCTTTGGTAAATTGTTCATTTAAGACAGTTTGATAATTGTTCAGTCTGTATTTCAGGCTTTCCCATGTAAAAATAACTTAAAAGATTCCTTTTCAGATTTCACATGTTCTGCATACTGAGGAAAATATAGGAAAGAATAAAGACAAAAATACAAACCATTCTTGAACTACATTTCAGAAATAATCACTTTTTAATGTCTTATGTGTCTTTCCATTCTGGGTTTTATCCATTTTTATTTAGTCATAACAGAATGTGTTAGACAGGCTTTATAAAGACATAGCATATCTCATCTCTTGAAGAAAATGGTATGCTAATTTTACTATGGGTTTCTATTATGGGAGGAATTATGACAGGATTCTGAATGACCCACTGACCTCTTAAGAGGCAGAGGATGCTGGGTTAGAGGTAGAGAGCCTGAGCCTGCCTAGATGGGTTTGAACCTTCACTGAGGTCAAGGCATGCCATTCTGCTCTGTGTGAACCTGAGTGAGAGCTGGGTGCATCTCTTCCACCAGGAAGAGGGCCTCTTGGGTTTCCACACCCCTGGCTCTCCTAGCTTGCCTCTGGCCACTTCTCAGTTTTCCCTCAGGTTCCTTGTCTTCAGGCCATCTTTCAATGCTGTTATTTCTTAGGGGTCCTTCCTTATCTCTCTTGTCCTCTAACCTCATCTACACCCATGGATTCAAATACCATTTATGTGTGCTGAGTTCTCCCAAACCCATCTGTCAGGAGATCTTCCTCCTGAGGTTCCAGGCTCATATCTCCAACTGCCCAATTGACATATCTACATTGACAGCTCTAAGACACCTCAAACTACACATCTCCAAATCAAATGCATTAAATTCTCCCTCAAAGTGGTCCCTCTTCCAACATTACTTATGAAGGTGAATGGGACCATCATCTACCTGGTCAAAACACAGCTTCTTCCATATGCAGCCACCTTCTCCTTTCTTAGCCACCACATTCATTTGAAAGCATTTATTGAGCATTTGCTATAGTCCAGGTACAGGGCTAGATGTTGATAATAATGACAAAATACAGTTGCTACCTTCATGAGGATGAATCAATCACTAAGTCTTAGTGACTCTATCAGATATTTTTGATATTAATCTCCTCTTCTGTATCTCCAGTGCCATTGCCACTGTTAGCTTAGCCCTTATCACCTCTCCCTTCATCACCCAACAGGCCCCTTCCATCATCAGTCTCCAGGCCTACCTGCCTGTAACCACTTTCCAAGCTGCTGCCTGAGTTATCTTTCTATTACACCAAATCCATCAGATCCCTCCTTTGCTCAAAATCCCTCCAAGTTCCCCATGGCTTATCTACAAGATAAAACCTAAAGTTCTCTGTATGGTATCATATATACTGTTGTGATCTGATCCTGTTACCTGTCCAGGCTTAAGGGGTAAACAGAAAGGAGCATGAACCTGAAACACAGTTGGCTTTGGCTGACACCTGATAGGTATAGATATACACAAAATGGGACAAGAGGAATGGGTTGGAGATGGGATTTAAAAGAACTCACAGATGCAGAATCCTCTTGTGTAAGAGCAAAACAGAGTGCTGTCAGCAAAAGCCCTCTGAAGCCCTATGGTTCCTTACTACATGAGATCTGGTGCCTATGTCTGTCAGTCTTTCACTCCCAGAGAGGCAGCCACCTGGGCAGGCACAGTCAAGAGGGGCAGCCTTGGACCAAAGGCTGTCCTAGGAATCTGGTTCTGGGAAGTATAGATAACTCTCTAGACTTAGAGACAAGGATAGTCCAAACCTCCACTGGCTGAAAGTTTGAATATTTCTATATACCTTTTAGGGAAAGGAAGGTTGTACTACAGAAAATAATTCATGATGTCAGAAACCAGTGATTGCTGGGCGCAGTGGCTCATGCCTGTAATCCCAGCATTTTGGGAGGCCAAGGCGGGCGGATCAACTGAGGTCAGAAGTTCCAGACCAGCCTGACCAACATGGAGAAACCCCGTCTCTGCTAAAAATACAAAATTAGCCGGGGGTTGGGGAGCATGCCTGTAATCCCAGCTGCTTGGGAGGCTGAGGCAGGAGAATCACTTGAACCTGGGAGCTGGAGATTGCCGTGAGCCAAGATCACGCCATTGTTCTCCAGCCTGGGCAACAGGAGCGAAACTCCCTCAAAAACAAAAGCAAAACAAACAAACAAACAAACAAACAAACAAAAAACAAAGAAACCAGTGATTGCAAACAGGTTTCCTCTCCAAAGCCAACTCCAGTAAACTGTAGGTGCACTACACGGAGAAACACTCTAAGATGGAGTATATGCGTCTGATAGGGCCATGGAGAAGAGGGTACCCACATCTCTTGTGCCATGAATTTGCCAAACCTGCTCTTACCTATATGACTCAAACTCACCTGCAGCAATGCTTTGACTAAGCAAACACTTTAAATATGTTTCTGTGCTTTTGTGAAACTTAAACATTTTTCCCTGTAATCTTCTTCCTTTTATAAAACTCTAAAACAATATATACAAAACAAGGAAGAGAAGTAATTCCCCCCCACCAAACCTTTGGTGGTTAAGAGGGGGATAGTGCACCCTCTGCAGGCCGGATGCGGGATAGCTTGGAGGGTTTAGTGCGCCCTCTAGTGTGCCCTGTGGACCAGGCTGGACTTTGAAAACAGAACCAGAACCTGAAAATCCAGCCGTCAGTCCTGGTCCTTGGGTGCTTAGTGATATCCTACCAGGTATATAATGACAATAATCACTTGAGAAATTAATAGGACGTAATAAAAATCTAGAAAACCATGAACAATTCTTTTCTTTCTTTCTTTCTTTCTTTCTTTCTTTCTTTCTTTCTTTCTTTCTTTCTTTCTTTCTTTCTTTCTTTCTTTCTTTTTCTTTCTTCTTTTTGAGACGTAGTCTCGCTCTGTCACCCAGGCTGGAGTGCAGTGGCACGACGTTGGCTCACTGCAACCTCCACCTACTGGGTTCAAGCAGTTCCCCCACCGCAGCCTCCTGAGTAGCTGGGATTATAGGCGCCTACTACCATGCCCTAATTTTTGTATTTTTAGTAGAGACGGGGTTTCACTATGTTGGCAAGGCTGGTCTCGAACTCCTGGCCTCAAGTGCTCCAGCCCACCTCCGCCTCCCAAAGTGCTGGGATTACAGGCATGAGCCACTGCTCTTGTCTCTTTGTATTTAATTTTTTAATTGTGATTGGGTCTCATTCTGTCACCCAGGCTGGAGTGCAGGGGTGCCATCTCCAGTAACTGCAGCCTTGACTTCCCAAGCTCAGGTGATCCTTCCACCTCAGCCTCCCAAGTAGCTGGGACTACAGATGCGTGCCACCATGCCCAGCTAACTTTTGCATTTTTTGTAGAGACAGGGTTTTGCCATGTGGCCCAGGCTGGTCTCAACCTCCTGGGCTCAAGAGATCTGCCCACCTCAGCCTCCTAAAGTGCTGGGATTACAGGCGTGAGCCACCGCGCCTGGCCTGGACTCTTATTTCTGAGCCAAGTTATTTTCAATCTAGGAAGACAGCAAGTTGAATATGTTTAGTTTTATCGCTGCTGATACTTCAAGACACAACGAAAGACATTTTCCATTTCTAGTATTCGTAACAGCGTGCACGGTGCCTCTCCAAGGCAAGTAAGTGATTTGTCACTTACTTGATCCATGATTTCTTCTTCTACATCTGAATACACAAAATGCATTCATTACTTTATTTGATCATTGTGTTAATATTCATTGAACATTTCTATGTTCCAGGCACCATGCTGGATACTTAGGATGGAACAGAAAAGAAGACACAGTTTGTGTCTTTCTGACACTTACAGTCCAGTGGGGGAGGGCAGGAAACACCCAGACCACATGGGAAGTGCCAGATGAGGATAAAACAGGTTTTACTCTAAGAGACCATAAACACACATGGGCCTGTGAGGAAATGTTCTGTGTGCTCCTGCTACCCCAAAGCACTGTGGGAGCAGTGATCCGCCATCACTTACCAATACTCATCATATATTCTCGGAAGACAGGACACCAGAACCAAAGTGGCAGCACATGAAGATATGAAGTAAAGCCAGGAAACAGCTCCTTGAAGTCGGAATAATTTGTAGAAAAATTCCCGAAGGCTCCAGCCGCCAATATTCCATGGGGGTGAAACCCGAATATATAGTTGTGACTTGGATCCAGATCTTGAGTTTTGATGAGCTACGGCACATTCATATTGAGATTTTTTTAAAAAAGAAAATTCCCTTATTATTTTCCAATGAGAAACAAAAGGACTAGTTTTTGTGTCAAGAGACAATGGAGAACATGACTCATTTTTGTTCCCTGGGTTGGAGCTGTTTCCAAATTTCCAAACCATCTTCTGAGCCCAGATTCCTTTATATACAGCCTTCTAGATTTTATCAAGTCAGCTTACAGTTCATTTAGTAATTGGAATCAAATTGCAGCCTTTCTCCCTGCTATGATTTGAATGTGTCCCTCAAAAGTAAGTGTTTAAAAATTTAATCCCCAATGCAACAGTGTTGGAAGTGGGGCCTAATGAGAGGTGATTAGGAATGAAAGCAGAGTTAATGGATTAATGCCGTTATCATAGAAGGGGGTTTGCTATCTTGGGAATAAGTTCCTTAAAAAAGAATGAATTCAACCCCCTCTTGCTCTTTCTTGGCCTCTCCTGCCCTTCCACCTTGCGCCGTGGGCTGTTGCAGCAGGAAGGCTCTTGCCAGATGCCAGCATCTTTGGTATTGGCCTTCCCAGCCTCCACAACTGTGAGAAATAAATTTGTTTTTTTTATAAATTACCTAGTCTTTGGTATTCTGTTTTAGCAGCACAAAACAGACTAAGACACCCCCTCTGAGAAAGAAGCTTGAGATGTATGTGATGAAAACAAATTTCCACTCTTCTCCTAACTCAACATAATACTTTTTAAAACAATTGTACTCACATGAATTGGAAAATAGTCCTTAAAGTGTTTCCAAAGAGTCCAATTTTTGATCCAGCTGGATCTCCTGCCTCCTTGCTCTGGGGTATGCCAGTCAAAGTAAAGCCACGTCAAATAAGGGATGTAAAGGAACCAATAGTTGTGTATGATCAGCATCACAGTGATTGCAACGGACATCTGCCCTGTAAGAAAAGAAAAAGTCTCATGGAATCAGAGTCTGTTAGTATCTGCTCGCTGCAGTGGTCCACGGCAGGGGGATTAATACATACAAGATATGTTAAACCGAGCCTCAGTTCAGGTAAGGTAATACAACAAGACAGTGATGACATAGTATTATTTAACCTTTATTGGATGCTTACTATATGCCAAGTATTGTGTTATGGACCCTGCCAAGCTATTTGTATTTAATCCTCATATAGCCACATACCAATAAAGTAGCCATAGTACTCTTTTTAGTTTTGAAGGGTGAGGTGGAAGGAATGGGTAGAGGAAACACCGAGCCATAATGTTCTTTCTAAAGAAGAGAAAATGGAAGCTTATAGAGGGGTTGAGTTGCCCAAGCCACACAGCATATAAGTGGTTGATCTGTCTGAATTTAAAGTCTAACTACTTAGTCATAGCTTTACATCACCTCCCCTCTGTGAATATATGGAAGGATCATCGCTGACAGGAGGGATGTGGAGAATTTCCTACTACAGGAAATCCTATCTTCCTATCTTGACTGAGCAACCATTATTCATGTGTCCACAAAGAAGGCCCATTCTAGCAACAAACTTCATTTTCAGGAACTCTACTGTCAGAGACTGAAATAGCAAAGGTGGGACTCTTCAGATCTTAGCATGCATCACTTCTTGCAACATTTGATAATGAGAGAGCAATCCTAATTATTTATGTGCCTAATAACACAGCTTCAAAATACACAGGGCAAAAACTGTCAAAACTTGACTTGGGTGGTATTGACAAGATTTGTTACCTTCAAGTAACACATGTAGCTCAGCTATACGTTTTTTAAATGTCTATGTTATATACTACAATTTAAAAATTATGAAAAGAGAAACATGCTAACAAGAGAAAGAGGATGTACACGAAGACATAAAGCCTGGCACATAGTAAATCTTCACTAAATGCCAGCTACTATGACTTTAAGGAGTGCTGTTGCTGTTTTCTCTTCTATAACACACTGCAGTCTCCAATCTGGGGTTCGTTTCCACTCCCAAACTCTTATCTACTGCCAATCAACTTTGTTAAAGACAACCCTGTCCCCAAGTTATCCACCAAAGTGGATAGTAGATAAATAGCGCCTTAATCTATTATTGAAATATACACATATCTACTGACATATATGTTTTATCAAAAACAGAATATTTATTTATATTTTTTCTTTTTTTTTTTTTTGAGACGGAGCCTCCCCTGTTTCCCACACTAGAGTGCATGGGTGCAATCTCAGCTCACTGCAGCCTCCACCTCCTGGGTTCAAGCGATTCTCCTGCCTCAGCCTTCCAGGTAGCTGGGACTACAGGCGCGCACCACCACGCCCAGCTAATTTTTGTATTTTTTAGTAGAGACAGGGTTTCACCATGTTGGCTAGTCTGGTCTCAAACTCCTGACTTCAAGTGACCCACCCACCTCAGCCTCCCAAAGTGTTGGGATTACAGGCGTGAGCCACCGCGCCTAGCCTATTTATATTTCTTGATACATATAAATCAATACATTTCTCAGATATATCACTGAACCCAGTCAGGAAACGGACTTGCTGCTCTCTCCAGAGTTGGTTAAAGGTTAAAAGACTGGATGAAAGGTTAAGGGAATATGTGTCCTCCACACCTCTGTGGGGTACCTGTTTCCTTCTGGACCTGCCAGAAAAGTTTCCATGAGTCCAAAGCACGCTGTAAAGAGTGCCTTCTGCCCTCATTCCTACCAGGATCATTCTATTTTGCTTCCTTTGCTTTCTTCTATCCAGATCTGAGTACTGATGATTTGCCACTATTGGTTAGTTATCTGTTTATTTTGATAAGATTTGCAAAAAAATGACAGGAAACTTACGTGGGCCTCATTTTTTTGTACTCAAAGTTTAGTCAGGTAAGCTACAGTGAAACAGGGAAGGGAAAGAGCAGTTATTGAGCGGAGAGCCATTCTCCTTCCCTGCATATGGAGCATCTCGTTTATTCCTCCTTGCAACCCCCAAGGTACACGTTACTGCCCCATTTTACAGTTGTAGAAACTGAGGCTCAGGACAACATGATGAAACCCCATCTCTACTAAAAATACAAAAATTAGCTGGGCATGGTGGCGGGCACCTGTAATCCCGGTTACTCAGAAGGCTGAGGCAGGAGAATGACATGAACGCGGGAGGAGGCAGAGCTTGCAGTGAGTCCAGATGATGCCACTGCACTCCAGCCTGGGCAACAAAGCTAGACTCCGTCTCAAAAAAAAAAAAAGAAAGAAAGAAAGACAGAAACTGAGGCTCAGGAAATTTGAGTGTCCAAATGATCTGCAGCTGGATCTGCCTAATCCTTAAACCTATGCACTTTTTCACAAAGCCACACTGTCCTCCAGCTAATGGTAATAACACTGTAGACTAACTTATTACAGGTGCATAAGCAGGTTCATAAGCATAAAGAAGCAGGCAAGTGGGAGGTTCTGTTTTCCTTTCTACAAAGATGGAAAAACTGACACCAAAAGCAAACTCACCTAATTTAATCACAGAGTGAGCCAGGAACAGATCCAAAAATAATGTCCCCAAGCTACTAATTCAATATTCCACTAACCGACCCCTGAATACCTGAATACATGCTGCATATCTCTTTAATGCTCATTACATGTTTTGCATCAAAAGAAGAAAACACAGGAGCAATGGCTCAGGCCTGTAATCCCAGCACTTTGGGAGGCTGAGGTGGCTGGATACCTGAGGTCAGGAGTTCGAGACCAGCCTGGCCAACATAGAGACATCCAGTCTCTACTAAAAATACAAAAATTGGTGGGGTGTGGTGGTGGGTGCCTGTAGTCTCAGCTATTTGGGAGGTTAAGGCAGGAGAATCTCTTGAACCCAAGAGGTGGAGTTTGTAGTGAGCCGAGATCGTGCCATTGCACTCCAGGTTGGGCAACGAGAGAGAGACTCTGTCTCAAAAAAAAAAAAAAGGAGAAGAAGAAGAAAACACTATAAAAACTAGCTGACTAGATAACCTCTATTTTCTATACATGCTATATATCTCTTTAATGCTCATTACATGTTTTGCATGTGTAATTAAGATGTAGGTCTGGAATTGAACTGCTAATCGGAATTTGCCACTGACAAGCTTCCTGACCTGAGACAAATTCTATGAGCTCTTGATCCTCAATTGCGCTGCCAGTAAAATGGGCTTGTGACAGCTCATGTTTCCAAACGCCACAAAGGGAATAAGTAACATAAGGGTGTACAGTGCCTGGCACAGAACTACTGGTCATCAAATGTGAGCCACTATTATAATGACTTTCTTTACTACTACAGATTTGGAGAATGCAAAATGTAGATGCAGACAGGACATCAGGCAAGTTCCTGTCACTCAACAAAAACTACTTTTAAAATTTTCCTTTTGGACTTTTTTTCCCCTGTGAACAGGTTATGTTTCTTTAATATGGCTGATCACACATTTTTTAAAATTTTGTATTTTATCACTTACAGTTATTTCACATTAGCTGTTTGGTATTACAATGTTATTTTTAATGACTGATCAACATTCCATTGATTGTTAATTCAACCCTTCTCTTCATTTTAAACATCTGTGATTCTAACAATTTTTCTCTATAAATGTAATCTTGCATAAAGTTTCCCCACATTTTGATTTACTTCCATAAGATAATAAGAAGTACAATACGGCTAGGCATGGTGGCTCACGCTTGCAATCCCAGCACTTTGGGAGGCTGAAGGAGGTGGATCGTGAGCTCAGGCGTTTGAGACAAGCCTGGCCAACATGGTGAAACCCCGTCTCTACTAAAAATACAAAAATTAGCTGGGCATGGTGGCAGGCACCTATAATTCCAGCTATTTGGGAGGCTGAGGCAGGAGAATCATTTGAATCTAGGAGGCAAAGGTTGCAATGAGCCGAGACTGCACCATTGCACTCTGGCCTGGGAGACAGAGCGAGACTCTGTCTCAAAAAAAAAAAAAGTGAAATACTGGATGGCTAAGCAGAAACATCTTTGTCATCTGATACACTTCGATATTTCGCTATCCAAAAAAGTTGTTCTAATTTAAATTCCCACTCTAGACACTGCATACATTTTTTTGTTTCAAATCATAAAGAGCATCACAATAGTTTTGTAATCCTTTGATTCTTGGTGTTTTTGTTTGTTTGTTTTTTTGTGTGTGTGTGAGACAGAGTCTCACTCCGTTGCCCAGACTGGAATATAATGACATGATCTCAGCTCACTGCAACCTCCGCCTCTTGGGTTCAAGGGATTCTCCTGCCTCAGCCTCCCGAGTAGTTGGGATTGCAGGCACGTGCTACCCTGACTGGCTAATTTTTGTAGTTTCAGTAGAGACGGGGTTTCACCATGATGGCCAAGTTGGTCTCGAACTCCTGACCTCAGGTGATCTGCCCACCTCGGCCTCCCAAAGCGTTGGGATTACAGGCGTGAGCCACTGCACCTGATCCTGTAATCCTTTGATTCTAAATGGGATTGAAAGAAGAAAACACTATAGAAACTAGGTGACTAGATAAGCTCTATTTTCTATTTTTATCTCATTAAGCAATTCAAGGTAACTTGATTCTTCTAAATTGGAGTTCAAAGAGAAGAGGAAGATACAAAGGTCTACGCCATTACATTGTGCAGCTCTCAAAACTCATGTTGATAACTTCAAAAGTTGTCTAGATTCACAAACCAAGTTGAATTTAAGGCCTGAATTTTAGCTGAGTTGATTTACCTGTATTCTGGATTAAAAACCACAACTCGGCTTCCTATCAATGACACTCTATTTTCACTCAGCTCACATAGATTCTACTTTCTCCATATTGTTGAGGAAGCTGTCCCTCACTCACTGTTTTTTTTTTTTTGAAACGGAGTCTCACTCTGTTGCCCAGGCTGGAGTGCAATGGTGTGATCTCAGCTCACTGAACCTCCACCTCCCGGGTTCAAGTGATTCTCCTGCCTCGGCTTCCCAAGTAGCTGAGATTACAGGCACATGCCACTATGCCTGGCTAATTTTTGTATTTTTAGTAGAGACGGGGTTTCACCATGTTTGCCAGGCTGGCGGCTAGAACTCCTGACCTCAGGTGATGCACCCACCTCAGCCTCCCAAAGTGCTGGGATTACAAGCGTGAGCCACTGTTCCCGGCCTTTTTTTTTTCTTTTTCCTTTTTTTTAATTTAAGTGTAATTCACATAACGTAAAAAACTAGTGATTTTAAAGAGAACACTCCGGTGGCATTTAATTCACAATGTTGTACAACTACTACCACCATCTAGTTCCCAAACATCCCCCTTATTTCAAAATAAAACCCTTTACCCATTAAGCGGTTACTCCCCATTCCTCCCTCCCCTCCACCGCTGGCAATTACCAATCTGTAGTCTGTCTCTTTTTCTTTTTTTTTCTTTTTTTTTGAGACAGGGTCTCACTTTGTCACTCAGGCTGCAGTGCAGTGGCGTGAACATGGCTCACTGTAGCCTCGACCTCTTGGGCTCAGGTCAACCTACCACCTTAGCCTCCCAAATAGCTGGGACTAGAGGTGCGCACCATGATACCTGGATACTTTTTGTATTTTTTGTAAAGATAGGATCTTGCCATGTTGCCCAGGCTACTCTTGAACTCCTGAGCAAAACCGATCCTCCTGTCTCAGCCTTCCAAACTGCTGGGATGACAGGTATGAGCCACTGTACCTGGCTGTAGTCTGTTTCTATGGAGGTACCCACTGTCAATATTCATATGAATGGAATGGTATAATAGGTGACCTTTTGTAGACTTCTGTTTAACATCAAGTTTTTTGTAGACCTTTGTTTAACATCAAGGTTTTGAGGTTCATCCATGTTGTAGCATGTATCAGTACTTCATTCCTTTTTATGGCTGAACAATATTCCCACGTACACATACACTGTAATCTGCTTATTCATGCATCTGTTGATGGACATTTGGGTTGCTCCCACCTTTGGCTACTGTGAAGAGTGCCACAATGCTCCCATCACTGGAAACTTACTACATGTTTGAAACAAGTAGGGCTCCAGCAAAGTGTATGTGTGATCACTGAATTTAGCACCGTCAATAAAGGGACAAAATGACACGATGCCTCCTCATAGGATCTAATGGGAAATGCACTCTGTCACCTTAGCCAAGTCAGGTTGGCCGGGGCACTCTACAAGATAACTGGCTTGGGCTGTTTAAAAATAATCAACCTTATAAAAGCTTTAAAAACAAATAAAAGCTATAGGAACTGGTCTACCTATAAAGGAAAAGTTGAAGACAATTAAGGAAATTTGAATATAAACCATGTATTAAATAAGATTATCATATCCCTGATACCTTTCTTGGGTATGATAGTAGGATTTTGATTATACAGAAAATTCTTGTTTTCAAGCGATACATGCTATAGTATTTAAGTGTTATGATGTTTACAACTTAGTTTCTTCTAAATTGTTCAGCAGCAACAACAAAGTGTGTGTGTATGTGTGTGTGTGCGTGTGGTGAGAGGGAGAGAAAGCAAATGTGGCAAAATGCTAAAAAGTTGCTAAATCTGGATAAAAAAGAATATGTTTTCAAAAATTTTGATTTTATTATGGTAAGAGCACTTAACATGCAGTCTACCTCATGACAAACGTTTGTGTAAACAAGTGTATAACGCAGTATACAGTTGTAAGTACCAAGAACCGTGTCTGTGACATAATAATATTTGGTCTCTGCCCCCAGTTCCTGGCTTAGGGCTCCTAAAACTATTGTAATTTCCTGATCAACAGGGGTGCTAGGTACATCTTTCCATCTTTTGTTCTAATATTTGAACCCCAGTCCTGATGCTGAGCTTCCAATCCCTTGGAACTTCCTGAGTGACAGCAATGTCTTTTCTTCTAATGAGGCAGCTCTTGGTGGGCTCCAGGATGGTGGCTGGTCACCAAAAGACTAAGCAGTCACTAGATGCTTGGAACCTGCAGCCCCACTCCCATCCTCAGGGAGAGGAGAGGGCTGGAAATGGAGTTAGTGACTGATCATGTTAGTAACCGATCATGCCTAAATGAGGAAGGCTCCATAAAGTCCAGAGTTCAGACAGCTTCTGGGTTGGTTAACACAATCACAAGCTGAGAGATTGGTGTACCCCAGCGCCAAGAGGACAGAAGCTCCTGTGCTTTGGAACCTTCCAGACCTCTACCTAGGTACCTCATCATCTATATCCTTTATCACATCCATTAAAATAAACTGCCAAACATAAGTGTTTTCCTGAGTGCTGTGAGCCATCATAGCAAATGACAGAGTCCAAGGAGGAGGTCGTGTAAATCCTCAATTTGTAGCCAGTCAGAAAGAAGCACAAGTGCCAACCTGGACTTGTGATTGGCATCTAAAGTTGGGGCAGTCTTGTAGATTGAGCTCTTCACCTGTGAGACCTAGCTCCAGGTAGACAGCATCAGAACTGAACTATAGAATACATAGTTGGTGTCTGGAGAGTTGGAGAAGGGTTGATCCAGCAAAATCAGGGACGTAAATTTTCAGTTTCCAAGAATTGAAGACTTTTGGCAAGGAGTGGTGGCCAGGTCTGTGGCTTCTGGAAAGTGCTTTAACGCTTACACAGATAATTCCCATACATTAATGATTTTCCCTCTGTTGTCTCTACCCTTTCTGACTCCATTCCACTCACCTAGCTATTTACAATAAGTGAAATTGTTCTATAAAATCTCCATGAACAACCTGCATCAGCCAAAACATTGTGAAAACCATTGAACGTTTGTCTACTTGCATTAAATAATGACCGTGATTAAGAAATAATTTAAGACTTTAACTTGTATATGTATTCTTTCTTCCTATTCTCATCCAAAAATTTTTCATATTTTTCTGCATGAAAGCTGTTTCCATACTTATTTTAACCATTTAACATAGTATGGAGAAAGTAAGTAAAATTCAGAGACAAAAATCCATTAGCACTTCTTTCCCTTCTTATTCCCAGAGACATTATATTTTTAAAATACCTATCTGTGCCATCTGTGGAACATAAGAATGTAAGTGTAAATTCTTCTGATTTTAAAAATTTCTATTTTAAGAGAACTTGCCTCCCAGAGTTTTTAAGGGTTGTGCTAAAAGACAAATCTCATCAGACCCCTTTGCAGAATTTTGCAGCCTAGTTTTCTTCATATGTGGGTTTATGCTACACTGCTTTTAAAAAGTGTTGCATACAGGGAAATACATTTTTCTTGTTTTCTAGCACAGTCAATCTTGAACCTACTTCCTTGCCTGAAGAAGGCAAATAAATTATAACAAACATCTGGTTGAAACCAGCCCCATGGAGATAATCCATAACAAAAGAGACACACTAGCATTTACAAAAGCCCAAGAATCCCTTGTGTAATATTAAAATGCACTTTCTCAAAATTTTCCAGATTAAAGGAACTAATAAGACAACATAATGTGAAAAGACAAAATTACAGCAAATTTAGTTATGGAGCTAATTGACTTTTATTCACTATTCATGAATCAGGGTAGCCTCCATTCTGCAAAACAGAAGGAGAGCTTTTACCGAGTAATGGTGGAACAGTGGGTAACGTAGAAACAAGGAAAACAGACCAAGAGGGAAGAAAAAGTGGATTGGCTATTGTCATGTCACGTCAGGTTTCTTTTTAATAAAGGTTAAAGCAAAGGCGACTTCCTTATTACACTGACTCAGGCAGACTGGATCTCAGGAAAACTGGTCTATTTGGAGATCTTCCTGCTTCCTTGAAGTTTCAAGTTTGATTATGTGGCACATAGGATGAGTGACTCCACTTTGGTTTGCTCGCGTCTGCTGGAGCCTAGTGCAGGAGCTCAGTCCAAAACAATGAGTGCCCATAATTTCTGTTTAACACAACTAAATACAACATGTGGATTCCTTTGCTACACAGGACTTTAGTAAGAGAACTGTTGAAATATTTTTCTGATTTGGGTAATTGTACTGTGGCTATGGAAGAGAAATGTTCTTGGTTTTAGGACATATATACTGTAATCAGTTCAGTTAGTTTTCTACAAATTAAATTATAAGCTAATTCCATTCAAACAGCAATCCCAGTCAAAATCCCAGGAGGCTTTTTTTGGTGTGGAAATTGTCAACCTGATCCTAAAATGCATATGGAAATTATAAGGACTTGGAATAATCAAAACACCTCTGAAAAACAACAACACCAACAAAGCTTGAAGTTGGAATCAGTTTGAATATCTGATTCCAAGAATTATTACAAAGCTACAATAATCAAAACAACATGGTACTGGCATCAAGATAGATAAACACATCAATGGCACAGAATAAAGAGTCTAGAAATAAACCCATGCATATATGGACAATTGGTATTTGATAAAAGCACAAGGGCAATGCAGTAGAGAGCTGACAGTGATCTTTCAAAAAAGAGCTGGAACAATTGGATTATACATACGCAAAAAAAATGAACTTAGACACTGTACCATACACAAAAATTAACCCTACATAGATCATAGATCTATATGGAAAACCTAAAACTATTAACACTGGTAGGAGAAAATACAGAAGAAAATTTTTGTGACCTTGGATTAAGCAAAGAATTTTTGTTTTTGTTTTTTTAATTGAGACAGAGTTTTTTGCTCTTGTCACCCAGGCTGGAGTGCAATGGCATGATCTCAGCTCACTGCAACCTCCACCTCCTGGGTTCAAGCAATTCTCCTGCTTCAGCCTCCTGAGTAGCTGGGACTACAGGTACCTGCCATCGCGCCCAACGAATTTTTATATTTTTACTAGAGGCAGGGTTTCCCCACGTTGGCCAGGCTGGTGTCGAACTCCTGACCTCAGGTTATTCACCTGCCTCGGCCTCTCAAAGTGCTGGGATTACAGACGTGAGCCACCGCACCTGGCTGGATTAAGCAAAGATTTTAAAGATATGACATCCAACACAATCTATTAAAAACATGGATACATTGGACTTCATCAAAATTAAAACTTCTGCTCTTCAAAAGACACTGTTAAGAGATTGAAAGGATAATCCATAGACTGAAAGAAAAATCTATACAAAGCTCATGGCTGATAAATGACTTTATATCTAGAATATACAAGAACTCTCAAAACTCAGCAATAGACAAGCAATCCAATAAAAACCAGACAAAAGATTTAAACAGATACTTCAACAAGGAATACAGATGGCAACTATGCAAATGAAAAGATGCTCACGGTCATTAGTCATTGAGGACATGCAAATTAAAGCCACAATGAGACACCACTACACACTTATTAAAACTGCAAAAATTGGGGCTCAGCAACATTCTCTTGGCTCCTGGTGGTCAGTGGGGGAAGCGTGTGGGCAAGTCAGCACTCACCATCCAGTTAATCCAGTCCTATTTGCTAATGGATTATGATCCAATCACTTAAGATTCCTATGCAAAGCATTGTGTGATAGACAACACAGCAGGCTGGCTAGATATTTTAGATAAAGCAGAACAAAAAGAGTTTGGAGTCACGAGACAACAGAATATGAGGACTGGCGAGGGCTTCCTGTTGGTCTTTTGAGTCACGGGCGAGGCAGTTTTGGAAAAAAATCTAAACATTTCAAAGACTGATTCTCAGAGTAAATGATTATGATGAGTTTCCAGTGATTTTATTTGGCCATAAAGCAGCTCTGGTTCTTTAAAGCCAAGTAACACAGGTAGGACAGAGTTAGTACGGCAACTTAAGGCAGCATACCCAGAAGGCATTAGCAAAGGATAGAATGAATGTAGCTTAAACTTGCCATTAACTTGTCCAAGTAATAAGGAAATTTCAAGAGCAGTAACTTCCTTCTTCACCAGAACCGACACGGAAAGTAAAAGACAAGAAAGGCTGCTACTGTGTCATTTTCTAGAATCCTTTGAGTTTTAGCTATCAGCCTCCAGGAAAAGCCCTCATCTTCTTTTTCTCTCCTTACAGTTTACATCTCATTAGTATCTTTCCAGCCTTAGACAAACGTTAGCCTTAGACTAAGAAGCTGGTGAGTCCTTTCCATGAAGCTAACACAATGGTCATTTCCAGACAAATTTAAAGGAAATGCCAAAGCTGCTTCAAAATTATCTGATTTTATTAAAATATATATCGCCAGGCATGGTGGTTTTTTAGTAGAGACGGGGTTTCACCACATTAGCCAGGACGGTCTTGATCTCCTGACCTCGTGATCTGCCTGCCTCGGCCTCCCAAAGTGCTGGGATTACAGGCGTGAGCCATTGTGCCCAGCCAATAAGTATTTTTATATGTTTATAAGCAAGTATACTTTACAACATACCTTGTAAATATGTAAAGGTAAGTATTTAATTCTCATTGTTCATTTTTAACTGACAAAGCATAAAAAGTGGAAACTACAGAAGTTGTGGTAGAACTTTTACTTGCTGGTCTGGTTTTCGTTGTATCCACCTTTGGCCAGTCACATATCTACTCAAGAAACCTTCCCAATAGAGTACAACAGGATGAGACTCTGAGATCATTTTCAGTATCCCCTACTAGAGATTGACTGTTATATCTCAGGTATGAAGCATAAAATTTTAGTTGACAATTAGTATAATTGTGGATGGCTTCTGACTTTGTTTTTTAATTCCGTGGATTGTGTTTAAACAATTCAAAAGCATGTTCCTGATTTTTAGATACTAAAATACACAGTTGTCACTTTATTGAACATGTACAAAAGTCCCACGAAGTTTTTTTTTCTTTCTTTCTTTGAGACAGAGTCTCACTCTGTCGCCCAGGCTGGAGTGCAGTGGCGGGATCTCAGCTCACTGCAAGCTCCGCCTCCCGGGTTCATGCCATTCTCCTACCTCAGCCTCCCAAGTAGCTGAGATTACAGGCACCTGCCACCACACCCGGCTAGTTTCTTTTTTTTGTTTTTTTTTTTGTATTTTTAGTAGAGACGGGGTTTCACCGTGTTAGCCAGGATGGTCTCAATCTCCTGACCTCGTGATCCGCCCACCTCAGCCTCCCAAAGTGCTGGGATTACAGGCATGAGCCACCGTGCCCGGCCAGTCTCATGAAGTTTATAGAGCATACCCTTATATAGCTTCAGGTGCCAGAATTAAAATTGATCTGTATCACAAGAAAAAAAAAATTGCAAAAATTAAATAGACTGCAACGAGTGATGGTAAACACATGGAACAATTAGAACTCTCATGCCCTGCCAGTGAGAATATAAAATGATGTAATAGTTTGGAAGAAACTTTGGTGATTCCTGGAAAAGTTAAA
>NW_012116599.1:2084944-2103721 GCF_000951035.1 Colobus angolensis palliatus | reverse complement strand
AAGGAAGGAAGGAAGGAAGGAAGGAAGGAAGGAAGGAAGGAAGGAAGGAAGGAAGGAAAGAGAAAGGAAGGAAGGAAGAAAAGAAAAGAGATCACTGGTTGCTTGCGAAGGGGTGTAGGGGGTGGGCAGAGAAGGAGGGCTTACTGTTTGATTTTATTACTAAATGAAACATTTTGCTACTCCAAGTACTAACAGCTTAAACTCACTTTCCTGGTGGTCGCAAGAAAAATGCATTCTGGAATTTTGATTTAGAGATCTTAAATCTCTAAATTTCTTCACCACCGGAAGTAACTATTATATCAACTCCTTACTTAAAACTTGATAATTAAATGGAAAGAAGATAGCATTTATCCTTTCTTTCCTGTAAGAATTGAATTGTAGGGTAGTCAAATGGTGCTACATGATGAGACAATATTTTTAACTGCAGAAATTCCAGCTAATAAATGAAGAATAAATGATAGAATAAGAAAATCACCATTTTGCAGTTTCAAATAAAACAAGTAATTCAGGCAAGGATCGTGACTTAAATCACTAGATGAAAGTTTGCAGCATGCCAGTCATCACCTCAGATTACTTCCTTCCTAGACCCACTGACCAATTGTAGACACAAATAATGGGACAAGCACACACTGTGTGTGCATCCTGATGTGATGTAACGCAAAGTGCACAGCAACACTTGGGAAGAAGTCTTGCCCAAAAGGTTTCATCTAAATCTCATCAAGCATTTAGCTCTAACTTCCATCTTTGAAAAGAAATACAAGGGATAGAGGAACAAATTAACCCTACAAAGAAGCAGACAAACTCACAAAGTGAGACATCCTGCAGGACCCATGTCAAATGGTTTCTTCAAGGCTTCATTGACAAGAAAACAAAGGGGAGACACTGTTCTACACGAAAGACACAAAAACCAAATATAACACGTGGGTCTTATTTAGATTTGGGTTCAAACAAATTGCCAGTGAAAGTGTATTTTGTTTGGGCACAGCGGCTCACACCTGTAATCCCATTACTTTGGGAGGCTGAGGCAGGAGGATCACTTGCACCTGGGAGTTTGAGACCAGCCAGGGCAACATAAGGAGGCCCCACCTCTACCAAAAAGAAAAAAGAACAAGAAAAAAAGTGTAGTTTCGGTACAATTTAGGATATCTGAACTTGGTTTACATGATTTTAAGCAATTTTTGTTAACTACGCTAGGTATGACAAGAGTACTATGGTTACACACAAAATACTAATTTTTAAAATATGCAAACTACAGTATTTAGTATTAAAATATCTTAATGTGTGAGTTCACTAGACACAAAGGAGACAACAGACACTGCGGCCTACATAATGGTGGAGGGTGGAGGATGAGGAGGAAAAGATACCCACTGAGGACTACGCCAATTATTTGGGTGATGAAATAATCTGTACAGTCCCCACGATGCAAAATTTACCCATATATCAAACCTGCACATGTACTCCTGAACCTAAAAGGTAAAAAAATTATACAAAAAAAGATTTGTTTTAAAATATTTTTTTGCAAAATAATGGATAAAACGTATACAGCAAATTATTAAATAACTATAAACCTAGGTCATGGGTATATGGGAATTCATACTCTTCTGTCTACTTTCTGTATGTTTGAAATTTCCCACAATATAATTTCCAAGATATGTGATAATACAAAATATGCTCCTGCTAACACAAATGTCAAATGTGCGAAACGTTAAAAACACGGAGGTGAATTGGATCTAGAACCACTGTAGTTTGATTCAAATTAGGCAAAGGTCATGGAGCACCTGTCATGTCTTCATCACTAATCCACTCACATGCGGTCGCACGTGTCTCGACTTTCCACTACTGAGCCATGTGATCTTGAGTAATTTACTTTGCCTCCTAGTTCCTTCATTGGTAAAATGAGGGTAAGGGGTAGTCACTCTCACTGGGTTCCTGTGAGGATTATATGAGTTAATACTCTAGGAATCTGGTGGGTGGATAGTTCCTATTCTGGGTGATAGACTAGAAACAGCCATTCAACAAGTGTTTGTGTATATCTCGAGTATTTGTGTATATCTCGAGTATTTGCATATATTTTCCACGGGCCAGACACATACTGTGTGTTCCCTCACTGAGCTTGTGAGTAGGACAGCCACAGAGAACTTTCTCAAGTCACCACAGCCATACACAGATATAAGCAATGATAAGTGCCATGAAAGAAAAGAATAGTGGCTATCAGAGATGTGTTGAATGATCAGTTAGGAAATCGGACTCCAAGTTCAGGCCATTAAAGAGAGCAGTTTAGTGGTTAAAGCAGAGACTTTGGGCAGAATACTTGGGTTTGAAACCAGCTCTACCATGTCCTGCTAGCTGCATCACCTTGAGCAATTTACTTCAGCTCTTAGTTCCCTCATCTGTACCATGACTGCAGGAATAGTCCTTACCTCACACCGGTATTGTGAGGATTGCTAGTTAATCGTGGATGTTGCTTAGAACAGCACCTCTGGAGAAGGTTGTGTGTTGTTACCTCGGTGGTACTTTGATCCAGAGTGAAACGGGGTGTAATGTTATCAACCCTGCCTCACGGTGTGGCCTGTGAGGACTTAATGAGTTAACATTTTGAATTACTTTTTTTTTTTTTTCCGGTAAATTCTACCTAGCAGCACAGGAGAGTAACTTGGGGAGTTCTTAAAAGAGGAAAAAGGAAAAAAAAAAAAAAGTGTAGAGGCTTCATTCTGAAACAAACGACTTAGAAATTCCAGGGATGAGCAGGGCGCGGTGGCTCACGGTGTGGCCTGTGAGGACTTAATGAGTTAACATTTTGAATTACTTTTTTTTTTTTTTCCGGTAAATTCTACCTAGCAGCACAGGAGAGTAACTTGGGGAGTTCTTAAAAGAGGAAAAAGGAAAAAAAAAAAAAGGTGTAGAGGCTTCATTCTGAAACAAACGACTTAGAAATTCCAGGGATGAGCAGGGCGCGGTGGCTCACGCCTGTAATCCCAGCACTTTGAGAGGCTGAGGCGAGCGGATCACCTGAGATTGGGAGTTCGAGACCACCCTGACCAACATGGAGAAACCCCGTCTCTACTAAAAAGGCAAAATTAGCCAGGTGTGGTGGCGCATGCCTGTAACCTCAGTTACTCGGCAGGCTGAGGCAGAAGAATCACTTGAACCCGGGAGGCGGAGGTTGCGGTGAGCCGAAGATCTCCCCATTGTACTCCAGCCTGGGCAACAAGAGTGAAACTCAGTCTCAAAATACTAATACTAATACTAATACTACTACTAATAATAATAAATAAATAAATTCCAGGGATAGAGCCTGGGCATCTGTATTTTTTAGAAGCTTCACTGAAGCTTCTCCAGTGATTCTCATCTAGAGCCAGCGTTGAGAACCACTGATCTAGGCTTTCGAAATGTAAAAGCAGTTTTAAAAGTGTAAAACTCTCCAGTCTAATGGGTTTATTACTATTGACACCCCAACGCTGTACAATCCATGATCTTACAGCATACACATGATCTTCATCTTCAGAAGAGTTTATGTTTCAATAGAAGGGTCTCCCCCAAATTCCTCTCTCCTCCCACATCACCCCTATGTACTTCAAGAGCAGAACAAATACGAAGAAGAAAAAAATCCAAGTGAACACCTTTGCCCCATCTAATGATTCGGCTCGTGTATGTTTCATGGGCTCAACTTGGGAACCAACTGGAACACACACGCTCCCGGGTCACATTATTTCTAGAGAGAAACCGCTCAACCAAACGCAATGAGCAGGATTCTTTACAGAAAGGTACTGCTATGCATCCAGGAAATCTCCAAAACGGTAAAGGGAACACTGTTCTTTGTCAGGAGGGTGGGGAGACGAAGGAATCAGGTTTTAACTACTTAGACATTACTTTTCCATCTATGAATCAACAGTTCGAGAAACGAATTTGCCAACTTTTGAGGGGTTAAAGTGCTCAAGCGTTGGATGGAGTCATGGTTACATTTTGGTGGATACAGTTGCCAAAAGTCATCGAGCTGTATCGGTATAACGGCGCCTTTTATTGTAGGCAAGGTGCACCTCAATTTAAAAAAAAAATAACGCAGGGGAAAATAAAGTTAAACGGCCATTAGCGATGAGGTTCTCGTGAGGAAATAAACCAGCGTCCACGTTAGCGCCAAACGCCCTCTTTCACCTGTCTGCTGTGGCCGACAGGGGAAAGAGGGTTGGAAGGTTCTATGCAGGTTCTGGAATCCGGACCATCCCGAGGGAGGACACGGAGCCCACGCGCCGCTGCCCGGGGGCGGGATCCTTACCCAGCAGCACGAAGTACAGGACCCACTGCAGCACGGCCACCGTTTGCAGCCGCCGCGCCAGCGGGATGTTGAGCGGTGCAAACTCGACCTTCATGGCCCAGCCGGGCGAGGACTGCGCCAGCCACTGCCGCCTGCACCCCCGCTGCTCTGCGGCGCCTGTGGGAAGTGCCCGGCTGCATCCGGGCCCGGCGCTGGGCACTGGCTGGGCGGAGAGGAGAGGCAGAGGCTAGGCAGCGGGCGGGGACCCAACTTCGCTCTGGGTAGGTGGGCGGGCTCGGCTGAGGCTGGGGGCAGCCAATCACAAGCGCCTCGCGCCAGAGCTGGCCCAGCGCCCTGGCCCCGCAGCAGCTGCGGCGGCCCGGGGCGCATTGGCTGGCGCTACCGGGCGCTGGCGAGAGCGCGCCGCCTGGGACACGAGGGACGGGAAGAGGGGTCAGCTGGCAGCCAGCCCTTGCCAGGTAACGCGGGCTCCTGCCGCCTGGCTGAGGACCTGGGATCTCCACGAGGATCTGACCATTGTTTAGCTGATTGATCACCCAGCGCTTGCCTTCAGCATCCGCCCTTAAACCCACTCCTTCCTTCGAACCCTCTGTGACTGGGGAAGGGTTAGTTTGAGGAATCGCACGCCAGCTGGAGAAAGGAGCCAGACTTGTTTCTTAGCTTATTGATCTGTGTCCCCCCGCCACCTCCAGTTTCCCCGGGGAGAGGGAAGAGGACCTGGCTTCCTCACTCTGGGGTCCTCAGATCCCTACAGGAGCTCTGGAAACCTTTCACCCATTCATTCATTCAACCCACATTTATTAAGCACTGGCCACGTGCTGGGCACCATCCGGGCGCTCAGATAACCAAGCTGTCAAGCGCGTCTGTATGAAGAGACCACCAACAGGCTTTGTGTGAACAACAAGGCTGTTTATTCACTTGGGTGCAAGTGGGCTGAGTCCGAAAAGAGTCAGCGAAGGGAGATGGGGAAGGGGTTGCTTTATAGGAGTTGAGTTGAGTAGGTAATGGAAAATTACAGTAAAAGGTGGTTTTCTATTGTTAGCAGAGGAAGGGGTCACAAGGTACAAGGTGGGGAGATCATAAGACTCATTGTCCAGAAGAAGAATGTCACAAAGTTGATTGATCAACTAAGGTATGGCAGGGAGCAGTCACAATGATAAAATGTTGTAATGTTGGTTAATCAGTTAAGGCAGGAAGTGGCTGTTTTACTTCTTTGTGTTTTTTTGGCTGCTCCAGGCTTCTTGGCTCCTGCAGGCCACCTGGATGTGTATGTGCAGGTCACATGAAGGTTATAATGGCTGAGCTTGGGCTCAGAGGGCTGATACAAGCTATTGATTGTCTTGTTTTCAGAGTACAGGGAGAAACAGCCATCAGCAAAACAACTACACAATTTGGTGTATAATTACAAGTAAGACCCTACTGTGAATGACCAGAAGATTCCAAAACCAAGACTGCTGCATGGTCAGGGAAGTGTCTGAAGAAGTGCCCTTACTTGAGCTGTAGCCAAATTTAGTTAACCCAGCAGTCATCCAGGCAAAGGGAAGCACGTGTGCAAAGATCCTGTGGCCAAACTCCAAGAAGAGCTCAAAGAGTGGGAGCTTGGGGGACAAGGGTGAGATTGGGGTGACATCAGGTAAAAATGGTGGGTAAGGTCCAGAGCCTTGCAGACTGTGTTTAGGGTTCAAGTTTGTACCCCAAGAGCAATACAAGACACTGAAGGGTTTCAATTATGATATGCTAAATGGATAAATGGATGGCTAGATTCTAAATAGTGCCTAGTCCTTGGGAGCAACCACTGCACTTTATTTATAAATATTAATTACCACATAGTTGAAAAACTGAAAATGATGAGTACCTGTCAAGTCTTGCTGGAGAGGACTTGGAACAGGGCAAAACAACAGAGTTGGCCCTCCCTTTTCCCACATCCTATGCCCTTTTCTTCTTCAACATTTTAACACAAAGAGAGTTGGATTAAAACAAATACCAGGGCCACTTGGAGGAGTTGTTTGTGACTTTTTGTATGCAAAACTTGTTTGGGTTTTATTTTTTCCTCCTACTTAAGGAGTCACTTTCTTCTTTCCTTTTAGATTTTTTCCTTAAACTTTCCCCCAGTGCTAGGTAGGGACACTATGAACACACACTGTGAACACACATTATGTACATTTACTCATTGACTATTTGTGGAAAGCTTTCTATGTATTAGGCACTGGGTAGGGAAAGGAGATGAGCTACAATGGTAAATAAGAAAGGTCCCTGTCCTGCTGCAACTCACAGTCTAGTGGGAGAAACAGAAAAT
This sequence comes from Colobus angolensis palliatus, assembly GCF_000951035.1. Classification (NCBI taxonomy): domain Eukaryota; kingdom Metazoa; phylum Chordata; class Mammalia; order Primates; family Cercopithecidae; genus Colobus; species Colobus angolensis. The sequence continues at coordinate 2,097,152 of NW_012116599.1, read as the reverse complement.
ACCTACCTACATAGACAACCAAATTTGTGACAGTGTCCTGAAGGAAACACATAGGCTGACATAGCATAATGGGCACCTATTTAGAACAGATTGGAGATAGCAAGAGTGGAAGTAGGCATATCCCCTAAGGAGGCTATTGTAGGATGATTGCAGAGGATGTGGAAGCTTGGGAAAATAGAGATAGACTTGAGATATGCATGGGACATATAAATTGTAGGACTGTTTGATTAATTGGATTCGGAATCTATCGGTAAAGAAGAGTAAAACACTCAGAACTCCTGATCCTGATCACTTAGAGTTTGTTTGCTTAGTAATGTGTTTGTTACTTTCCCAGAGCACTAAGCTAATAGATAAGAACTGTCATACCCTGTCACAGCCATCACAGCCAACTGAAACAAAGCATGGACTCACCAGCACTCAGTCAATGCAACAGTCCATCACCATTTTAATCAACAATTTTTGATTTTTTTACTCATTATTATACTCTCATCCTTTTGACATTCAACATGTATTTATTTGTTTACATATTGTGTGCCAAGTTATGAGAGTTAGGTGATCACTGGATTGACATAGTGGGAACGTTTTAATACATCAAGCTATTCAAAACAATTCTTCCATATGAGCCTAAGATTCCAGAGCCTAACTGCTATACTAGGCTTCTTCTCAAATAATATAAGGAAGAAAGGGAGTGTTGTCACAACAGAGGAACAAGTCACTGAAGGGTAAGTAGATGAATGCTGATGACGGAACCTGTCATTTGGGTTGAGGTGCAGTTATCCATTCAGTCAATAAATATTTTAGCAAATGATTAAAGAAAAATACATTTGGCAGAAGCATCAGCTTTGTTCCTATGGGCCTGGAATTGGCTAAATACGAGTGAATAATACATATATATGTTTACAATAATTCAACGAAAATGTATCAAGCACCACAGCTGTGGCAAGTCCTGGGGAAGGAACCAGCACAGTCCCTTTGAAGATCTGGGATTCCACTGATGGGTATGGTTCCTCTTTCTACTTCTCAACTCTGATGAAGAAATAAGAAGGTCACAGGCCAGATTGCCTCAACAATAATGAAAGGCTACTCTTGGAACTGAGAAATAAGAAATCTTTTCTTTGTTTTATTTATTTCTTCCTGTGCACTTTACTATAACTAACTTCTACTTGTAGAAAGGTGACAATGTCTTTCTATAACATGATGTTTTACTATAACTTAAGTAAAAATGTTCTCATTGTCAGATTAAAAAGGAAATAGTATTCTGTTAGTATTCTGTCTAGACACAGTCCTTAGAGGGGATGGTTTAGGGCAAAGGTCATCATTCTGATTTTCATAAGATGCATTAATCATAAAAGTAAGTATTCTGTCTCTCTCTCTCTCTCTGTCACTCACTCACACACAGCCACACACACATATAAACACACACCACTGAGAGCGACCAGCTCTGGTTAATGTCTCATGTGTCCATGTGAAGAGACCACCAAACAAGCTTTGTGTCAGCAACAAGGCTGTTTACCTCACCAGGGTGCAGGTGGGCTGAGTCTGAAAAGAGAGTCAGTAAAGGGTGGTGGATTATCATTAGTTCTTATAGGTTTTGGGATAGGCGGTGGAGTTAGGAGCAGTGTTTTCTGGGCAGGGGGTGGATCTCACAAAGTACATTCTCAAAGATGGGGAGAATTACAAGGAACCTTCTTAAGGATGGGGGAGATTACAAAGTACATTGATCAGTTAGGGTGGGGCAGAAACAAATGACAATGGTGGAATGTCATCAGTTAAGACTATTTTCACTTCTTTTGTGGATCTTCAGTTGCTTCAGGCCATCTGGATGTATACGTGCAGGTCACAGGGGATATGATGGCTTAGCTTGAGCTCAGAGGCCTGACATTCCTGTCTTCTCATATTAATAAGAAAAATAACATAAAATAGTGTTGAAGTGTTGGGGCAGCAAAAATTTTGGGGGGTGGTATGGAGAGAGAATGGGCGATGTTTCTCAAGGCTGCTTCGAGTGGGATTAGGGGCGGCATGGGACCTACAGTGGGAGAGATTCAACTGAAGAAAGATTTTGGGGTAAGGGGTGATATTGCGGGGTTGTGAGAAGGAGCATTTGTCATATAGAATTATTGGTGATGGCCTGAATGCGGTTTTGTATGAATTGAGAAACTAAAGACACAAGGTCCAAATTAAGAGAAGGAGAAAAACAGGCATTAAAGGACTAAGAATTGGGAGTACCCAGGACGTCCAATTAGAGAGTGCCCAAGGGGGTTCAGCGTAATTACTTGTTTGGTTGGTGAGTTTTTGGGCTCTATTCTTGACAGAATCCTCTTTTTTAAGTTGAAGGCTGAGCCTGGTGAGGTGGGTTTTTAAAAGACCGTTAGTCTGTCCTACCTTTCCTGAAGATTGAGGACGGCAAAGGATATAAAGGTTTCACTGAATACTAAGAGCCTGAGAAACTGCTTGGGTGATTTGACTAAGAAAGGCTGGTCTGTTACTGGACTGTATAGAGGTGGGAAGGCCAAACTGAGGAATTATTCTGACAAAAGGGAAGAAATGACCGCGGTGGCCTTCTCAGACGCTGTGGGAAAGGCCTCTACCTAACCAGTGAAAGTGTCTACCCAGACCAAGAGGTATTTTAGTTTCCTGACCCGGGGCATGTGAGTAAAGTCAATTTGCCAGTCCCGGGCAGGGGCAAATCCCCGAGCTTGATGTGTAGGGAAGGCAGGGCCCCTGAACAATCCTTGATGAGTAGTAGAATAGCAGATGGAACACTGAGAAGTGATTTTCTTAAGGATAGATTTCCACGATGGAAAGGAAATGAGAGGTTCTAAGAGGTGGGCTAGCAGCTTGTAACCTACACGGAAGAGGTTATGAAATGATGACAGAATAGAATGGGCCTGTGAGGCTGGAAGGAGATATTTTCCTTGGTCCAAGAACCATTTGCCTCATGTGGGAAGAGATTGATAGGTGGAAGTTTCAGTGAGAGAGTAGGCAGGAGTGACTGATAAGAAGGAGAAAAAGGCACTTGTACCCTGAATGTGCCATCAGCTCCAGCCACCTCTTTAAGAGGAAATTGTTGGGCAGGTGGGGGAGGACTAGCTGCGCAACGAAACTGTAAGCCAGATCGGGTGTGAGGAGGGGAGGTGACAGAAGGATTATAGGGTGGGGCAGCAGAGGCTGAGGAAGAATTGGGATCTGGCTTGGCCTGGTGAGGAGCAGCCTGGGGAGAAGGGGAGAGGTCAGATGAGTCTGTAGAAAAGAAGGATTCAAAGGACTCAGAGCTTGGGGTGGAGACTGAAGGAACAGACAGGAGAGAAAGCAGAAAGATTTGGGACAAATCACACTGGGAGCAGAGACTAGGGAGGGACCAATGTGTGAAAGAAGGCCTGGACGCCAGGCACCTCAGACATTTGCCCATTTTCGACAAAAATTATCTAGGTCTCGTAGGATGGAGAAATCAAAAGTGCTGTTTTCTGGCCATTTAGAACCATTGTCAAGTTTGTACTGGGGCCAAGCAGTGTTGCAGAAGAAAATAAGACGCTTAGGTTTTAGGTCAGGTGAGAGTTGAAGAGGTTTTAAGTTCTTGAGAATGCAGGCTAAGGGAGAAGAAAGAGGAATGGAGGGTGGAAGGTTGCCCATGGTGAAGGAGCCAAGTTTAAAGAGAAGGGTAGAGACATGGAGAAGAGGGGTGGGGAGCAGCCCTGGGCTGCAATGTGGGTGAGCAGCCAAAGCAGGCGTCCCCGCAATTGACTTGCCACCAAGGGAATGTGGGTGAATGACCAAGGCAGGCGTCGCCACGGTGGTCAGACACCAATGGAGTGTGGGTGAACAATCAGGAAGGCATCCCTGCAATGATTAAACACCAAGGGAAGGCTGTCTTCCCGAGTCCGTGACTGGCGCCGGAATTTTGGGTCCAAGGATAAAATGTGTCTCCTTTGTCTCTACTAGAGAGGAGAAAGAACTGGAATTGGAAGGACAGGCAGATTGAAGTGTAGTGAGAGAGGAAGATTGAAGGGGAGCGAGAGAGGCTGGAGAAGAGACTGAAAAGACCACTTACCCAATTTGAAATTGGTGAGATGTTCCTTGGGCTGGTTGGTTTGAGGACCTGACGTCGTAGGTGGATCTCTTCATGGAGTGAGGGTGAAGACAGGGAACTGGTCACCCGAAGGGGTCCCTCTGACCCGGGTCTTTGACACCAAATGTCTCACGCATCTGTGTGAAGAGACCACCAAACAGGTTTTGTGTGAGCAACAAGGCTGTTTATTTCACCTTGCTTTAGCTGGCAAACATGGGTAAATCTTTAATTATTTATTTAATGATGGGTACATCTTTAAATACATGGATAAATCTCTGTTTGAGGCTGTCAGCTCTGAAGGCTGTGAGACCACTGATTTCCCACTCCACACCTCTATATTTCTGTGTGTGTGTCTTTAAGTCCTCTAGCGCTGCTGGGTTAGGGTCTCCCCGACCCAGCTGGTCTTGGCACACGGAAGTTCAAGTGTTGCCTCACCATTTGTTAATTTATGTTAATATGTGATGTTTTCTCTATGTGCTTCCCTAATTGCTCCTTTTGTGTGTTTGTTTGCTTTTTGAGACAGTCTTGCCCTTGGTCCCCTAAGGGGATGTTTCATCCCTACCCTTCTGCACCCCCTCATTATTATTTCGAAGAAAAAGAGTAGCCTGACCCTCCAGATCTTTCTTTTCTGGAGGACACTGGGCAAAAAGTAGTTGCCCCAGTCAGTGTTCAAGCAGAGCCTCGAGCGACCACTCTCAGTTCTATTCAGGCAAGAAATCAGCAAGCTAGACGAGAAGGTGATTTAGAGGCTCAGCAGTTCCCTATTAGAATACACCCACCTGATCAACAGGGAAATACTATAGCTACATTTGAGCCTTTTCCTTTTAAATTCAGGAAACGTCATGTGGGGCCCATCTTGGGCCCTGTTCCAAACCGGGGCATTTCCAACTCAGGCCATTCCCTCACTCCTGTACAATGTCTGTCCCCTGCCACAGCCAGTAGTGCTGCAGTAGATTTATGCTGCACAAAACCTGTGAGCCTTCTGCCTGGGGAACCCCCGCAAAAGGTCCCAAGAGGAGTCTGTGGACCCTTGCCAGCAGGGATGACAAGATTACTTCTAGGAAGGTCTAGTTTAAATTTAAAAGGTGTACAAATACATACAGGAGTCATTTATTCAGATTATAATGGGGAAATTCAAATTGTTATATCTACTTCTGTTCCCTGGAAAGCAGAGCCAGGAGAGCACATAGCACAGCTCCTGATTGTGCCATATGTGGAAATGGGGAAAAGTAAAATTAAATGAAAGGAGGATTTGGAAGCACAAATAAACAAGGCAAAGCAGCTTATTGGGTGAATCAAATTACTGACAAATGTCCTACCTGTGAAATAACAATTCAGGGAAAGAAATTTAAAGGTTTGGTAGATACAATCATTTCTCTATAGCACTGGCTCTCTGTGTGGCCAATTCAACCTGCTCAATTTAACATAGTTGGAGTTGGTAAAGCCCCTGAAGTATATCAAAGTAGTTACATTTTGATTGTGAAGGGCCTGATGGACAACCTGGGACTATTCAACCAATTATAACTTCTGTACCTATAAATTTATGGGGGAGAGATTTATTGCAATAATGAGGAGCACAAGTACTAATTCCAGAACAATTATACAGCCCTCAAAGTCAACATATGACCCATGAAATGGGATATGTCCCTGGTATGGGACTAGAAAAAAATTTGCAAGGTTTAAAGCAACTGCTTCAAACAGAAAGACAACGTTCCCACCAAGGTTTAGGATATCATTTTTGATGGCAGCCATTGTTAAGCCTCCAGAACCTATACCTTTAAAATGGTTAACAGATAAGCCAATTTGGATAGAACAATGGCCGTTGAGTAAAGAGAAACTGGAGGCTTTAGAGGACTTAAAATTGGCCTTTAATAGTCATAGATTTAAAAGACTGTTTCTTTACTATCCCTTTAGCTGAGCAAGACTGTGAATAGTTTGCATTTACAATTCCTGCAGTAAACAACCTGCAGCCTGCGAAGCGTTTCCATTGTTTTACAGATGGGTCTAGTAATGGTAAAGCTTCTTATTCTGGTTCGAAGAGTAAAGTTTTCCAGACACCCTATACTGCAGCTCAAAAAGTGGAGCTTGTAGCTGTAACTGAGGTGTCGACTACTTTTAATATGCCCATTAATGTGATTTCTGATTCTTCATACGTGGTTCATTCCACACAGTTAATTAAAAATGCTCAGTTGCTATTTCATACAGATAAACAACTGATGACAAAAACAAAAAGGAAGGGAAATAGGGATTACGGGATAGCTGATACACAGTTGAATCCAGCATTATTAACTTTAAATTTTTTGAGCCTGCCCAAAGGCCAGATGTTATCAGCAGCTGAACAGAATCTACAGAAACCAGCTGCAAAGACAGAAGCATAAGAACTGGTTTGGTGGAGAGACCCGATAACAAAAAGTTGGGAAATAGGTAAAATAATAACTTGGGGTAGAGGTTATGCTTGTGTTTCTCCAGGTCAAAATCAACAGCCGATTTGGATATCATCAAGACACCTGAAACCTTATCATGATCTAGATGCTGAGGAAGGGATTCCGGGAGGATTCTGGGGACCCCTCAGTTGCAGCCATGTCAAGACTGACACTGAGAAGGATCCCAGCTGTCACAAGCAACACCCATTGAACACAGTCACCCAAGGGGGGACAGATCAAGAAGCTGTCACAGATTGCAGAAGAAAACCTGAGGAAAGCAGGACAACAGTCACAATGAGTAATTTAACGGTAGCTATGATAGCAGCGATCACCACTGCCGTGAGTATTCCTTCAACAAGGGCTGACACAATTATACTTATTGAGCATATTTATCAATCTTGGCTGGCAATAATGCCTGGATGTAATCACTCTATGACACAGTTATACATGCTTTCTAATCTCAGTATTTACCATAATAAATCTGCTCCTATAATTGAGGCATACCGCCCTCAAAAACCTATTTGTAAACAAAATTGAACCTGGTCAGAAAAAATGAACATACTTATTTAGGCAACTTGCACTGCAGAACAGGCAGAGGTGCTGCGCAATGTTTCCTACGGAATCACTATTGACTGGTCCCCTAAGGGGATGTTTAGCTTGAACTGCACCTCTCAGTCTGTGTGCCGCGGCCACACTATGTTCAGCTGGTCTGAACAAAATGGTCAGATGGTAGAAATGATAAGAAGTAAGGCAAGAGTTCCTATTATCTGGAACCATGGCGGTATAGCGGCACTTCAACCTCAAATGATATGGCCTGTTGTGGGAGCTAAACATAAGGATTTGTGGAAACTATTAATAGCTCTTAATAAGATCAAAATTTAGGAAAGAATAAAAAAGCATCTAGAAAGGCACTCTACAAACTCGTCTTTGGATATTGCAAAATTAAAAGAACAAATATTTAAAGCATCCCAGGCACACCTGACCTTAATGCCAGGAACTGGAATGCTTGAAGGAGCTGCAGACAGATTAGCAGCTAATAACCCATTAAAATGGATAAAAATACTTGGAAGCTCTGTGATTTCAATGGTAATTGTGCTTTTAATCTATGTTGTTTGCCTTTGTATAGTCTGCAGATACAGATTCTGACTCCTGCAAGAAGTAGCTCACCGTGACAAAGCTGCCTTTACTTTTATTGCTTTGCAAATCAAAGGGGGACATGTTGGGAATAGCACCCCCCCTCCAATATGGCCATAAACTGGCCCCAAAACTGGCCATAAATAAAATCTCTGCAGCACTGTGACATGTTCATGATGGCCATGACACCCACGCTGGCAGGTTGTGAGTTTACTAGAATGAGGGCAAGGAACACCTGGCCCACCCAGGGTGGAAAACCGCTTAAAGGCGTTCTTAAACCACAAACAATAGCATGAGCCATCTGTGCCTTAAGGACATGCTCCTCCTGCAGATAACTAGCCAGACCCATCCCTTTGTTCCCCATAAGGAATACTTTTAGTTAATCTATAATCTATAGAAACAATGCTTATCACTGGCTTGCTGTTAATAAATATGTGGGTAAATCTCTGTTTGAGGCTGTCAGCTCTGAAGGCTGTGAGACCCCAATTTCCCACTCCACACCTCTATATTTCTGTGTGTGTGTCTTTAATTCCTCTAGCGCTGCTGGGTTAGGGTCTCCCTGACCCAGCTGGTCTTGGCACACAGAAGTTCAAGTGTTGTCTCTCCATTCGTTAATTTATGCTAATACGTGATGTTTTCTCTACAAAATATGTGCTTCCCTAATTGCTCGTTTTTGTGTTTGTTTTTTGAGACAGAGTCTTGCTCTGCTGCCCAGGCTGGAGTGCAGTGGGGTGATCTTGGCTCACTGCAACCTCTGCCTCCCAGGTTCAAGTGATTCTCATGTCTCAGCCTTCCAGAGAAGCTGGGACTACAGGTGTGCACCACCATGCCCGGCTAATTTTTTGTATTTTTAGTAGAGATGGGGTTTCGCCATGTTGTTGCCCAGGCTGGTCTCAAACTCCCGAGCTCAGGCAATCCACCTGCCTTCGCCTCCCAAAGTGCTAAGATTACACGCATAAGCCACTGTGCGCAGCCCCTAACTGCTCTTTTAAATTGTTATAACACTATGACTGATTACTCTTAGAAATTATGAGGATAATGACTAGTATTTATTAAATGTCCTTTCTCTTCCCATGACCCTCACCCACATCTTCATCTTATTTGCACCGGGACAGTACTTGGAGATCCTGCAACCCACACAAGGTAGGAACAAGAAGAAATAGATTAGGAAGGTTTACTGCAACTGTCCTGAGCCCAAAGCAATCTTATAAAAGAGGCAGTCAGCAACCCCAACAGCAGTGCCCTTGGGGACATGACAAAGCAGTTTCCATTACTTAGTTCCAGTTTCCAAGAAGATCCAGGATATGATCTGAATGTTTGGTTTTTTTCCCTATTTTTCCCTATATTTACATTAGGTGAAATCCTAACCACCAAGGTAATGGTATTAAGAGGTGTGGCCTTTGGGGAGTGATTGTATCATGACAGCTCCTCCCTCATGAATGGACTTAGTACCCTTATAAAGGATGTTGAAGGGAGCTCTTTTGCTCCTTCTGCCATATGAGGACCTAGCAAAAAGTTAGCTGTTGCAACTCAAAAGAGGGCCCTCACCAGAACCCAACCATGCCAGTACCCTGATCTTGAACTGCCCAGCCTCTAGAACTGTGAGAAATACATTGTGGTTGTTTATAAGCCACCCAGTATATGATATGTCACTACAGTGGCCTGAATGGACAAAGATAGTCCAATCCAGTAAATGTTTTGTTTTGCTTCAACACATGCCATCTCCTCAGTCCTTACCGCTATCATTTCTCCCCTGCATTATTGCAACCTCCTAACTGATCTTCTTGCTGTTTTACCCTTCAAACCGCTACTCCTTACCCCCTTTCTACAATGTGCCCAAAGTGATCTTTTCAATTACTTTTCAAACATCATTTAAAATCTTTGAATTTCTTCACAATTGCTGTGAAGATAAAGTCCAAACTCTTCAATATGGTTTTGGACTCTGCATTATAGGTCATCTATATCTCACCTCTTGAATCTCAGCTATAACTTTGCAACACTCACACTCTAAGCTTTAATAATTCTGAACTTAACTTGTTGTTGAACAGTCAAGTTTCAGGAGGAAGAAAGAGACACATGGGTCTCAAGAACAACCAGGCACTTTGATGTGTCTAGGTCCTCTCTCTCCTCTGTCTTCTCTCTTGCTGTGAGAGTCATTTTACCTTGCTGGAGATTAATTTTCTTCAGGGGGTGGGAAACATGGCCACTAATGGCCCCACACTTGTACCTTACAGCTTCCACTATTAAATCAAATGGACTTAAGTTCCCTATGGTCCCAAGTCCAAAAGCCAGCAGGCATCAGGTGTCAACTTCTGGATCAATTCATTCAAATGAGATACAGGGTCCCATTGCTGTAACATGCTGGCTGTCAAATTTGCCCTTGTGGCAGAGAAAGAAGATGCTGGGCGGATGATGTCAAGCTTCTGCAATCAAAACCAATCAGGAGGGAGAAATGAGTGAGGAGGAGTTAAGTTGACTTCAGTATTTCTGATTTGGATAACTCAGTGGATGGTGATGACATTGAAAAGGAAAGGCAGACATGGGAAAAAAATGAGTCTTAGGGGAAACTTCAGTTTTCGACATGTCAAGTATGAGATGCCAGCATCGTGGACAGCCAGGTGCAGATGTTCAGAAGCTGGTAAAAAATATGTACAGAAGAGGCCGGGTGTGGTGGCTCACACCTGTAACCCCAGCACTTTGGGAGGCCGAGGCAGGTGGATCACGAGGTCAGGAGATCAAGACCATCCTGGCTAACACAGTGAAACTCTGTCTCTACTAAAAATTCAAAAAAAAATTAGCCAGGCATGGTGGCGGTCACCTGTAGTCCCAGCAACTCAGGAAGCTGAGGCAGGAGAATGGCGTGAATCCAGGAGGCGGAGGTTGCAGTGAGCCAAGATTGCGCCACTGCACTCCAGCCTGGGCAGCAGAGCGAGACTCCATCTCAAAAAAAAAAAAAAGAAATATGTAAGGAAGAGAGATAAAGGCTGAAGAGAGGAAGGGAGCCATTTGTGTTCAGATGGTAGTGGAGGCTGCACAGCTCATTCTGGGAGAAGATCTCTAAGCACATAACTCTGGATAGCACCCCACACAGAAGGAAGGGAAAGTGCAGTGTAGGAGGTAGAGGAGGCCGCGAGAGAGTTAATTATTTATTCAGTGTTCATGATAGGCCAAACCCTAACATGAACTATTTCTCTTAAACTTCTCACAACCATCCTATGGTATGCCTAAAAGGTAGGTATTGTTATTACCTTCACATTACAGATGAGGAACTGAGGCTTATCAGTATTCTGTCACTGGTCCAAGGCCTCAGTAGATCAAGGATTCAAATCTGTGACTGATGGAACTCAATACTTTGTTGTATTGCTTTTGCCTCTCACATAGTGACAGTAGAAAAATTCAAGGAGCCTGGAGTCAGGAAAACTCAGGAAGGAGAATATCAGGAATGAGGGGATGGTCAATACTATAAAATGTCTAATGAGTTTATTTTAAAAATCCAATTTAAAATGGCCATTGTTTTGACAAATTCCTTAGTGCTGATCAAACTGATTCTTGTGAGGTCTTGCAGACCTTCTTGATTCTAGATGGATCTGGTAATAGAAACCCAAAAAAGATAGATGGACTTGGGTTATGTCCTAAAAGTTTCAGGGTAATCTACAGAGAGATTGGAGTGCCCCCGGGAAATTCATAGGAAAGGCATATATTATGGATAGAACAGAACCAGTTTTGGATACGCAGCAAGTAAAAGCAAGGCCAGTTACACTAAACTGTATCATCCATTACCTGTATTGAAACCCCTGCCTCACCCTCTGGGAGATAGCAGCTCAAGTTTTACTAAACTTCAGGCCAGAAAGAGGTCATAGTCCCAGATCACTTGGGTAATTTATACTGAAGGTAATATACTGGGTAATTACTTTCGCTATAAATATCTACTAATCAAATAACACTTTGCAGGTTTCCAATTGTCTCCACATACTTTCTCCTCACAACCATCAGATGGAGATAGTAATCTCCACTTTGTGAACGAAGAAACCGAGGCTGCAAGCGGAGGCTGCTTTTGGAGAGGAAAGCACTACACACTATCGGCACGCCCCTTTAAGCTACCAGTGGCTCTAGTTTAAAATGTCATCCGACCCTGTACTGCAATTCAGGACCTGTGTGAGAAGAACTTCAAACCTGACAGCGTAGCCAAGCTTTCACAGTTACTGGCCAACCCACGAGCATTACAGGAAAGTGACACAATCATTTCAGAAATTCTCTCTGAGCTTATTACACACTTTACAGGCAAAAACAATCCACAGGTGCAGGCTCTGATTCCAGGGGTAATGAGAGAGCTGGACAATCTGCCAATGTCTGATTAGCCAGGGAAAAGGAGTGAGCATGATTGTGTTTTATGATAGCCTGTTTTTTTTTTCTCTGATAATAAAATAATACTTGTTAGTTACAATTCTGTAAAATATAAGATACAATTTTAAAAAATCTCACCAATCCAAGGATAGCGACTGTTAACATTTTGTTGTATATCATGGTAGCCATTTTATTTTTGTTCACACTCACATACATACATGCATTTTTTTTTTTTTTTTTT
>NW_012116599.1:2080479-2084884 GCF_000951035.1 Colobus angolensis palliatus | reverse complement strand
CTGGGTTCACGTGATTCTTGTGCCTCAGCCTCCCGAGTAGCTAGGATTACAGGTGCCCACCACCACGCTTGGCTAATTTTTAAAAATATTTTTAGTAGAGATGTGTTTCACCATGTTGGTCAGGTTGGTTTTGAACTCCTGACCTCAAGTGATCTGCCCACCTCAGCCTCCCAAAGTGCTAGGATTATAGGCATGAACCACTGTGCCCAGCCATACATGCATTTTTAAAACAAAAAAGTGGTCATTTAAAGTATACTGTTCAGCCCGGGCAACATAATGAGACCCTGTCTCTATAAGAAAGTTAAAAATTTTGCCAGGTGTGGTGGTGTGTGCCTGTGGTCCCAGCTATTTGGGAGGCTGAGGTGGCAGAATCACCGGAGCCCAGGAGATCAAGGTTGCAATGAGCTATGATCATGGCACTGCACTTCAGCTTGGGTGAAAGAGTAAGACTCTGTCTCTAAAATAAAATAAAATTAAATAAATAAAAATAAAGTATATTGTTTAGTAATTGTACTTTCATATCACAAAGTTCACTTGTGAACTTTTTACCATGTTAAAAAATGTAGATAGCTGGACCAGGTGTGGTGGTCACACCTGTAATCCCAGCACTGTGGGAGGCTGAGGTGGGCAGATCACGAGATCAAGAGACAGAGACCATCTTGGCCAACATGGTGAAACTCCATCTCTACTAAAAATACAAAAATTAGCTAGGCGTGGTGGCACGCGTTCATAGTCCCAGCTATTCAGGAGGCTGAGGAAGGAGAATTGCTTGAGCCTGGGAGGTGGAGGTTGCAGTGAGCTGAGATCACGCCACTGTACTCCAACCTGGGTGACAGAGCGAGACTCCACCTAAAAAAAAGTAGATAGCTAATATCATTTTTTTTTCTTTAGACGGAGTCTCACTCTGTTGCCCAGGCTGGAGTGCAGTGGCGTGATCTCGGCTCACTGCAACCTCCGCCCTCTGGGTTCAAGTGATTCTTCTGCCTCAGCCTCCTGAGTAGCTGGGATTACAGGCATCTGCTACCGCACCCAGCTAATTTTGTGTGTGTGTGTTTTTAATAGAGACAGGGTTTCACCATCTTGGCCAGGCTGGTCTTGAACTCCTGACCTTGTGATCCACCCACCTCATCCTCCCAAAGTGCTGGGATTACAGGCATGAACCACCATGTCCGGCCAGCTAACATCATTCTTAACGTTTGCACAGTATTTTAGTGTATAAAGGTACCATATTCTATTTAATCAAGCTCATATTGTTGAATGTTTAGGTTGTTTCAACATTTTCTACATTACAAAAACTTGTTTCATTATTTCCTTAGAATAATTATAGGAGTGGAATTTTAGGATCAAAGAACAAAATCTTTAATATGTTGATTCATATTGTCAAACTAATACTTATATCCCCAACAGGAGTTAAAGTGTCAACTTCCTAAATTCTTGCCAATACAGGGTTGGTATGATTTGTTTCTTTAATACCTGCCAGTCTCCCTGGAAAAAATATACACAACTTGCATTGTTGTTTTAATTTACATTCTCTTCTCTTTTTCTTTTTTGTTTGTATTTAATTGGTGCTCACTTCCTTTGCTCATTTTCTTAGCACTGAAATATATAGTAATAAAAAGAAAAGGTAATATACCAAGTATTCCTAATGTTAAAACCTCAAATATTTATTGATGGTCTGCTTTCTGCCAGGCATTGTTTGAGGTTCTTGGCATGTGTTAGTGAACAAAACACAAAAATCTCTGCCCTTACAGGATCATGTTTTAGCAGAGAGAGACGTTTATATCTGATAACCATAACTAATAGTATAGTCAGGCATAGGCTTTTCTGTGAAGACTTCAAGGAGCCAAGGGATCTAGCTCTATGGGAATCTATGGGTAAGAACATTGAAGCAGAAGGCCCAAGGTGGGCCACTGCCTGGCACACTCAAGAACTTACACGGAGCCTGTGGTTCTTGGATGGAAAGATTCCTAAATTAATCCATAAATGATGTTTGATTCCTAATAAATGATAAGAGAATGTTTTCCAAAGCTTGAAGAAATCTTAAAGTTCATCTAGAAAAATTAACATGAGATAAAAGTCATGAAAGTTTTGAAAAAGAAGGCAATGAAGGTACACTTACTAACTTTTCCAAATATTAAAATGTATTATAGCACTATAATAATTGAAAAAGCTTCCTATAGGCAATGGAACAGATAGTTCAGGAATAAACCTAAACATACAGATATATATATGGAAATTTAATAAAGAACATATTTCAAATCCATGGGTAAAAAGAAGCTTATTTAATAAATAAAGTATTAACTGAATTGTTTAAAAACAAAAATAAAGCTGGTTCATTCACTCACTCCAAAACCAAAACAAATTTCAGAAAGATCTGAGATTTAAATGCAAAAGTAAAATAAAAACCCATTCAAGTACTCTGAGAAACAAACTTAAAAACAAATAATCTTGGGATTAAGAAAGACCTTTTAAAACATAACCTAAACCCCATAACCTATAAAGGAAAAGAATAATAAATTAGACAAAAGTTTTTTAAAAGCCCTTTATCCGGGTCGGGCATGATGGCTCACACCTGTAATCCTAGCACTTTGGGAGGCCAAGGCAAGCGATTCACCTGAGGTCAGGAGTTCGAGACCAGTCTGGCCAACATGGTAAAACCCCATCTCCACTAAAAACACAAAAATTAGTTGGGCATGGTGGTAGGCGCCTGTAATCCCAGCTACTGAGGAGGCTGAGGCAGGAGAATTGCTTGAACCCAGGAGGTGAAGGTTGCAGTGAGCCAAAATGGGCCATTGCACTCCAGCTTGGGCTACGAGTGAAACTCCATCTCAAAAGAAAAAAAAAGAAAGCCCTTTATGGAGGAAAAAGAACACCTTAAAGCGAAATCAAGTGTCAAGTACTCCTACTGTGTTTCTGCTCAGCTACCTGCCGCCCAGCATTCACGTCTCCCCACCCCTGAAATAGAGTGCCACACTCATCTGTTGTTTCCCACCTTCATCTTTACTTGCTTAAAATACATCCACAAAGGCATACCAGATAAAATAGAACATTACTAATATTTTTGAAACTCTTTTGAGTATTGTGATGGTTAATTTTATGTGCCAACTTGACTGGGCTAATGGGTACCCAGGTAGCTGGTTAAACATTATTTCTGGGTGTGTGAGGGTGTTCCTGGAAGAGACTGGGGTTTGTTTTTATTTTTTTGAGATGGAGTCTTGCTTTGTTGCCCATGCTAGAGTGCAGTGGTGCAACCTTGGCTCACTGCAACCTCTGCCTCCTGGGTTAAGTGATTCCTCTACTTCAGCCTCCCAAGTAGCTGGGACTACAGGCGTGTGCCACCATGCCCGGCTAATTTTTGTATTTTTAGTAGAGACGGAGTTTTGCTATGTTAGCCAGGTTGGTCTCAAACTTCCGACCTCAAGTGATCTGCCTGCCTCAGCCTCCCGAAGTGTTGGGTTTACAGGCATGAGCCACAGCACCCAGCCAAGGTTAGCATTTGAATGGACAGACTGAGTAAAGCAAATAGCCCACCCCAATGTGGGTAGGTATTATCCAATCCATGGTGGGCCTGAAGAGAATAAAAAGGGGGAGGAAGGCTGAATTCACTGTCTGTCTGACTACTTGAATTGGGCCATAGATCTTTCCCTGTTCTCAGTTCTCCTGGTTTTCAGGCTTTGAGACAACATCTACACTACCACCTCTTCAGCTCTCAGGGCTTCAAACTACTTCCCTGATTTCCATGGGTCTCCAGCTTGCAGATGGTAGACTGTGGGACTTCTCAGTTTCCATAATGGTGTGAGACAATACTTTATAATAAATATCTATCTACTTATTTCCTATTTATTTATCTGGAGGATTCTGAGTAATACAGGTATTCCAACACTCCAGGCTGCAGTCCTTCCATCTCGCTCAGAACTAACCGGTCTCATACTTTGTGTTTGTCATCCTCTGCTTTTTATTACAGGCTTACCATTCTATTTATGTATGACTAACAATATACTCTTTAGGTTAGCCTGGTTTTTACTGTTTATAGTAATGACATCATACAGTACATATTCTTCTGTGATTTACATTTTTCCCTCAAAATTACAATGTAGGATTTATCAAGTTGATACATGCAGGTGTAGTTCATTTGTTTACACAGCTGTATGGTGCTCTACTGTATAAATTTATCATAACTGTCTACCCATTCTAGTATTGACAAACAGTGGGTCGTTTCTAGCTTTCTGTTACAAAGAACAATGTAACCATGAAAATTCTTATTTGAGTCTTCTGGTGCACATGGGTAAGAGTTTCTCTGGGGAATATTTCTAGAAGTGCAATTGCTGGGTAGTAGGATATGGACATGCCCCATTTTTCTAGGTAAGGCCATATTTTCCAAAGAGGTTATATCAAGTTATATTCC
>NW_012116599.1:2078666-2079949 GCF_000951035.1 Colobus angolensis palliatus | reverse complement strand
CCCTATTTCCAGGACCTCTAACATGGTAAGAACTATAGTAGCTATTTATGAATATTATTTCAAATTCTTACAATAATTCTTTTTTAGTTTTTAAGACAAGGTCTCACTTTGTTACCCAGGCTGGAGTGCTGTGGCGTGATCACAGCTCACCGCAGCCTCGACCTCCCAGGCTCAAGTGATCTGCGTAGATGGGATCATAGGTGTGTGCCACCATGCCTGGCTAATCTTTCTTTTTGTTTAGAGAAGGGGTCCAACTCTGTTGCCCAGGCTGGTTTTGAAATCCTGGGCTCAAGTAATCCTTCAGCCTCCGCCTCCCAAAGTGCTGGAATTATAGGTATGAGACACAATAATTCTCTAAGTTGTATATTATTATCCCTGTTTTGTAGACGAGGAAACTGAGGTTCAGAGGCCACAGAACACTTTGGAGTGCCCAAAGCAGAGCAGGTCAGTAGGAAGACCTTTGGTTATTTATTATTATTATTTTGTTGTTGTTATTGTTTTTGAGACAGAGTCTTGCTCTGTCACCCAGGCTGGAGTGTAATGGCATGATCTTGGCTCACTGCAACCTCTGCCTCCTGGGTTAAAGTGATTCTCAGTTCTCAGACTCCCCAGTAGCTGGGATTACAAGTGCCTGCTACCACACCCAGCTAATTTTTGTAATTTTAGTAGAGATGGGGTTTTATCATGTTGGCCAGGCTGGTTTCGAACTCTTGACCTCAAGTGATCTGCCCACTTCAGCCTCCCAAAGTGTTGGGATTACAAGTGTGAGCCATTGTGCCTGGCACTAGTCCTTTGCTTATTAATTGAGCGCGAAGCACCAATTTTAGGTGGAAAACTGTATTTTGCATTGGGGATGTTTGCCATTTATGGGGTGTTGCCAATTTGTTATGTTGGTCATTGGGAAGGGACTGCCTTTCCATGGAGGGGAGCTAATACTGTGTAGTGAAAAACTGCTTGATTAGTAGTTAGGGTGTCCTACATCTGGCTCAGCTTTTGTCCCCTCATGTGAAGGACCTTGGAAGAAGCCCTCACTCACTGTACAGTAGAAAGGATTAGGGCAAGGCTCCCCCTGGAACTGCCAGTTTGTGCCTTAGTTTCATTACTTGTAAATCAGGGATAATGGTACCTACCTTGACATAGTAGTTTCCCTTGGCTGCTGAAACAAATTACCACAAACTTGCTGACTTAAACCAAAACTTTATGCTCTCATAGTTCTGGAGGCCAGAAACCCAAAATCAGTTTCACTGGGCCCAAACCAGCATGCATTACACGGCTGCCCCATA
>NW_012116599.1:2076881-2077588 GCF_000951035.1 Colobus angolensis palliatus | reverse complement strand
CCGGGGTTTATACGGGAGGGCCGATGATGGTGGCGGTCCGACTGGGCTGTGGTAGCCTCGGAACCGGCATCGCAGCGGTGCCACTGCTCGTGCCCTGCTTGCCGTGTCATTCATTCAGCGATCTGCCATCGAGTGCCTACAGCGTGCCTGGCACCGACATTCAAGCCAGGGGATAGAACAGGAAGGAAACCCGGGGTTGTATCCCGAGCGTAGCCAGTTCATTGCAATAAGAGTGCTGTGGGAACTCAGTGTATAAGGGGGTAGGAGAAGAGAGTTGTACAGCGGAATGGAGAAAGGCATTCCATCTGTCTTCGCCTTATTAATGTTTCCTGAGCGCCTGTTATGTGTCAGGCACTGTTCGAAGAGCTTAGGACTAGGGCTGTGCACATGACACGTCAGGTCCACATTCTGTCTGATGGAGGCAGACAGTTAACCAGCACATTAATAAAATGATTTCGGATAATGTTAAATGCCATCAAGGAAAGAAAAGGTGTTGTGCCAAGAACAGCTTTAGATAGGGTGGTAACATTTGATCTGAGACCTGGATGAGGAGTATTCAGTGGGCGTAGACTTCATTCTACATTTCATCTTTTATTCAGTTCTAAAAACACAACCATTGAAAAAAGGAGGGAGACATTAAGTGCCGTTATCAGTTACCTCACAGCCGTAGCAGCCGCCCCACCCTTTTTTTTTTTTTTTTTTTTTTT